>NW_027397070.1:38017708-38125693 GCF_003265705.2 Callorhinus ursinus
GGGGGGGTGGGGTCGGGGGAGGAGAGCTCTCCAGCCCAGTACAATAGGCGATGTCTGTGAGGTTACATTGTCATTGTAAATGCAGGACAGAACTGAGGTGTTCTGCGGGAAGTGGGGAAACAGGACTGCACCCGGAGGGGCTGGGTTCTGATGCCTCCCTCCACACAGGACTACCTCTTGAAGATCATTGACACGCCTGGGCTGCTGAAACCAGAACAAGTCAGCGCCCTCTTTGGGAACATAGAAAACATCTATGCACTGAACAGGTATGGAATGGGCCTAACACACCGTGTTCTGCCTGTGAGGCCCATCTCGGGGCCTAAGGAGGAGCCCTGGATGTCTCCAGTCTCTTGGGTTGTGATATGTGGGCTTGGGGCCTGATCGCCGAGGGTGGGTAATGGTGGTCCATCCCTGTTCAGCGGAATAGTTAGTTCCCTGTAGTAGAGAGGGGGATGTGGGACCATGTGCCCTGGGGCTAATGTGCTAGATCGTTTGAGGCCGTGTGCATGTTGGGTCCAGCCTGGGCCAGCGCCCCCTCAGGGACCTTCTGGCCTCTGGCATGTAATGCTCTTCCCCCTGTACCTGTGTGGCCCCTCTGTCTCTCCCATCATCACTGCCCACTTGCACATCTCTTTACTTCTTCTTCACCTTCCCACAGACCCCATGGGAAGTCAAGTCTCCCTGGGGGTAATCTGACCCATTAGGAGAATGACAGGCCAGGCAGAATGTGATGGGGGAGGCTGAGCAAAACCTGGTGAGGGGCTGCTTCAGGGCACCAGGGGCTCCTCGAGGATCTGGTGTGTTGCTGCCTGGGCCCACAGATTCCCCAGGGAAGGGACACTGGTTGGGAGGGGCAGTGCCTGAGGGGACAGCGTCAGTAGTAGGAGGAGCCTTACCCTGGGCCCTTTAACGTGGGCCAGAGGAGCTTCCTGCTGGGCCAGCTGCAGAAGTCCGGGAGAACAGGTGCAGGGTGACTTGGGCTGGCGGATGGTGGGGTCGGGAGAAGTGCACAGGAGGAGGTGTCCGGGGAAGATTGTGTTTAGGGTTCCCATAGCGCCCCATCTAAGTTTTGGGGGTACTGGGACTCACCCTGTTTCTCTCCCTTTCCTGCATCCTTTTGAATTGGGGGCCTTTGTTTCCTTTGGGAGTCCCCTCTCTCTCTTCTTCTCCCGTTAATCTCTGCCTTTGTGTGTTTGACTCCTTCTGCCTGCAAAGGAACTGTCTCCCCTCCCAAGGTGGGTACTGGTGTCCCCTCTCTCCTGCTTGCTGAGCATGTGGGTGTTCTTTGCTCCCCATCTTTGCGGCAGTGCGGGGTACTCTCTATGGTTGCTGGCCTGGGCGGGGCTCACTTTGAGGATGGACGCCCCGACTCTTTGGCATGACACCCGGGGCTGGCTGTGTATCTGGGCACCAGGAGGCTGGGGAGGGGGCGTGTTGGTAGCTGTGGAGGCTGTGTGCTGTCCGGGGTCTGATGACCCCTCTCCCCTCCCCCAGCCAGCTACTCCGAGACCTGGACAGCTGCAACGGTGATCCCGTGGCTGTGGCCAGCTGCTTCGTGGAAAGGGTAAGAGGGGCTGCTGGGTCCTTGCCTCTTGTCCCGCCTTGCTGGGGGCTCTGAGGCCCAGGAGTGCCCAGCTTAAGAGGATGTGTGAGTCCTGGAGGCCTCTGTCCAGGGGAAGTGCCCGGTGCCCTGTCTTGTGGGAAGGGCATTCTGGGGTAGAGCCAGGGGCCGCTGGGTGGATGGGATGTCCCAGACAGATGGGTCCAAAGATGGATCTGCAGGTGTTCAGGGAAAGGAGGGCCGAGTGTGCTCTGGGGGGTCAGGGCCATGTCTTTGGTATACCCAAGTTTAGAGTCAAATGGGAGTCTCCCAAAAATCACCATCTTTGTTTGGTCTCCTCTTAGAGTCAAGAGTTTGATATCTACACTCAGTATTGCAACAACTACCCCAAGTGAGTATTGGGGTGGAGGGGGAGACAGTTATTTTGTGGGCCTGGAGCACCCCACATCCCTATGTAGGCCTTCCCAGGTGGTGATGGCCCCTTCTCCCCCACCCCCAGCTCAGTGGCCGCCCTGACCGAGTGCATGCGGGACAAGCAACAGGCCAAGTTCTTTCGGGACCGGCAGGAGCTACTACAGCACTCTCTGCCCTTGGGCTCCTACTTGCTGAAGCCTGTGCAGCGCATCCTCAAGTACCACCTGCTGCTCCAGGTAGTCCAGTGGTCTTCCTGAGGATGTGGGGGGCCAGGGGAGGGGCAGGGCTGAGTCTGGGCTGCCTACGCACCTGTCTCCCACACAGGAAATTGCCAAACATTTTGATGAAGAAGAGGATGGCTTCGAGGTGGTGGAAGATGCCATTGACACCATGACCTGTGTGGCCTGGTACATCAACGACATGAAGAGGAGACACGAGCATGCGGTCCGGCTCCAGGTGCTCCAGGGCTGGTCGCTTGGAGGGACAGGGCCGGCTGGTGGGCGGGGTGCAGCCACCCTGCTGCGGGGAGCCGCGAGGGTGGGTTTCCCTGCAGGGTGGCCTTCTCTGGGGGGGCCCTTGTGGCAGTGTGTGTCTGATGGATGCGGGTGGTGTCTGTGTCTGTAGGAGTTTCTGGGGTTCTGTGTCGTCCCCAGAGGGTCACGAGCAGCCTGACTCTGGGGGTCGGGGCTTCTCTGCTGTAGGAGATTCAGTCGCTGCTCATCAACTGGAAGGGGCCGGACCTGACTATCTACGGGGAGCTCGTCCTGGAGGGCACGTTCCGCGTGCACCGTGTGCGCAATGAGAGGACCTTCTTCCTCTTTGACAAAGCGCTGCTCATCACCAAGAAGCGAGGCGATCACTTTGTCTACAAGGGCCATATCCCGGTAGCCAGGCTGCTGTCATGGCCTCTGCCCTCTTCCCCCCTTGTAGTGGGCCAGGCTCCGTTCTTTTTTTAAGATTTGATTGATTATTTATTTATTTATTTATTTATTTATTTTTAAGATTTTATTTGTTTGACAGAGAGAGACACAGCGAGAGAGGGAACACAAGCAGGGGGAGTGGGAGAGGGAGAAGCAGGCTTCCCGCCGAGCAGGGAGCCCAATGTGGGGCTCGATACCAGGACCCTGGGATCATGACCTGAGCCCAAGGCAGATGCTCAACGACTGAACCACCCAGGCGCCCCTAAAAATTTTATTTTTAAGTAATCTCTTCACCCAATGTAGGGCTCGAACTTAACAGCCCCGAGATCAAGAGTCTCAGGCTCTAATGTCCGAGGCTAGCAGGCGCCCCCAGGCTCCATTTCTTGACCTCTTCGTAGGCCCTGGGTTGGGGTGGATCCAGCTCCATCCTTCTGAGATTACTCTCCCTGTCTCCCCGGATGGTCTTGAGGGGCTGGGGCCCCAGTTCAACCCCCCCACCCCCACCCCTTTGTGTGCTTGACTGCGCTCTCCCTCTGCCCCAGGGCTCCTCCCTGATGCTGATCGAAAGCACCAGAGACTCCCTGTGCTTCACCGTTACCCACTACAAGCATGGCAAGCAGCAGTACAGTATTCAGGTGAGGGCGGGCCGGGAACACGGCCGCCACCTCGGCTCGCTCAGCTGAGCTGGGCCTCATAGTCTCCCTCTGCAAGGTAGGGATTCCTGTGGGCGTGTCTCGGGTTTGTGTTGAGGAGCTCAGGTAACCTCACAGAGGTGCCCTGGCAGGGCAGAGGCACTGGACATGGCCCAAGGCTGACGGCTTCCGGCTTGTGGTAATAACCCTGGTTCCCTCTCCCTTCGGTCCTTCCAGGCCAAAACAGCGGAGGAGAAACGGAGCTGGACTCACCACATCAAGAGGCTCATCCTGGAGAACCACCACACCACTATCCCCCAGAAGGTGAGTTCCCGGGGTGCCCCACCTGCCCCGTGACCGGGTGCAGGGAGAGGGTGTCCCTCAGCCAGCTCCAGGGGCCCACCAGTGCCTTATTGCTGGACGTCGGCTTCACTCGAGGCGGGGGTCAGTGCAGTAGGTGCCGTGGGCTTCAGCACAGCACCACGGGGTGTGGGGTGTCCCAGCGCAGCAAGAGCAAGTCGGTGGGCCAAGAGAGGTGCGTGCACAGCAACGTGGTAATTGTGTGCGTTTCCTTCCCTTCCAGGCCAAGGAAGCCATCTTGGAAATGGACTCCTACTGTAAGTGTGCTCTTTCTGCCTGCTTTCTCCCTGACTGGCCACATCTCTAGATCCTGGGAAAGCTCTGCCTGGTACTTCTCTTCCAGGGAGCAGGGAGAATGGGGACGCTCCTTCTGTCAAGGGCTAGGGGTCTACTGCAGGATCCAGGGTGTGGTCCTGCTGGCAGGTGGGACCCCCCACTGCCTAACATTTCTGGGTGGAAGCTGGAAGAGGAGGGAGCTCTGGAGGCTTCTGGCCCCTGGAGCTGGGGCAGGCAGCAGAGGTGGGGTCAGGGATGGTCAGAGTCCAGGCCCAGGCTGATTGTCAATCTTGTGGGCAGATCCCAGTCGGTACCGCTGCAGCCCAGAGCGCCTGAAGAAGGCTTGGTCCTCCCAGGATGAGGTGTCCATGCATGCGCGCCAGGGGCGCCGGCAGTCTGGTAAGGGAAGGGCTGTGTGGGCAGAGGCTTCCTCACAGGACTCTTGACCAGGACGGGGACTATCTGCAGCAGCATTTGGGGCTGGCTCTCCCCTCCCCGGACATCCCAGGAAAGGGCAGGAGGGAGGGTCGCCGGGCACATGTGGCGCGTCATGTCCCCGTGCTTCTGCTACCCTCCCAGGCACCTTCGTTCGGGCCCTTCTTGCCCACCAGGGCCGAGCAGCCCACCTTTTCCAGGGCCCTGAGGGTGCTTGTTCACTCAGGCCTCCGTGCTCCTTCTTAGCTTTCCTGTGACCAAAACCTTGCTCCTTTGCCTCTCAGAATCCTGGGACTCAGCCAGGAGCAACGCTCAGACGTCATGGGTGATTCCCCAGCCCAGTTCTGGAGCAGAACAGAGGCAGGACGTGGGGAAAACGAGTTAGACATCAAGTGGCACCAAATCCAGACAGGAAATATTTACTTTGGGTCTCAGGAAAAAGTTCCATTTTCCTCTGCTGGGTTTTCTTCCATGACTGGGCTTGCTACTATGTACTTGGGTTTATTGGAATGAATCGTCTGTTGCAAAAGAGAAAACCTTGCTTTTATTCTTAGCTCTGGGGGTGATAAGGGTGTGTGTTTTCTACGTCTGTTTGTCTGCTTGTACTCTGCTCTTCAGTCTGAGGCCCAGGGACAGATTTAGCTTCAGCTGGGCACCGCCAAACATAGAGGAGGTGAGAGTTGGAGTGAGAAGTGTCTCAGAGACCGCTGGAGAGAAGATTTCGGGAGTGACTGGCTCACTGTCCTGGTGTGGGTCTCCTGGGTGCATTGGGCTTTGGCCATGACCCATGGGTCCCCTGAACGACTCTGGGGATTGACATGTGGGCTTTGGTCTTCTGGAAGATGGAGCCAAGTGGTCTCTGGAAAGCTTTTGTGATTTTGTTTTATTTGGTATTACGCCCAATGGACCTTGAACCCTAGGCAAATTTGTGATGGTTGCAAACATTTTATGACACCCTACGTGAAAAGCCCCCAGTTGGGGGGGTGTTACTTCGTAATTTTCTGGCCCTTGTTGTTTTCCTTTCTCCTATGATGCTCTTCCTGTCCTTCTAGCCTTCCCCTTTAACCTTCCATAGCTTTGAATTGGAAGCTTCTGGCTCATGGAAGAGCTGGTGGTGGTGGTAGGAACCGCAGTACTGCCTGTCATGATGTCAGCACCCACACTGTGGCTATTGGGGCACGTGGGCAGTGAGTCATTTTAGAGCTCAGTTTCCACAGAACCAAGATTTCAGCCTGTGAACCCTGATGGAGTCAGGTTCCGTTTGCTTGTTTTTGTACTTGAGTTCTAACCATTATGAAACAAACGTCTATCTAAAACTTGCTTCATCCCTTGAGCCTCTTATGGTAGAGGATGCCGACCACTGTTGAACTTTGCCTTTTCTGGTGCAGGTGCGACAGCATCTGTTGGGCGTGTGCGCTGCTTGGGGCTGGGGGTCGCCATGGCGGCTGCACACCGGAGGTGTGGTGTCCACCCTTAACCCGGAGGCATTGATTCTTGTCTGTCGCAGAGTCCTCGCCTGGAGCGGCTCTTCTCCCTGCTTCTGTTGTTTGAAATCAGTCGATTGAACTTGTGAGAAGTGTGGGTAAAGACAGGCCAGCAAGGGGCACCTGGCCGGCTCTGTCGGTGGAGTGTGCAACTCTTGATCTCGGGGTTGTGCGTTCGAGCCCCATGTTGGGTGTAGAGATTACTTAAAAAAAAGATGTTAAAAAAAAAAAAAAAAGGTCAGCAAGTTGCTGAGAGGGAGATGGGGCCCCACGCAAGCTTGGAGTCACCCACTCTGCCTCCAGGCCTCCTTTTCCCAGAGATCTGAGATGGGCAGAGAGGATGCTCTAGATAAGGGAGGTGCTGCTGTCACCACTTGTCACTTGTTAAATATTCTTGATTGCAAGTGTTAAGATGAAAAAGTAGAGCATTTTGTATTTCTCTAAAAACAATCGGATTCACAGCGTACTTTGGTTGTGCAGATCGGGTGCACGCACACACGCGTCTCAGTAGAAGAAACTTCTGCAGTGTGACTCCCTGCTAGAATTCCCTTATGCCTCTGAGTTTATAGCGGGCTCCCCGGTTAACACCAGCTGGGCAAGAACACTGTGGGCTAAGGTCAAGACTCTGTGGAGAGTCCCTGGACACATGTCGTCTTATCCCTGCCTGCCTCTCTCAGGTCTGTTCCCAGAAAGGCTGGGATTACAAGGGGTGACACCATCAGCCTAATGGGTGTGTTTTGTATCCTGTTCCCAGAGCCTGGTCAGTCCTCGTTCATCCGGGCAACACTCCCCAGCAGGCAGCGAGGCTTCATCGAGCCAGGCCTTAACGGCCGTAGGAAGTCGGGTGCGACCTCTGCTTTCCAGCTGGGGTGCTACAAGGGGGCTTGGCCTTGGGTGTAGCTAATGCGCTCATGTGCTTATTGCAGGGAGGGTGGGGCTTGAGGTAGAGCTGAGGTTCTCCAGAAATGTGGTGAGTTGGTCTGAAAGGAGGCAGCTTGGGACTATAGCTCCAGAACAAAGGGCCCTGGGCGGGGTGCACTAATGCAGGGATTCTGGGTGGCGCTGTTCCTGGGGGCGGGGGGTGCTGGCAGTCACAGCAGAGGTCTCTGGTGCTGGATGGGGGTGGCCCGGGCGCTGCCTCCCTGTGGAGTAGGTAGGAGGGCAGCCTCCCTCAGGCCCTAGGGCTGAGGGGGGCCAGGCTGGAGTGGACTTTGAGCTGGTGGTGGCGGTGGCGCTGTGAGCATGGGACCAGGGCCAGACACAGCTGTTTCCAGGCCCGAACTGACTGTCCACTCGCTTTCCTTCTCAGAGCCAACCAGACACCTGCTCAGGCAACTCAGTGAGAAAGGTGAGTGTGAGCATGGCCAGCCCTTCCTGGCAAGCTCTAGGGGAGGGGCAGGGAGGTGACACAGGTAACCCTCTGGGTGTTGAGGACAGTTTAGAGGGGACCCTGCCTCTCCCCCTCCCTGGAGGTGGGCCTCCCCCCTTGCTGTGTGGCGAGGGGGCTGAGCTCTCCCTCCCACACACTCCTGTCCTCGGGTAACAGTCACAGTGAGGGGCATAGACCTGTGCTGCCCTGTGTCCCCCGGGGCCTCTGCTCTGTCAGTCATTCCTTTGAAAGCCCGGGAGACTGGGCGCAGGTTCTGGGAACAGGAGCCCCAGTGAAGCCTTCCCTGGGGGGCTCCTGGTCTCTGTAAAGAGGCTCTTTCTCCTGCTTACCGATCTCTTCTCCCCTCCCCGCCTGTGTGTGCTGGGACCTGGCCGTGGTGGGTGCAGCCAGAGCCGCAGAAATGAAGGTAAGGCCAGTGGGCAGAGAGGACTGGCCTGACAGAGGGGGTGGGACTGCCAGGTCAGTGCCCTGGCCCCTTCGGCTCTCGTCGTCTTCGCGCATTCGGCAAATACCTTTCAGGCCCCTACTGTGTGCTCGGCTGTCACAAGAGTCACAGAGATGAATAAGCCGTGGCCCCCTGGGGATCCTTCCATACCCTTTTCCTGGAATGGTACCCTGGTGGTGGCCCAGCCTGGATCTTCTCCATTTTCTCTCTCTGGGGCAGGCAGGCCTCTCTGGGTCTTGAGTTCCTGAGCAGGCCCCAGCCCCAGCTTTCCCAGGTCCCAGCTTCCCACCTTGAGGACGCCCACCCTGCTCCTCCCTGGGCCCTGGTGGAGACCAGGGCTTGGGTGTTTAGGCGCAGTTTTCTCTGTGTAAAGCCTCCGTACCCCGAGCCACTGGCAGGAGGAGGGGGCTTGCCCAGAGCCTGGTCACGAGGGGGTCTTATGCTCTGAACAGCATGCAGGCAGTGCCGGCGCTCTCCTGGACTTCGGGCGGCCTCCCTGTGCTCAGGGCCTGCAGCCGGAGGCCGAAGGGGCTGCCCGGGAGGAGGAGGAGGAGGAGGAGGAGGAGGTGGTGGAGGAGGAGGTGGTGGAGGAGGCCTTTCAGGTGTCTCTGGAGGACTTGGCAGGGCATGAAGGCAGCGAGAAGGGGGCCAGACTGGAGCCCCCAGGCTCGGAGGAGGAGGAGAGCCTGGCAGTGGCGGAGCAGGTAGCCGACTTCGCCAGCTCCCTGCTGGCCGCCCTCCACTGCTGGCACTATCGGGCCAACGCTTTACTTTTCTCCCGGGGCGCTATGGTGAGGTGTCTCTTTGATCTCCCCTCCTCCTTGCATGTTCCCTGGCGAGCGCATGCCTATCCGGGAGTTCTCTGCCCTGCCCTCCACCCCTCTGTCCTGTTCCCTCGCTCCTGCCATCAGCACCTAACCCCTTGCCCGCTGTCACGCCCTGGTGAGCCCTTGGCATGTGTGCTGTTCAGTACTGGGCGTGAACTAGTGTCCTACCCAGTGAGCGTGACTAACGGGGTGGGGGTGGTGGGGAAGGGGGAGAAGCCAGTGGGGCTGGAAGGGGCCAGGGGGTTGGGCTTTTCGGAGGCTGCACACCCGGCAGGGATTTCTGTATCCCCAGACCTGGTGGTTCAGGCTCAGGTCTCAGGCTGGCTCTCAATACAGCCCAGCCCCTTTAGGGCTCAGAAGGTTCGCCCATGTTGGGCTGCAGAAGGGATGAGCTCCCAGTTGTCCCAGGAGCTGACGATGGCCCTCTGCTTGCTGCAGGAGAAGGGGCACAGGGAGTCCGAAGGCCCCAAGAGCCGCAGAAGGTCCGGCGGCCGGTCTCCAACGAGCGCTGAGAAGCGCATGAGCTTCGAGTCCACCTCCTCTTCCCTGCCAGAGGTGAGTGGCCGGTGGGCGGAAGGGGCCAGTGCGGCAGTGCCCAGAGCGCAGGTCTGTGGGTGGGGCTTTCTGGGACGGGCTCTCCTCTTGGGCCCATGGGGACACAGGGGTCCCCCGCTCCCCTCTCCGGACTCTTGGCCCTTTAGGAAGCCTGTCTGGCCTCTGGGCATACGGTGGGGTGAGCAGGTAGCCCCTTTCTATGAATTAGAAAAAGAAACCCCATTGACAAGACGCAGTCTCTTATCAAGGGCCATATTCGCAGAAATGACCAGATTTTAGGTCCCTCCAGCCAGGCCTCCTTGTATAGGCCATAAGGCCCTGCCCCTGCCAGCTGGCCAGACATTGCACTCACGACTGTGCCTCCCTGGGTACTGACATCTACTGGGCACTTCCTACACGTCCAATGTTTTATTTCTTCCTTCTATTCCCTGCAACAGCTCAGGCAGAAAGAGCCTCAGAGAAGCTGAGTGACGTGCCTGGTGTCGGGCAGCTTCTGAGGGGCAGAACTGAGATCAGACCAGAGTCTGTGACTTAGAAGCCCGCATTCCACTTCCTGACACCCCACGCTGTCTGTGGGTGGAACCGATACCTTTGTTTTCCCAAAGTTACAAGAAGAAGTGTATGAGGCCTTGACTCCAGGGCAGACCTCACAACCCGGGCAGGTCTGAGGACCCTGACACTGGATAGGAGTCTGGGGTGGTGCTGTTCCATGATAACAGGAAGCAAGCCACATGGATAACTTTACATTTTCTAGCAGCCGTGTAAACAAATTATTTAATTATTGAATGTTAACTATAATTTCAACATGTAATCAATGGGAAAAGCTATTAATGACATTTTTTTTAAAAGATTTATTTATTTGAGAGAGAGAGAATGAGAGATAGAGAGCACGAGAGGGAAGAGGGTCAGAGGGAGAAGCAGACTCCCTGCCGAGCAGGGAGCCCAATGCGGGACTCAATCCCGGGACTCCAGGATCATGACCTGAGCCGAAGGCAGTCGCCCAACCAACTGAGCCACCCAGGTGTCCCGCTATTAATGACATTTTATACTTTGTATGAAGTTTTTGCAATCTGGTGTGTATGTTACCCTTCCAGCTGTTCTCAGTTTGGACTAGCCACGTTGCAGGTTCTCAGAAGCCACTTGTGGCTCGGCACAGTGTGGTGCCGGCCGCGACCATGGGTCCTGCTTTGCAGACTCTGGACTAGAACAGTTGGGGTCAGGTCTGGTTCCTCAGAATGGAGAGTGTTGCTCTTCTTCCTGAAGGCCCCTCTGGGAAGCTGCCTGTACTGGCTGGTTTTGTGGTTCAGATGACCTTCAAGGTGGTCAGGACGAGGTTCTTACATTGCCTTCCTTCCTTACCTGTCTCCTGGGCACAAGCAAACGTTGTGCCTACGGCCAGAGGCTGGCTGGTAGGAGCCAAATCCCTGTCTTCACCCGCTCTGATGGGACTCTATCATGTGGTTCTATTGCCCTCTGGAGCCTCGTTCGCACAGGAGGTCGTGGCCACTCGGGGTAGTTGGGTTTGAACCCAGAAAAGCCCCCATGTGGTCTCTATAGGGCTTTAGAAAGCTGCCTCTCTATCAGGCATACCCTGTGTTGTGTGCTCCCACTTTGTCCCTGTAGCTCCCAGGCAGGCTGTCACTGAGAGCTGCCTCCACTCTACCCCATCTGCGTTCCTAGAATTTTCCTTGGGTTTTACAACCCAAGGCCACTAGCTGCATGATGACTGAGGGACATCACCACGTTCCTCTCTGTAAGGGCCTGCCTCTGCCACTCTTGAGTTGTGCTCATTCTCATTGCCTTTGGTCCTAAACTACATAATCTCCCACTGGGCTTTGAGCAGGCCATGCTGTCCCCTTCTCCTTTGGGTCTCATGAGGGAGGCTTTTGGCTCATAGCAGCTCTGTTATCCCAGGTTGAACCAGACCCTGAACCTGAAATGGAGCAGGAAGTATTTGCTGCCATGGAAGTTCCCAGCATTGAGGAGGTGCCCTCAGACACAGAGTCTCCAGAAGTCCTGGAAGCACAGCTTGATGCCCACCAGGAGCTGCTGGGGCTGGACCCCCCGAGTGACATGGTGGGCTTTGTGGTGGCCGAGAGCACTGAGGACCTTAAGGCTCTGAGCAGTGAGGAGGAGGAGGAGGAGGACATGGGGGCCACCCAGGAGACCGAGAGCCTCCTGCCGCCCTCTGTGCTGGACCAGGCCAGCATCATCGCTGAGCGCTTCGTCAGCAGCTTTTCTCGGCGGAGCAGCCTGGCACTGGAGGACGGCAAGGCCAGCGGCTTTGGGAGCCCGAGGCTGGCGAGCCGGAGCAGCAGTGTGCTCAGCCTCGAGGGCAGCGAGAAGGGCCCGACCCGGCACGGCAGCACCACGGACGCCCTCGGCTCACAGCCGCCCCCAGAGGTGGACAGCACTGTGGGAGTGGCTGCAGAGAGTGGCCCTTCGGTCAATGGGACGGAGCCCCCGAGTCCAGGCTGCCCAGCAGAGCCCGACAGGTCTTCCTGCAAGAAGAAGGAGTCGACCCTCTCCACCCGAGATCGGCTCTTGCTGGACAGAATCAAGAGCTACTATGAAAACGCAGAGCACCACGATGTGGGCTTTAGCATCCGGCGCCGGGAGAGCCTCTCCTATATCCCCAAGGGTCTGGTGAGAAACTCTGTTTCCAGATTCAACAACCTTCCCAGGCCGGACCCAGAGCCTCTGGCTCCGCTGGGGCACAAGAGGCAGGTGGGCTCCCGGCCGCCTTCGTGGGCTCTGTTTGACCTCCCAGGACCTGGCCAGGCAAGTGCAGGGGAGCCAGCTCCTATCACAGATGCTGAGTTCCGGCCATCTTCAGAAATTGTGAAGATCTGGGAGGGAATGGAGTCTCCCGGGGAGAGCTATCTGCAGGGGCCCCGCCAAGGCCAGGCCAATGGTTTTGACCTGCACGAACCGCTCTTTATCCTGGAGGAGCACGAGCTGGGGGCCATCACTGAGGAGTCGGCCACTGCCTCCCCTGAGAGCGCCTCCCCCACGGAGCGGCCCAGCGCAGCCCACCTGGCCCGGGAGCTGAAGGAGCTGGTGAAGGAGCTGAGCAGTGGTGTCCAGGGGGAGCTGGTGACTCCGCTGCACCCCCGCATCGTCCAACTCTCCCACGTGATGGACGGCCACATGAGCGAGCGAGTCAAGAACAAGGTCTACCAGCTTGCCCGCCAGTACAGCCTCCGGATCAAGAGCAAATCTGTGACAGCCAGGCCACCTCTACAGTGGGGAAAGGCAGCTCCCACCGTTCCCTGCCTGCAGGAGGAGGCCGGAGCGCCCTCTGGCGGCAAGGGTACAACTACCCGGGTGGGGAGTGGGCCGTTCCTGCAAGTCTGGGGTGGAAGAGCCTTTTAGGAGCAGGTTGGCTCCTGGGGGAAAGTGACCCCTGTAGATCCATGACCAAAGAGAGGGCTGGACTCCACACAGGAGTGGTGTGAGCCCTGGCGGTTAGTCTTAACTACCAAGGCCAAGTGTGTGGCCCTGGTTGAGCCTCCTCACTGCCCTCCCCGAGCCCTTCCTGTGGAGCAGAGACCTTGGGAGGAAACGTGGCCATGGGCCCTCTCTTCCAGGAGACTAGAGGCTCTCATCTTTTCCTTAGACTCCTGACTCTGTTCACTTCCTTTTCTTCATTTTCTCATTGCTCTTTTTTTTTTTTAAAGATTTTATTATCTGACGGATCACAAGCAGAGGGAGGGGCAGAGGCAGAGGGAGAAGCAGGCTCCCCACTGAGCAAGGAGCCTGACGTGGGACTCGATCCCAGGAGCCCAGGATCATGACCTGAGCTGAGGGCAGACGCTTAACTGACTGAGCCACCCAGGGCCCCCCCCCTTCCCATTGCCCTTTGATAATGGGGCCGGAGATGTTGAATGTGATTTCTCTCCCCTCACAACCAAAACCCCAGTGAGCAGCCTTGGCTGGAGCGTGAGCAGAAGGCAGGGCAGAGTCCTCATTTGCCCTCTCCCCTCCCGCCCAGCCATTCAGTCCACTTACTGTCTCTTCACAGGCAAGAGAAAGCCGGTGCTGTCCCTCCTCAGCTCTGAGCAGACGGTGGCCCAGGAGCACAGCCCGCCCAAGCCCAGCTCTCCTCGGCATTTCTCCTTCAGCCCCCCTGCTGCCAGCCCGAGGACCACCTCACCTGGGGTCCGACCCTCCTCTCGAAGCCCCCTCAGCCCCTTCGACACTGAGACCTTCAGCTGGCCTGATGTCCGAGAGCTCTGCTCCAAGTACACCTCCCATGACGAGGCATTGCAGGCTGAGGGCATCCGGCCCCGCGGCCCGCCTGTCAGCCGCAGCCGCTCGGTGCCCGAGAACATGTTGGAGCCCCCTCTGGCGGGCAGGGTGGGCCGCTGCTGCAGCGTGGGCGCCAGGAGGGGCCGGGCGGGCCCAGAGGCTGTTGAGCCCCAGCCTCCCGGCAGGGTGCCCCACAACAGGCCAGTCGGAGAGGAGACCCTGTACGTCACCGCAGACCTCACCCTCGACGACAACCGGCGGGTGATTGTCATGGAGAAGGGGCCCCTGCCCTGCCCCACTGCAGGGCTGGAGGAACGCAATGGGCAGGGACCCAGCTCACCAGCAGCCACGGTGGGACAGGGCCTGGATTTCCAGGAGTCTGGAATTTCCAGGAGTCCGGAGTGTTGGCCAAAGGAAGAGGGTCCCAGGGACCCAGCGGACCCAGGCCAGCCGGGCCGAGTGAGAAACCTGAGGGAGAAATTCCAGGCCTTGAACTCCATAGGTTGACTCTGAGTCCTGGGAGAGGGAGAAGCCGTGCGGCAGGGTGGGGACGCAGAGGAACCTTGGCATGCTTGCCCACAAGCCTGGGCTCCCCCTGCTCACATGAGCCCCTGAAAGAATGCTCTGGTGTGCTCAGCAATGCTGGGAATGCCCCGGTGCTCCCCGGGGCTCATGGCAACCTTCATAGGCCCAGCTGAGCCCTTCTCCCCACCGAGGCCAGTGTGCCACTTCCCTTATATATAGTTCTTCCCTAGTAAGAAGCTGAATATTAAAGCTCTCCTCTTCCAGGGAGAGCAAGCTGTGCTCAGGCCTCTGGTGTTGGGCTGACCACCGCCAGGCTGAGGAGCCCACCCAGAGGAGACGTGGAAGTGGCGTGGGGAGGCTTTGCTCTTTAATTGTGCCTTTTCTTAGGATCCAGGCAGGAACAAGGCCCGTAATTTATTGCTTTCCATTCTGTGGTATCTTTGTATGTGCACATGTTTGTGAGTGTGTGTTCTTCTGTTATTGATTCCTCTCCCATGAAGAATGTAACGGACTCGGTTCAGGTACTTTTGTAGGTTGTCTTGCTGACCCTGTGGTTGTTGCTAATGTATATACATTTCATTATTTGCCAATGGTGCAATACCCGCTGCTCACCAACCGACCTGTGTGTGGCTCCTCACTGGGCCTTGCGGGGTGGGGAGAGCTGGCCGAGGTGGGCTGAGGGGGTGGTTGCTTCCACATTCCCTCCCTCGTCATCCGTGCTTACGAAGCATAAGGCACCAGGGTGCTTGCCACGTGCAGGAGGGAACCTGTCCTCCACCCACCCCGGCCTGGCATCCTGTGCTGGTGGGGGAGCGGGTGGGGGGAACAGCGCCGTGCCAACCTCGAGCTCTTATCCTCAAGGACCAGAGTTGGACTAAAAAAGGTGAGGAAAATGAACATTTTTCTAATGGGCAGAAATTTCCAATGTCTGGTGCCTTTTCTCTCCCTCTCTAGTTCCCAGGAGACGTTGTAGGAGACAAGGATTCGAAACTTGGAGACTAGACATGTCTTGAGGTGGCCTGCAGTGTCGTGTGAGGAGAGCAAATGCATTTTTTTCTGGGATGGAGCCTCAGTTTTCATCTCATTCTCAAAGTGTCTTTTCTCAAAAGGGCTGGGAGCGCCTGCCGATTTCTGACTGGGCTTTCTGCCCCTTCTCTGTGGTGGGCCAGCCTTGTCTGGCCCTGTTCCTCCAGGCAAGTGTTCCCACAGGTCTGCTGGGTCCGGGCTCTATGAGCTTCTGACCTTGGAGGATGGCCTCAACCTGAAGGCAGTTGTGCAGAGTCTAATGAGATCAGGGGAGGAGTGGAGGCCAGGGGAGGCCTCTCCTAGGCAGAAGCAGACAGGGCAGAGCTACCCGCTGTCCTCAATGTTCTGTGGCCACTTCCACTCTTGCTGAGGATAGTTGGCTCCTACCAGGCTTGGGGTGTGATGCTCAGGAGCCCTGAATGTATTGGAGCGAGAGTGAGGACACCCAGGTTCTGGTCCCAGCCCTGCCCTTAGTTAGCTGGGTCACCTGAACCCTTGCTTTTTTTCCTCATCTGCAACTTGAAGAAAATAGATGATGCACTGCTTCTCAAACTCCCTGACTCAGACTTTTCAGGGGGGTAGGGCCTGGGAAGTTGTAGTGAGCACTTTCCCCAGGTGATCTTTAACCAGTTAGGTATGCCTGGGAGCCTTGAACAGCTCACTGGTTCTCACTTGCTACCACTGAGAGTAAGTGGAGCCTTTTGAAAAATGGTGATGCCGGTTTCATCCATCTAGACCAAAAGAAATTGCCCCCCCCCCGGAGGTGAATCTCAGGCATGGCACTTCCAGTGATTCTGACGTCCAGTGAAGGCCAAGATCTCTGTCCAGAGCTCTGTGGGGAAGGGCTTGCCGCAGACCCTCAAGATGGTTGAATGCGTGAATGAGCAAGCTTCACTCAGGCTCTCAGGCAAGGCGCACAGCTGGATACGGGCGTGAGACTCTCCAGGGACAAACCAGAGACTGGCTCTCCCTCTGTCTCCGTGGTGGTCCCTCCCTGCCCTTGCTCACTCAACTACCCCTCCTTGCTCCAATTCAAGGGGAAACAAAACTAGTCAAATAAGTAACAGAAAGATGGAGCATTGTCAGTTTATTAGAAAAACTAGTAAGTGGGTTTTCTCTGGTGGTGGAAGCACGTTTGAGCAGGTGGAGGACAAGGCCCAGCCGGCCCCAGGGCCAGTGCCAGATTGTGCAGCCTGTGCCCAACAGGGTTGCAGTCTGGTGGAGCTGCCTCCTCCCTCGTGTCTTCCCTGAGCTTGCTTGTCCAAGCGACCAGGCCCTTACGGTCCTCTGGGTCCTTGCCCCCTCCCACTGAAGGGAAGGGAGAGCGATCCAGGCCCAACCTTGGGGACCCCAGTTGCCCTCCTCTAGGAAAGAGAAGTGGTGTGGTGGGGATGCTGAGCCTTCCACAAGCTTCCTGTTACGGGTGCTGGTTGTGGGGGCTGGGGGGAAGCCTGAGGACCTTCCATACCCCCACCCCCCAGCCAGTCAGTTGAGGCCAGGGGATGAAGGGGAAGGAGAGAGGGAAGGAGGACCACCTGACCATGCCCAGAAGGAGCTTCCTCTAAGCTGTTCTGGGGAGGAAGCCTGTTATGCTGGTGTGGACTGGAGCTGTGTCAACCTAGTTTGGGAATACTGTTAAAAGATTGCAAAGTAGAAAATGTAAGGAGGGGAAAACCCTTGCCAGGGCTCCAGGAGCTTAGCCCCGTGTGGCTGGGCTCGTGTAGCTTCAGTGCTGTTGGTGGAGGTCTTGGGGGCCCGTGTGATGTGGGCGGGATGCCTGGGGCACTGGCAATAGCTGGTGGGTCACATGCAGCTGGCTGCCATTGCCCAGTCTGGGGGACCTGGGGTGGTGAAATCCTACCTCTTCCTTTGGGGCCCTTTCATTCTTTGGACTATGGAGTTACTTGCTGGAAATTTCTCACCTCAGTGACTATTTTGGCACACATAGAATGGAGAGGGGGGTGCCCCTTGTCTCCCTAAAGACTGGTCCAGGGGAAAGAGTTGAGGAAGATTCTTGCCTCTACCTGCTCTTCAGTAAGGAGCGTGCTATTTGCCTCGGAGGAGGACATGCCCTCAGTTGCACCAGAGGCCTTCTTCATTGCCAGGTGAGTGTGGTCACCTCACTGCCTCCTGCCTTGGTTTCCCCAGGTGGAGAAAGAGGCTGGTGAGTGGTATATACTAGCCTCCCTGTAGATGCAAAGAGGGATGTAGGATTAGATGCATAGAGGCCAAGTGAAGACCCTGGCTACAAAGTGGGCCCGCCCAATCTGGGGATGTCAGGCTCCGTTGGAGAACTTGCCTCCTGCTGTTCTTGTCTGAAGTTAGCTACCCCTTGACATGGTGGCATTGAGCTCTAAGCTGTGCCTACCTCCACTAGGGGCTCCCGGGAAGGCCTGATAACTCTGGATGCCTACCCTGTGGCTGCTACCTGAACCTCCTCCCCTTCCAGAGGGATCATCACGGTGTATCTAAGGCTCTTCATAGGGAAGGTGATGGAACAGCAGCTGAAGGCCCCAGGGACTTTTATGGTCTCTTCAGGGGGAAACACCTGCTGCCCCCAGTTTGACCCCTCTTTTGGACCTAAACCCAGCTGAGATGGAGGCTGGAGCTGTATTGCTTTCCGAGTGGTGGGGGAGATCTTTGTTGGGATGAGTGACCTCTTTCCTCCAGAAGTCTGACCTTACCAGCATGGGGAAGGCTGTCCCTGGGGGAAATAGTGTGCAGGGCTCCTTTTGGCTGTGCTTGGGGATGGGGGTGTTAGATGTTTGGTGGCCTTTGCACCCATGTGACTTCCCCAAGACCAGGACCTTCAGGAGAAGCTGAGCAAGGGGTGCCGTATCTTCATGGCCCAGGCCCCCGCATCTGTCTCAGTTGTCCAGAGGTGGTGTGACATGGGTGGTAGTACCCAGGTGTGGTTCCGTTTGCCACCCCAGAGGGCTAGGTCATGAACTTTGCTGTCTGTCCAGCCAGTACCCTCAGGTGGTAGCAGCTACAGACAGGACACATTGGGCCTTTGGCTTTGGGATGCTTTACTGCAGAAAGCTGGGGTAGCCATCTTCTCTCTGGGGAACTGCACTATCCCTAAGGGACCTGGGGTGTGAGTTGGGGAGGCTCCCAGAGTGGAGAGGCAGAGCCTTGGGTAGTGTCAAGGTCTGTCTGCCTCCTTCACGTCTGAGCCTTATGCTGTTCTGTTGTTTTAAGAGGACCCGCTTGAGAGCTTTTACCTCCCTTTTACCACCTGTGGTGGTAGCAGAGGGCACCGGAGGCAGCAGGAGGCCCTTGCATTGACGACCCATCAACCTTGGGAGGTGCCTCCCGTTTTTTTTTTTTTTTTTTTTTTTTTGGTGAGAGGAAGAGGCGGGAAGGGATGTGGTGGCCCCTGAGGTGAGAGTCCTAGTTCTGAGGAGGCCCCATGGGGAAGAGGCCCCTTGTGTCCCCGGAGCCCCCAGCAGTCCCTTGGCCAGGGCTAGAGCCCTAGGCGCCTACCTGAAGCTCCTTCCTCACGCCCCTAAGGGGCAGGTCAGGCATTTCCAGTGTCCTCTTCCCTTTCCCTGGCTGTGACCAAATGGGAGGTGGCCCCAAGCAAGACCTGCTTTGGGAGGGGGCAGCATCTGAGGAACCTCTTCTGCTCCAGCTTTTGTGGGGTCTGGGGGCTGGAGGGCCCTCAGGAGGAGAGGCAGGTGGGAGAGGAGGGTGGGTGCCTGGGACACCATTTCCTGCCCCAGGGGCCCCTGGGCTGCATGGGGCGGAGGTGGGCATCAGCCGGCGGGCGGAGCAGGCAGGTGCAGGCAGCGGGGGGGGGGGGGGGGGGGGGGGTTGCGGGCAGGACATGCCCTGGGCGCCCCGCCAGTCCCTACACAGCCCGGTCCCGCTGGCAGGGTGCCAGAGAGGCTACTTCTTTTTGGGGAAGAAGCTGAATCTCTTCTCCTTGTCTTTCTTGCCCAGGCTGGCATCGGGGCCGGTGCTGGAGGGCAGGGGCAAGCTCTGTGCCTTGATGCGGATGCTCTGGGACTCGTTGATGGCGGTGCTCACGCCCTGCAGCCAGGCCAGCATCTCCTCCTGCAGGGTGGGAGGGTCATGGGCCACCAGGGAGGGGGCTGCTCCTAGGACTTCTGTTGGGAGGGAGACATTTGCCCCTCTGAGGTCTTTTGGGGTCTGGGCGAGGCCACCCTGCACTTACCTCATCCTTGCCATGGAAGAGCCACTCACTGCCGTTGCTCAGCCTAAGACAAAAGAGGGTTTCCTGTTCTGTGGCCACCTCTGGCTGGAGAGGAGCCAGAACCCAGAGCCTCCCCAGGACCAGAACCCTCACAGGCAGCACAGCACCTGCTGAGAGGTGAAAATCTGGACTCCAAGCCTCTTTGATTTGAAAAGTCCCTGAGGGGCAACTAAGGCATAGAGCTGGTCCCCTACAAGGGACTCCCAGTCAGCCACTAATGCCAAACTGTGCGGCCAGGGAAGGGGCCCTGCGGGGAGGGGGCCTCACTTCAGCTTGAAGACATGCTTCTTCTTCTTGTAGTTGGCCGCAATCTCACAGATGGCGTGTCTCAGGGCCAGGGGCTCCTCCCCATGGTAGGGCACCCCCAGGGCCAGGTTCTTGGCATCCTTGTAGAAGGTCAGCTCACTGTTCCGGAGCACACAGTAGAGGTTGTTCCAGGACCTGCGGAGATAGCGGCCGGCTCATCACACACGTTTGGGTGCAGTACCTCTGCAATCAATTCTTACAGCTTTGCCATTTGTTTTTTAGTTATACCATTTTTGCCCCAATAAATAGTAACACACTTTACAGTTAAAAAAGGAAATGAAAATCATCTGCATGTAATTCCACTACCGAAAGTTAGCTATTTTTGTCAACGTTTTATGTATTTTCTTCTAGTCTTTCTATTCACATATTCACATTTTCTTCTATTCACATATATAACGAAAATTGGGTTATATTGGATATTCAATTTCATAGCCTGCTTTGATTTTTTTCATATCCGGCTTTTAAGATTAACACTGTATCAGGGTGCCTGGGTGGCTCAGCTGGTTGAGCATCCAACTCTTGGTTTCAGCTCACGTCATGATCTCAGGGTCCTGAGGTTGAGCCCCGTGTTGGGCTCCAGGCTCAGTGGGGAATCTGCTGGAGATTCTCTCTCTCCCTCTCCTGCCCCTCCAACTCATGCCCGCTTGCTCTCTCTCTAAAAATAAATAAATCTAAAAAAAAGATTAACACTATATCATGAATATTTTCACATATCCTTCAAATCTTACCTAAAAATAATTTTGAATTGTTAGATGGTATCCCATCCTATATATAAATAATCCCTTTATTGGTGGGCCTTATAATTACTGGAAATTAAAATGGTGTAATCTAAACAGCAATGTGAAACATTCATGCATAAATCTTTGCTATAACTCTGATCTTACCTTAAGATACATTTCTTAAAAGTAGGATTAGTGAGTCTAAGACCAACAGTGTAAACTTAACTATCAAAGCCCTTCTCACCCATGAGTGTATGTGATTCTCACCACAGAACTGAAGTGAGCAGAGCAGCGTTTTGTTCTGGTTATTTTTCATTTTGTTGAGGAGATCTGCCCGGTATACTGTACAAGCACTTTTTAAAGAAACATATTTGTGCAAATCAAGGCCCAACTGATGTTTGGTGACAAGCTTATAAGCTCATGGTTTGGCTAACCTGAGCTCCTTGACCGACCCATGGGAAACGTGGTGCCTTTTCACCCTTCACAGGAATGAAGGCTGGGGAACAGGGCAAGGCTTTCCTCCTCCTCCTCCTCCCTCTGGAGGGCAGGAAGGTGGAGAGCTTGTTGGGCTCATAGGAAAGACTACAAGCTCAAAGAGAGAACTTGACCTGTACAGGACGGGCTGGCTGCAGAGCCATTTTACGGGGCCCAGGTTTCTGACACCCAGAGAAAGATCCTCCAGGAAAGCTCCGATCTTTCCCGTGGCCCTCACCACCTTCTTTGAGCTTGGAGCCCAAGTCAGGCAGTCGCTAAGAAGGAGCTGGGTCCTGGAGTAAAATCCTGCCTTGAACAAATGACTTCTCTGGAATTCTGATTCTCTTTCTGGGAAATAGAAACCTCAATATCACAGGGTGGTTGTGAAGATGGTATTAGTCCTAACAATGCCTTGCACATAGCAGGTGCTCAGTAGATGCTAGTTTCCCCCTTTTCTGAAGGTGGACTCTATAAATAATAAACTTCAGGGTGGTTGGGCCCCCAAATTCATTTTTGGGATTTGAATGAGCTTTAGCATGTTCCACCCCCCCCACCCCCCTCAGCCCAGGCTCTGTATGCTGCCACTTGGCCCTGAGAATATGGCTGGCTTCTTGATGCTGCCCAGTGTCCCTGTGAATGGAATGCTGCCTGGAAAGAGAGGCCCCCGGGGACCTTGGGTAGAAGCAGCCCTGGACGGACGGAACTCAAGGACGTAACTGCCTCAGGGCCAGGAAAGGACATAGCCTTTGAATGAGTTCCTTGGGGTCACAGAGTTGCTGTAGGACAGCACTGGGAGGAGGGACCACCAGAAGGCATGTATGCCAACCCCATTCTCTCCCATTTTACAGCCAGGGAAACAGGCCCAGATTGGTTAAAAAGTGGGACTTGGTCAAGGATATGTTGTTGCTGCCCAAACCTACCTACCCCGTTACCCAGCCCTGGGATAAGAATAACCGCGAGTATTCACTGAGAACCTACTCCGCCAGGCTTGGGATCTGTACCAAAGAGGGAGGTTCTCCCCATCACCCCCATTTTACAAATGGGGAAACAAAGGCTGAGTAACTTGTACAAGGGCATAGGATTTGAACTCATCATGCCCAGGTGCCCGGGAGCTCTCAGAAGAGGCAGAAGGCGCCCTCTCCCCTCCCCTGTCCATGTTACTGAGGCTCTATAGGGGGAGAAGTCCCTGGGAGCCGCCCACCCCTCCCACCAGGTGGCCCGTCCCACACACACCTGTTGGATGCCTTCTTGTTGGGCCCCTCCAGGTCATGCTTGCGTCCCAGGTAGCCCTCCATCTGCACACTGTACCCGTGGTCCTGCTGGGCTGGCAGCGTTGTAGGCTCATCACCCTCGCTCAGAGGCGTGTCCAGGACCTTAAAGAGAGGCTCCGTGGCGGGCCTCTCATCCCCACTGGATTTCTCCTGCGGCCCCGGAGGGGGTGGCGGCTGCAGGTCCTGAGGCCACCGCCTCTCTTCTTCCCCCTGCTCAGGGGCATACGGAGCACACCTTGCTAGGGGTTCAGACCCAGGGGTGGCTACCCGGCAGGACTGGGAAGCCTAAGCGTCCCCCCCTCCCCCACCAAGCCTGGTTCCTGTCTGGCTCTCCCTTGACCTGTGGTGCCACCTGGTCTGCTTCCCTCGACTCTGCCCATGCCTCCAGCTCCATCCCCACTCCCTGCCCCCTCGAACACAATGAGGGAGGTTCTTAGAGTCAGCTGAGGGGCCTGGGTGATGGTTTCAAATGCCAGGGCTGCTGGGCAAGCCCTGGCTCACTGCCTGGCTCCAGCCCCTCCCCCTGCTGCAACAGGGACTCCAACTGAGTTAAACGTGGGCTCCGGCAAGATTTCCTGTGAAGGGTTGTGCTGCTAACACAGCTGTGAAAAACGTCTAATAGTATGTTGAATGGGGACTTTGCTGGTACCTGCTTGTGTTTAAGGCCCCAAAGCCAAGGGCACAGGCCCTAAGTCTCCCCTACCACCTTACAAAGGGAGAACCTAGGTCCTCCCGGGTCACAGTGTAGGGCTAACTGGTCCTGCTCCCATCAGTGGACTGGGATTTGCTGGAATAGGGCAGTGCTTCCTAACCCCGGCTGCCTTTTACCATCACCTCAGGAGCTTTAGCAGAATACACCCTGGTGCAGGTCAGAACATTTGTATTTCTGAATAAGCTTTTCACACTCTCTAATGAGCAGCTGAAGTTGAGAATCCCCAGAGAAGGAGTCACTGCTTCCCTGGGGGGCATGGGGTGCTCCGGCCCCAGCCCAGCCCAGTGAGGGGCCTCCAGTGGAGGCAGATGTCCACCTCCTGGTTCCCATCAGCAGAGGCCTTCGTGATCTTTGTGCCCACCCCCTACCACAGAAGAAGGCAGCACAGATGGGAGCAGCAGGGGGTAGCCAGCTTCCCACCGCCAGGTCGGCCAGGTGGGGCACAGGCGGGTCTTCTGTGTGCCAAACGAGCACCAATGAAGGCAGCCTAGCTCGAGCCAGCTCGTCAGAGCCCTGTCTCAAAGGCCTGCCTGCTGGAGACCTTATAGCACCAGGTGGGAAGGGTTTTGCAGGTCCTTGAGCTGGCCATGTCTGGACTGAAGGACCAAGGGCATCAGCCCAGGAGGACTAGGGCCGCCCCAGGCAGGAGACGCCGACCCCTTTGCTAGTCCCTGCTGCTTGCCCCACAACTGAAGGTGGAGGCCTGGAGAGGCCAGAGAAGAGCAGAGACCCTGTGCTCCCCATTGTGGGTCCTTCAGACCATGGGTCAAACCTGAAATAGAGAAATGGAGGATGGGAGAAGGTGGACGTGACATCGGATAGCGGATTGAAGTAGTAAACTGAGACACTGGGTGGACCCTAACGGCTGAAGGTGACCGAGGACTGCCTGAGACGATAGTAAAGCAACGGCAGGAGAGGCTCAATGCAGATGTCTGATGCCATGGCTGGAAGAAAGGTAAAGCTGGTCATGTTTGGGTCCCATCAAATCAGGACTGTCCAATACACAGTTTTAAGTTGGAGTTCCAGTAAGATCTCTCTTAAAGAAAGGATAACAGGACTGAAAAGTTTGAAAACCACTAATCTAGTGTAATACCTTCAATTTACAAAGAAATCTATGCTCAGAGAGGTTAAGTGACTTACCCAAGACCACACAGCTAGGAAGTATCAGAAGTGATTGAGAGCATGCACTCCAGAATTAGAAGGCAAGGATTTTTTTGTTTTTTTAAATCACATCTTTAGGTCTTTCATCTTTTCCTGTCTTAGAGCCCCAGGAGAACTGTGGCTGGCTCACACTCATCTTTACTCATCTGTAGTACTTGTATCTGCAATTGTCTGCAATGAGCGAGCATTGGCCACAAGGATCTAGAGACCAGGATCATCCTCCTGGAGGGAGGAAGGGCAGAATTGGCAGGGATGAGACTGGGAGCCTGGGTGCCTGGCTTTGGGCTTTTTCTGTGGACTTGATCAGGCCACCCTTCTGACTTGGGTATAAAGCTTGGTGGGGGGTAGATTATTAATGGAGGAAGTGAAGCCTCTTTTCATCCCCCACCTCTCCATCTGGCTGTACTGCTCCTCTTGGTCATGGGCCAGTGCTTTCCCTGCACCTGCCGGGGGTGGGGGTTCAGAGAAGACCCTCACAGCCGTGTGTGCCTCTCTTGCTCAGCCTCTGCCCTCCGCGGACTGGTTTCACTAGGGACTGTGTCCACATATTCTTCCCATACTGCCATTCTCCTTCCTTTTTGGAACCGTCCCCTGCAAATAAGGGCAGATTTTTCCAGGACTGCCTACCAACTTCATCTTAACCTTTCTTCTGCTTCCTCCTCCTGAGTGCCTGACCCCCACTCCCTAGCAGGGACGTTCAGAGGCCATGGCCATCAAGGTCAAAAGTTAAATGGCCCGGTCGTGGGTTTTAGAAAATGGGGGTCCTCCAATGTCTGCAAAGATTTCTTCTGTGCTCTTGACTGTTCATGTGGAGACAATTTAAAAGCCATTCTGTCCCGTCTGCCCGGAAGGCCAAGGCCTCAGGAAGAGCTCAGAAAGAGGGCGAGAGAAATGTTTGGCAGCTGATGCCCAACCCCCCCACCCCGCAGCCCCAGGTCTAGGGAAGCAGAACTGCTCTCCAGGGCTAAGGGAGGAGCCACAGATGAGAAAGATGGGGCATGGTTTGGCCAGAAGGACCTTCCTCTCCCAGGCCCCAGGGGTAAATGGGCTTTGTGCTCTCTTCTAAAAGAAAGCGGTGGCAGGGAGGGACAGGAGGTGGGGACCGTGTTCCTGCTGCCCCTGGAACTGTGCCGTGCTCGGATATGAAGAGTCTGCCTTGCCCTACCAGGGTGGGACCTGTGGAGAGCGGGACACAGGGAGGGGATTCTAGGCGAGAAGCTGGGGCCCAGGGCTGGCTACTCATGTGGCTGTAGAGACAGGCAGGTTCTGCCAAAGGGCCCTGGAGAAGGGAGATCATCGAAGATTCCCTTCTACCCTCCACGTTGTAAGGCAGGGAGCCCACTGCTTCAGCTCACGAGGACGATGCACAGATTACGCCTACACTGCTGAGGGGGCCGAGCCTGGAGACACCACCCGGAGGAGCTGAAAGAGGGGGCCTGGAGGAAATTCTCCGTGGCAGGCTGGAGCAGCTGGGCAGCCTGGCTGGTAAATGGGAGTGACAGCCCGAGGGATAATGGCCCGCGGTGGGAGCTGGAATCGGGGGAGGGGCTGTATGCAGGGTGGAGCCAGGTTCTTCGCTTTGGGGAACAGGTGGCTGCAGTGGGGGCATCTGAGAGGGGGGTATGTGTGTGTGCCGGCTGCTGGGATCGAGAGGTCAGAGGAGGGCAGGGGACAGGCAGTACTGGCTGCGGGTTGGGGGACATCAGGGGAGGAGAGGCTTTTAGGATCTCACAGGACTGTAGTCAAACAGGGAGAGGCCTCAGTTCCTGGTGGGCAGGGGATGGCCACCTCTTTTCGGAGTCTTGTTAAGCTTGACTTTTTAGGGTCCTGCCTGGCTAGGAAGCTGGCTTGGGCAAAGTAGGCAGAGGGCCACAAAGGAGGTTCAAGAAGGGGAGAAGAAGGCGGACAAGATGGGTACATTTCTGCTCTGGACCAAAGGGGTGGAAGGTGTACTTCCAGGCCCAGCCAGCTGGTGGTGCAGAAGACAGCACAGAGATGCGGGGCTCCCACGAGAAAAATCACCTGGCTCGGGACCACAGGGTGTTTTGGAGGTTCTAGAAGGTGCTCGGTGAACCCAGATGTATTAACAAGCAAGGAAACACAAGTGAGGGGGGGCTTCTCTCTAAAGGAGATGCTGATACGTGAGAACCAGGGCACGAGGGTGCACCCTGCGAAGAGACCATTCCACCTTGAGATGTGATGGTTTTGCCCACTGATCTCACAGCAAGGACTGAGCCTGGAATGTGTACGTAGGCGGGTCAAGGGGGAGGCACTCCAGGGCGGTTGGTTTGGGAGGGCTTTGGCATTCATATGGAGAAGGCTGCTTTTAAGAGATGAAGGACTGCAGTAAGGGACAGAGAAAAAATGAAGGGAAAAATGAAGGCTGGGATCATCTCCTCGATGGCAGTTCTACCTATGTTCTCTCTTCTGATACTCACACCTGTGAGGCAGGTATCATCCCCACCCCTATTTTAGAGACTCGGGAAAGTGGGGGTCAGGGAGAATGAGCAGCTTGCTCAGCCACACATCTAGTGAGTGGAAAGTCAAGGCAGCAGATCTGTCCCGTCCCAAACTCCAAGTTCTTCCTATGGAATCCTGCTGCACGAGGGGCGGGGACTGCTCCAGAGGAGAGCACCTACCCAGCGCGGTTCTTGGTCCAAATGAGCTGAGCCCGCTGATGTGGGATGAGTCAGAGAACACCTGAAGGGGCTGGAGGAGGGGTGTGGGGCCACACGAGGCCTATGGCCGGATGCCTGAGGCAATCCAACAAGGCTCTGAAACGGAGGTGGGGGAAGCCGGCCACTTCTGCTGCTGAGAACTGCATGCTCCCCCAGTGTCTGATGTCTGGGCGCTTGTCCTCTGGGAAAGGGGTGGGAAGGACTGTGGGCAGGCAGCTTGGGAAGACAGTTCAGAAGACAATTGTTTACAAGAGAAGAAAAAGAGATGCTTTGTTGAGTTGAAAGAAGAAATGAAGAGATGGCAACTCAGGGTGAGCAGAGACAAATGCCTACAGAGAGAAGGCAGGCAGGAGTGGCTGGGGTGGAGGGCTCTCATGAGAGGTGGGACGGGGGGGGGGCAGAATGGCTCCACACCGGACCCTGGGGGCCGGCCATCCATCCGAGATGACAACTGGGACACCAGGGAAGATGATGGGGGTGGGAGGGCACCAGGTGAAGTGAGGGGAGAGGAGAGGGGAATGTGCAGGGTCCCCTCAGACAGGGATGGGGAGACCTGGTCCACCGCCATCATGGGCAGGAGGAGAATGAGGCTTCCTTGGCAGCGGTCTTCACCATTCCTGCCATCAGTGTGGGCTCTTCTGGTCCCTCTGCCCTGGAGAAACTGGGGGCCGCTCCATCCCGTGGTGACTCTGAGCCAGCCACTCAGAAAGATGAGAGAGAGAAGATGTCCACTCCCCCATCCAGATCTGACACCCAGTGGTTAAGCTGGCAGCTTCAAACCCCATTTCTGAGATCGCCTCCAATGTTAATGGGTTCTGTCCCGAGTCCGTCAGTATCTGGGATGCTCTGAAACACAGCTTGCAAGAAAGAATTTAGGGGCAGCCTTTGGAGCAGCGGGGCCTGGAAGATCGCATGTGGCCACAGCAGGGAGAGCTGGGTGGGGGACATAGGTCCAGAAGAAGCCTGGAATATCAGGGTGCAGTGCCAGATGGCACGCAGACCCCACCCCCTGCAACGTGGATTCAGGCATCCTGGGGAGACAGGGCCACGCCCAGGTTTAGGGGAAAACGGTCCTTTCCAGGCCCCTTTTGCTCATTATGAACAAATATGATTCGCATGGGCTGAAAATGCTTGAAGCGGCAGCTCTGCTGAGCCTCACAGGGTGGGGGAGGAAGGATCGGGAAAGTGTGCTCAGGCAAGAAGAAACACAGCTGCTCCCTCCACACACACCCACGTCCCTTCCATCCAAGGACAGTGGAGCCTGGCCTCTGGCCGCTGAGTAAAACTCCAGGCCGCCCACCAGGGAGGCTGCTCTGAGGGGAGCTGCCCAGCTGGCCAAGGGGTTGCCAGTCTGAAAGGTATCCTGGCGGTGACCCAGTGCCCGTGACCCAGCACCCCCAGCACCTGGGGTACGTCCCTCACATTTGCAAGGGCTGGTTATTTCCCTGAAGCCACAGCAACCTCTGAGACTATGGAAGGGAGAGGCAAGGGACCTGGGTGGCTCGACTCCCTTCCCTTGTCCCTGCTGAGATGCCCAGTCCGCTCCAGGGCAGCCAGGGGCAGGCAGTCTTGAAAGGTCACACTAAGAGTGACATCTGTGAGCTGCACTTGGGTGAGTTTTCCCTGACCACCTGATGAAGGGGACTGATAACGAACAGCACCCAGCAGTTGCTTTCTGGAGTAGCCTCATGTCCCTGAGGCGGGCAGGGCATGACTACCCATCCCATGACCCTGAAGACTGACTCCTTCTTGTTGTCACAGCCCCTAGGAACACCAGTCCCTGTCAGGGATGTCTCTCACATAGTCCCAGCAGCTGCCCTGCTGGGAGAGTTCCTCAAGCAGGCCCAATTCCCATCCCAAAGCCGAGAAACAGATGCTGTGTGCAGAAGACCTCCCAGCACTGTTGGCTGGGGCCCCTCAAGCCTGGAGGGATTTGGATCCTCTGCAATACCATTTTTCCTCCGTGAAATCAATCACATCTCACCACAGATGTTACACAGGGGATTCTGAGGCACCCAGGGTCTGGAAGATGAGGATGCTTGACAAGACCCCCAAGCCCTTTCCAGAGCCACACCCAGGATGAAGGGGAGACACACAAGGCAGGGGGTATTAGGGTGACAGTGCCCCAGGAACTAAGAGGAAAGGGAATGGCTCAGCCTGCCACCAGGCCCCCATCCAGCACCCTGGGGCCATCTTCAGGGTCCAGACCTCTGCAGGAGCTGAGGCCCAACCCTGCCTCTCTTCCCCAAACAAGGACAAAGGCAAATATCCCAGCCCTTTACCTCTTCTTTCCCATCTCCAGCCTCACACCAACTAGCACCTGACAGGCGAACAGGCTCCTTAGACTGAGGATGAGACCCGAAGAAAGTGGGGAAACCCACCTCTCCCAGCCTCTCCCTTTACTTAGGTACATTTTTGACACACAGGAATGTTCTGGACGGTCTGTAATCCCTAAGAGAGGGCTTTATAAAGGTGAGGAGACCCAGGAGGATTAGGTGGTTTGTCTAAAATCACACAGGAACGCTCCAGCAGAATCATGGACTGGGACCCAGTGTCCTGACTTCCACTCCAGAAGTTTTGGCTTTTTTGATACCTTTTTTCTGCTTGGCCTCACACATACTTACACACTTACCTGTATGAAGGGATTTTTTTTTTTTTTTTTTTTTTTTTTTTTACCAGAACATGCTCTAATGTGGAAAAGTGATGAGGGAGACAATTCACTGTATGATGATGTGCTTGAGGAAAAACTGACGTGGAACAGCATGGACGCACCCGGGAAGGGGGGGCCTGGGCTGGGGCTAGTAGGCTGCCCCCACCCCCCAGTGGTGTGGAGCCGGCTAGGCAGGGGTTCAGGTGCCTGGTCCCCTCCCATCCACTCCCCTGAGCAGGAAGCCAGCATGCACTAGTGATGGGTTTCACAGAAAGCAATGCCACATGGATCTATTCTACAGGGTGCCCACACCGGACCACACACACAGGGGACAGACAGCAGGAGAGCCACCGTGCCCCAGGCTGGAGAGAAGGGGCAGCATGCTGTCAGCCCTTCTCGGGACAGGCCTGCGGTTTCTGCAAAGGTGTCCCAGCCTGCATGGGGCCCATTTTCCTCTCTTCTCAGACCAAAGACCAATTGGAGATTGTGCCCTCCCTTGGAGTTTTGGAGATCCTCATAAAGCCCAGCAAAGGGCTCAGAAAAGAGAAGTAGCAGCCTCGTGGTTGTTTCCATGAGGCCTCGGGCCTTGGGCCTGGTGTTCATTGGATGTGCCATCTGGTTTCTTCATGTACCAAACCCAGGCATTTCCCCCTCTGGCGCAGTGGCCGGCTCTCTGGGAAGGGTCTCCATTGTAGGCTCATTCCCTCATTCCAGAGATGCTCAGGCCCAAGCAGATTTTATTCCCCCAAACCCAGTGACATTCAGGTGCTGGACGGAGGCAGCTCTGATGCACGTGTCTTACATTCACACAGACGAACATGACAAACCACGGGAGTCGTGCAGGAGGTCACAAAGGAGCCCACAGACCCAGGACACCACCTCACGGAGACACACAGGGATGCACAGCTGAAGCACGGGCCGTGGGGGACAGTCCCAGCCCCAGCATCCACAGTTCGGGCCAGCCCCCAGAGTTCTCTCTCCTTCCAGTAGGGGCTGTCTCTGGGAAAAAGGGGCTGGGACGAAGTCCACCAGAGACCCCACATGCGACGGTGGGTGCTTCAGAGGGCACTTCTGGGAGAGGCCCTCCATCGGGAGCCCAGGAATGCCCTCTGCTGGACATGACGGGCCGGTGCAGCTCGGAAAGGGAGGACTCTGGCCAGGCTGGAGGCTGCAGAGGGAGCTCAGCGTGGGAGAGGGGGTGTGTGTGACTCTCAGAAGTGTGAGAAGGGCCGAAATACAAATCTGACAGAGATTCTGCACGGGAAAGACTCACTGTATGTGCATTTTTCTAGAGTGGCTGGTGTATCAGGAATTTCCACCTAGAATACCAATCTCCCTAGAGGTTCAGGCAAGCTCAATCGGGCAGCTGGACAGGTAGGGGTACATGCATTGGTGGGCCATGCCAGGCACATGCTGAAGTCTTGTCTTCTTCTTAGCTGCTCCCCAGGGCATTTCTCCAAAATTGGGGTTACAGCCTCCCGGGCTCCCTGCCCGGGCACCTTGGGTCTTTTCAGCTAATAGACCTATTCCTTCCTGAAGCCATGTGTCCCACGCCTTCGGCAGCTGGTCTTGGACCCTCCCAACACTTCCGTCAGCCAGGTCTCTGATGCACCCTCCTTTTCTACCAGGTGTGGGGGGGACTGGCCCTGTGACCCAGAAGCCCTGAGGCTCTCCTTCACTCCTGCTTCAGAGCCAGCTCCACCTTCAAACCGACCCACAGGCATCAGGCCCGGGGGAGGGGGGTTGGGAGCAAAGGGGAGGGTGCTCTGTGTAGGAGGGAGGGGTGGGCTAGAGGGTTGGGTGTCCCCCCTTCACTGCCCTGAATGCCCGTGGCTAGGGCAGGCGAGATCAGATGGTCTGTTTGTGCACGTGTGAGAGAAAGCGTGTGCGCGCGCACGTGCATGCGTGTGAATGTGTGTGTAGGGCATGCTGTGTTAAGGGTGGAGTGAGAGGGAAAATGGGAGAAGAATGGTATATAAAAATAAGTCTTCTCTAGATCAACTGTTTCTCCTCATGTAGATGGTGATGTATTTATACAATAAAATTTATTAGACTAGATAAAATCAAACTAAAGAGTCATGTCAGTGGCCTGGCATGTCAGTTTCTTCTGGGTTGAAGCAAGGAGGGGAATTACTCTAGAAATTAAGGAAACCTAAGTAAAAAAAATGACTGATCTGAAGGAGGAGTCTGGAAGCAGGGGTGGTGCATGGCTGCCCTCGGGCTCTGCCCCGGCTGAGCCTAGTAGGGATGAGAGGGCTCTGGCAGCAAGGACTCCCAGGAGCCAGACACATAGGATAGGAAACTGACCGGGGACGTTCTCTCGGTAGCGGCACGATGTGGACCTCGGGGAGCCTCCCCTGCTGTCTCGCCTTCTTCCTCTTGAGGCCTATGGAAGACATAGCCCTCCTTTAGAAACCATCTCCCCGAGGCCAATGCCTACCCGCAGGACCTGGCTTCCCACTCTCCCCACCAGGAACATGTCAACTCTCTCCCGGTCCGGGCCTCCTGGCGACAGGCACTTAGCAAGGAACTGCTTAATCCGGGACGTACGGCAGACCCTTCAGAAATGGACGTGGTTGGAGGCAGAATGGCCTCTGGGGCACGTGTTCAGGTGGCTCCCAGAACGGGGCGGGGGGGGGGGGGGGGGGGCGCTTCTGCCTGTACCAGGCCTTCAGGCCACCCGTGTTTTGGGGGAAACAAAAGCTCTTCTCCGCCTTTAGGCTGCAGACACTTCAGATTTCTCTGGCTAGTGGCCCAGGTGTGAGAGGTATTATTAAGACGTCAGGGGGCCTGTTTCTGATGAAAAGTACCTTCCCTCCCCTTCCCACCCATCCTCCCAGAACGTTCCTGCTAAATCCACCGCCTGGCCCTCCCCACACTTACCCACTCTCCTCCTCGGGTCTCTCTGGGGTCTGGCGTTCTTTTAGCTCAAGCTAAGGGGAAGGAAAGGCCCAGGGTATCAGGGTAGCCACAGAGAAGAGCCTGCTTGCTGTTAGACCAGCTTTCCCTAAAGATGCCTCCCCACATACCTGGTGTTTATTCTTTTAGAAATCACCCCTTTGTTTTTGGAATTCAGAAGTACTTTCTATGTCTCCTATTTCCTTCCCACTCTGCCCCTCACCAAGACTTTTACACTGTCCGTGGGTGCCTAATGACAGGCTCAGAGTTCTTGACTTGAGATCCCCCACCCGAGGCGCAGCTGTGGGGCCTCCCAGTGCCCGTTCCCAGCTCACCGTGGTGGGCTTCTCCAGGGCGGCGAAGCGCTCAGCCCAGGTGGCTGTGGATTTCTCAAAAGCCTCATGCCTCTTGATAAGCTTCTCCACACCATCCACCGTGTGTCCAAAGTCCCGGCTGGCCAGGTAGGGCTCCTGGGCGATCAACCATGCTTCGGCCACAGAGGCATCCCTCGAGAACTGGCACACTTCCAGTACTGCCATGGGGAACAAGCCACAGACCCACCCACAGGGCCCAAGGGCCTGTTAGCACTCAGCAGTGGGCCACTCCGCAGACAAGGAGCTGGCGGTCAGGCAGGAGGCCTGCACAGGGTCCCTGAACCACGTGGACACCCTGTTCAGCGGTGCCCTGCTGCCTGAGACCACTCCATCCCACGCCATATGGGGGGAGGGTTTTCTCATCCCTACCCATAGGTATATTGGAAAAACACATGAATTAGAACACTAGTTTGAAAACAAAATATAATTCAGATGTCTCCTTTTGAGGAGCAGCCGTTTGCCTTGAACGCCCTCTTCCCAGCCCCTGGCTGCCTTACATAATCGTGCACAAGCAACCATGGGGCCGTCAGGCCTTCCTGGCTCGTGTGTAGCCAGGAGTGGTGGATTTTCCACCTCTCCTTAGTCTCCAGCTGCAGGAGACAGAGCTCTGTCTGTGCCTGACATGCCTCAGATCAAACATGTGGGAGGCGCAAGAGCCTTAAGCTGACCCCTCCCCAGGCTACAGGGACACCAGCCTGGCACAAGGCGGCGGTGTCCTCCCAGTAGAAGCCGAGCCACTCAGGTTCTGCCTGGACCCAGGTGGGGCAGAGGGCAGGCGGGGAGACAGCATGCTGGCTGGTCAGAGGTGGGCTGCCAGCAGTGTGTCCGTGCGGCTCTTCTGTGCGGACCCCCGAGGCCCTTGGCCCCAGAACCTTGCTGGTGGGTAGCATTCTGGGGGCTCTTCTCTGGGCAGTGAAAATCACCTCTCCCCTGTGCCCACCTCAGCAGGAGTCTGCCCCCCTTCCCAAGGTCTGGGTCGCAGGTGCACTCACACATGCGGAGCTGTTCCTGGCGGTCCTCCCACTTCTCAGCCATCTCCTTCCTCCTAGATAGCACCTGCTTCAGTTTCTCCCTAATCTGTGGGAAGGAAGGGAGAATAGCTCAGGCTTTTGGTAAACCTTCCTCTTGTCTGAAGGGGTGTGCAAATGGGTCCTGCAAAGCATGCTGGGTTTGGTCACAAGGACCTCGCTTCAAGTCTTGGCCGTTCCCCTTGCCAGCTGTGCAATCTTGGGCAAGTTACTTAACCTCTCTGAGGCACGTGTGCCTCTCCTAGGAAATGGGTGTTGCCAACGCCAAAGCATGCACACATGTGGGTGGTTAGGTGGGTTATGAGCCTGCTCTCCCCTACTAAGCTGTCAGCCTTGGGTGGGGTTGCTGGGGCTCTTGTCCCTGGGCCTGCACACAGCCCTGATGCTCCATGAGTGAAAGAAAGTCTCCTCAGAGAAACCATGGCCCAGGGCTCCCTCCCAGGAAGCCGTCTGGTCCGGCAGGAATGCAGGCAAGGACAGGGAGGGGCTCCTCTTCACCCCACTGTCCTCTCACCTCCTCCGAGGCCTGGTGCTGTCTCTCCAGCAGGGACTCTCCCAGCTCCAGGCAGGCACTAAAGTTCTTGCTCCGGGTGTCGATCTCTGCCTTGATGCCCTGGTGATACTTCATGAGCAGCTCCACCGAGGAGACGTCCCTGGGGGGTGGGGGGACCATGGGTTGGGGAGGGAGTTTGGGGAAGAAGGAAGCTTGGGGTGACTCTGGCCTGCCTGATGCCAAGTCCAGACCAGAGAGGGCCACCCCCCACCTCCCTGGGAGTCTGACCCCACTTCCTCCTCTCTCTCTGGCCAGCCAGGGGGTCCTCTACCAGCCCAGCCCCAGCGGGAATGCTGATGCCCTAGTGTCTTCCATTGGTCAGTGGGCAGGGGATGGGTTGGGGGTTCAGGGACCCCAAAAGAAGCCTGGGAATATTATTCGACAATAAAAAGAAATGAAGTTCTGATGCTCACTACAACATGGACGAACCTTAAAAGGTTCATCCTTAAGAGCCAGTCACAGAGGACCATGTATTGTCTGAGTCCCCTTCTGTGACGAGTCTAGGACACAGGCAAAGTTAGAGAGACGGAAAGCAGGTTCGTGGTTGCCAGAGGCTGGGGAGAGCAGGGAATTGTGGGGCGATGGCTGCTAACGGGTACAGGGCTTCTTTCTGGGGTGATGAAAGCTTTCTAAATTTAGACCGTAGTGAGGGCTGTACCCGGTGATCATGCAAAAATCCCTGAATGGGACACGTTACATGGCTGAATGGTATGTTACGTGAGTCGCATTCTGAATCAAGATGGAAACTATAAAGTCTTGGCCATCAGGACGGGCACTCTAGGGCAGAGGGACAGAGATGGGCATGAGCCCCCTGACCCAGACAAGAAGCTCCTTCTGGAGCTTGGGGAGAACGGCCGCCTCGTCCCAGCACTGGGGGGAGATGCACAGGCTCGGACACGTGCTGCTTTGGATGTGTGGAGCGCTTGCTCTCCCTGACAGCTGGAGCTATGGTCACTGCCATGCTGTCACGTCTGAACGGCAGACGTCCTTCTCGCCACTCTCCAGGCTCCCGTTACTCTGTGATGGCCGGTCCTCCCAGGAGAAGCCGAGCTGTTCCGTTTCTGCCTGGACCCAGCCTCAAGTGCCCCCACAGTCCAAGACAGTCCCTCCAAGGAGGAGGTCCAGGGCAGCGGCCTGGTCTGCCAGGCCTGGGGACAGAGTGGCTGAGCGGGGTGGCCCCGAGCATGTCCCCCTTACCTAGGCTTCTCCTGGGTCTCGATCTGCCGGATGATGCCCTCCATCCAGGAGAGGAGGTCTCGGGCCATGCTGAAGAAGCGGAATTTGTCTGCCGTGTCTACCAGCTGTGTGCGGCGGCCGGCACAGGCGTCGAGCAGTGCTTGCCACGCGGCGGACACCTCCTGCTCCTTGTTCTGGATGGTCTCTGCTTTCTCCCCAGCGTATGCCTTCTGCAGGCGGCTGGCCACGTCCTGGAACTGCTGGACCTGTGGTTGTGCAAAACCAGACATTGTTCCCTAGAAAGATGTGTCCTGGGCCTCTGATGGGCAAGAGGTCTGTCTCCTCCAGGTCTCCCTCCCCAGGACTCTTCTGGAAGGCAAGATCTTCAGCCTCCCACCAATGCTGGGGGAGAAATCTCCTCATTTTGGCCTCTATGGACCCAAGCCATCTTTTGGGCTTTGATGAGGATATGGGAGTGAAAGGAACTCTCTGCCCTTTGATCTCCCCAGAAGTACTGTAGTAAGAGTAACTACGTGCCAGGCATGTTTCATAGGCACCCTATGAAAGAGGTACTATTGTGATCCCTGTTTTTGAGATGAAGAAACTGAGGCACAGCAAGCCTGAGTGAGTGGCCTGAGGTCACTGACACTAGAAGACGGGTGCAGACTGGAGTCCCTGTTCTTAACCACTCTGCATGCTGCCTGTCAAGGAAGGGGCTCTACCAGATCCCCTGTTTGAGGCCGGGCCCAGTGCAATGAGGCCTCATTCCTGAGACTTCAGTGGGCTGTGCCCCCCTCAGGGGCTCTGGCACCCCCAAAGCACAAGGACCGCAACAGGCCTCACCTCCAGCTGGATGACAAATTCCTAGGAGGTCCTCTTCTGAGTGAACGAGGGCCCGACCCACCTTGGCATCCTATCCCTGGACCCCGCTGGCTGGGTGCAGGGCTCCACAGCCAGCCCGTCTCTCCTGGGCCTCTGGAAGGCTGCCAAGGCCCCGGAAGTGGGGTCCCCTTGCCTTCACCCTTTCCATCACACCAAGTTCGGTGGAGCCCTATGGGGCCACCCCATTGATGGGAGGAGGGAGTCTAAGCAGATCCTGGGGTCCCCCCAGCTCCCATGTAGAAAGACTGAACAGCCCGGTGGCCAAGGGCATGGAGTCTAGAGCCAGGACGCTAGGACACCGGATCTGAACCCTGGCTCCACTGTTCGTCCACACGTTCCGGGGAACTTGTTTACTCTCTGTGCCTTGCCTTCCTCATCTATAAAGTGCAGATGATGTTAGCACCTAGCTGAGAGTGTGGCTATGAGGAGTCAGTGACTAAATGTAATGCCGATACCAGTACTTGGCGCTAGAAATGCACCATATATGTGTTCCCTAGGAACCCTGTTGCACAACCAGAGACAGCATTTTAAGGTATCTTATGCCTTGGGTTTTTGTGAGGTTTCAGTTTGAAGAACTACTTCTGAAGCTAAAGAACGACCGGAGGCCACAGCTCCCGCCCACAGCAGTGCCAGCTGCTGCCTTTCTAAAGAGGCAAAATTTCCTGGTGTCCACTGCAGAGGGTGACACCCCCGGGCCCCTGGGGAAGAGGTGGATGGTAGGTCCCTGGAGCCTGCTGGAGCGCGGCTGGTGGGGGGGGCGGGCAGCAGGGGACAGAAGGCACCTGCACGCTCAGCAGGTCTAGCTCCCGCTCAAAGGCTGTGTGCACCCTGTGGAAAGACTCGGCGGTGCTGGCGTCCAGCCCCACGTCCTCGGGCAGCTCTCGGAGCTTCTCGTCGATGAGGCCCAGGATCTCCGTGCCCGTGTAGAAGTAGCGGTGCAGGTCATAGGAGGCGGCCAGCAGCTGCATGCGCGTGTCAATGAGCTCCAGCAGGTCCGCCCACATTTCGTTCAGCCCATCCTTCCACTCGGCGATCGTGGCGGCTTCGCTGTGGCCTGCGTCTATGAGCCGCTCAATGATGACATTCACGTTGTCCACCCGCTCCTGCCCAATCGCCCCCGTCTCCCGGGCAAAGTCCCGGAACTTGTCCCGGAGCAGCTGGACGTGGGGGAAACAGAAAGGTGGTTACCGGGGCCCAGGGGTGGGGTGGAGTCTTCGCCCCAGCACAGACTTTCGCAGGGCGGGAACCACCACCCCCTGGGGCCACACCTTCCCAGGGCAGCCTGAGCTCACGCCCGCGCGTCTCCATCTCTACGCAGCACTGTGTGCCTGCGTGCGCCTGGCATGACTGCTCCTGCGTCTCTGGCATTCGAGGAGGACAGAGAGAGCAGTCACCGTGAGTACTCACTGTAACATGGTCAAAGTCTTGCCCCATCTCAGGGGAAGAGGCCACAAGCTCCTTTTCTGAAATCCACTGCTCCAAGTCATCTGCCTCCCTCTTCAGCTGGAACAGGTGAAACATGTTCTCCAGCTTCCGCCTGCGTTCTTCGGCTATGTCCTTCAGCCCTGCGTACTGCTTGTCTACTTGCCCCTGAAGTCGGATGATCTGCTCCCTGGAATTCAAAACCAGAGAGCACTCAGAGACGAAGTCAGAGAGCACAGAGCAGCCAGCTCAGAGGGGCCGATCTACTCCTTCCCAGCCCCGTGGCAGGGAGAGCTGGGGAAAGGAAACTAGGAGAAATGACAGCAGCTTTTCCCAGGAGGTGCTGGGGGAGGGGAGGGGGGAAGAACCATCCCTTAGACCAGAATGACTCAGCGGATGACCGAAATGTGTCCCGTCCGGACAGGGTGCCTCCCACCATCATCTCTCACTCGGGGAAGCCCAGGGAGACAAAAGGGAACTCCATTATTCTCCCAAGGAGGCTGATGGAGCAGCACTGTGAGCCCGGCTCCAGAGGGAGCAGGGATGGGGCCTGTAGTACCAGGGGCTCAATTCTTGGGGCTCCTTGGGAGATACTGGGTGGCTGCTGAAGCCCCACAGCCGTGGATGCCCTGCAGGCAGCTGAGGACCGGGCCATGCCTGGGGGAGCAGCCTGTTGTGTATGGCCCAGGCAGACCCACCGACTAGATGGGTATAGGTTTTCTACCTTCATGCCTATATAATGATTTTTGCTGAGACACTGGGAGATCCTGAAGTACCTTCTGGACCATAAAGAGAAAAGCAAAGTTACTCTTCAGTGTCTCTTAGCATAATCTAATTCTTCAAAAGATTGGAGCTCTTGGTTCACCAAGAGGGTAGTTTCGCTATTCCATTTTCTGATCTTTTTGCAAACCAGGCCTTAGTTGGCCCTGTTTGAAGTTCCTCATGCAAAACCAAGGCATGAGATGGAACTGGGCCAGTCAGCAGTGCAGAAAGCAGTGGACTCAAACCCAGTTATCCCCAAGACTGTTGCTGTTTTCCCATTTGGACCCGAAGGGATCCTGGTTGGCGGGGCCCCCGGCCTGATGTCCATGACCTGGCACACGCACCCCTCAGGGTGGCCTGCAGACAGCAGGCTCTGGGCCCTGGTGGCCAGCTGCTTGATGTTCCTTCCATACTCCTCCAGTGCGTGTTGCTGCCTCAAGTGCCGCTTCAGCATCACGATGGCGCCCTCTTCATCCTAGGAGGCAGCGGCTCTCAGGGCACCTGCTCCAGGAGGTGCCTGAGACTGGGGTGGGGGCAGGGGCGGTGGGTGCAGCCAGCCTTGTGGGATCCTCCCAAGAGAACGGAGCATGAGTCCTTCCTGCTACTCGTTCCCGAACAATACCCTACCTTCCTCTTGATTCCTTTCTGATACCTACCCTCCCAGGCCCAGCTCCCATCTTCTGACCCCATGAAAACTTCCCTAGAGATGCCTCAGCTCATCTCTCCCTCCCTCCTGGCAGCCCCTCAGGACAGAATCCATGGCACCAAAAAGGTGGGGAAATCTTGGGTTCGATCAGATCTAAGTCGGCAAACGGGGCACCTGGCTGCGGGACACAGGTTGTGGCGGGTGTCCTTGCATACGCGGGCTTACGGTGTGTCACCGCCCCCTGGCTGCCCCGCCCCAGCTCTTCTTGGCCTTGTCTCCCAGCCCCGGCCAACCTTGGGGGTCTCGTCGGAGATGATGTAGAGCTCCTGCTCGCTGATCCAGGCCTCGGCCTCGCCTGCATCCAGGTAGTACTGCTGAGCCTCGCTGGCGTCCTGCAGGCGCTGCAGCCTCCCGGCCGCCGCCTCCCGCAGCGTGTCCCATGAGCCCTGCAGGTGCCCCAGGCGTTCCTCCATGTCCTGGCAGTCAATCTCGGCTGCCTCCACCAGCCGCTGCCCTCTCTGCAGCACGTCCTCCACCCGCGGTGCGTGGCCCAGGATCTCATTCTGCAGCGTCTGTGGCCGGAGGGGAAGGGCTGGGAGGTGAGGGAGGGCGGCCGGGCCCGCGTGCAGCGGGTCACCCAGGGCCACCTCCGGCACCGCTGGCAGGTCCCTGCTCTGGGAAGTGAGTGTGGAGCGGGCGGTGGCCATAAAAACTGGCCCTGACCGCACAGTGCCCCGCATCCGTGCCCCCCGCCTTCACCCCCTGCAGCCTTCGGAGAGGGGTGGGCGGGAGGGGGCAGCCCACGGCGGGGTAACTCGTGCCCGGTGAGTGGCAGCGCTGGCCTTTGAGCGGGGCTCTACCTGCTCCCTAGTCCTCCTGCGTCTCAGCACAGCTTGCTTCTTAGCCGGACAGGTTGGAGGAACGGAGAATGATTGTTAAATGGCCTTTGATATCTTATTTTAGCACCTCTGGCTCCGTGGGAGACAAGAGTTGATGGTGGCTCCTTGCTCAGATTTTAGGATTTTGGCTTTCCGCCCCCCATTTCTCTTTCTTAAATTTTTTGTGAGCTCTGTATTATTTGCTGTTTAAGCATTTGGTCATGAAGAGGGCGTTTTCCTCTCTCTGGTGATGGGGTCGCCTTTTTCTTTGGTGGGCCATTACCCATGGGTGGCTCACTTTCGGGGTCCTAGAGGCCTGGGCCTCGCTGCTTCTTGCATGTGGGCTCTCGGCTCCTTACACCTCATCTCCTACCTTTCTACAATGTCCCCACAGCCTTTAAAACCATCTGGAGGGCGGGGGCAAGAGAGAGTACACACAAGCCACACAGGGACTGTCAGCATTGCAAATACACAGAACCAGCGAGACCCACAAGTCACCTAACTTGCTGAAATGCCTTCTTACCCTTTATACTCAGAATCTCAATCCTGACAATTTTTCGTGGTCCGTGCAATTGAATTCAAACAACCCACGGTGTCAGCTCTGTGTGCCTCTTTCTTTCCCTGGGATCCTATAACCTCTGCAAGGGATCCTAAAAGCTATTTCTCTCTCTCTTTTTTAGCAACTCCTTTCTAAAGCCCCATGCACTGTGCCTCCTCATGATGTATTCTTCCTCCATCATGTGTCCAACACAGAGCTATGAAGTTATTTCCTAGGTCCTGGGTCTGGTTCTAGGCTCGAGGAACAACATGGAAACAAGATCAACAAAACCCCTGCCTTCATAAAGCTTACACTGTCATGGAGGGAGCCCCTCCAGGTGATTCTACTGTGCAGCCCAACCCAAGAACCATTCATGTGGTACCTTGCAGGAGGGGTTCTAGTTGCAACGGATAACCATTAGAGCAGTGGTTCTCAAAGTGGGATCCCACACCAACAGCATCAGCGTCACCTAGGATCTTGGTAGATGTGCAAGTTATCAGGCTCTATTCCCAGAGTTTGAACCAGTAGACCTGAGATGGAGCCTGGTTGACTGTGTTTTAACAAAGCCCCTGGGTGAGTCTGGCGCATACCGAAGTTTGAGAACCCCCGCAATAGAGGGAATGATAAAATGAGATTTAAGCTGTAGCTCGTCTAGCTTAGAGTAGTCTTGGCTAGGGCAGCCATGCTCTGCCAAGAGACTATCTTTCCCTTCTTGGTTAGGGGAAAGATACTTGTCTCGCCCTTTTCCTGAAATAGCAACCTTCATCTAGGGGAGTTGAGAGTCTCTTGGCAATCACGCCGAGGCCAGACAGAGTCAAAGTCTTTGGTGTTGGAAGGACTGATGTCAGCTCATTTTACAGTTGAAGAAACTGAGGCCCCAGGATACTATCTTCTACCAGTCTCCTTCCTGTAACTGCAGGTTGTGGCATTAATTGAACCCCTACCTACTACCTTCTAGCCGAAGACCCTGCCTGTGCACACTGGAGCCTTTGTGACTAGGTCATGTCAACTAGAAGCAAAGGTCTGAGGAACTTTTCGGACACCTCTTTGAACGTAACTCAGCTGTGTGCCCAGTCGCTGGGCTGTGTGAGCAGATGTCAGCTGCTGTTATTCTGAGGAAGTACTGGCTGCCACGGCCTTTCTTCCCCAGGGAGCTGCAATGCTGCCTGGCGTGCTGGGACACACCGCTTTTCTCGGGGACCAGTTCGCAGGCTCTCGTTGCCCTTGGCTGTGGCGGCCCCCACTTCCTGACCCGGAGAGTAGAGCTGGCAGGAAGAGCGACTCTCTGCCCAAGAGCAGGGCACCATGAGCCCATGCAGCTGGCCTTCTTGGAAGATACGAGAGGATGCTTGTACTGATACAGGAGGAAGTACTGCATCTGCTCACTTCCAGGAGTCTGACCGGGGCCTCAGGAATGACCCATCAGGCTTAAGAAAGAGCAGAATAGCAAATGGATGTTGCTCCAATAGGCTCAGGAACCAAGTTCAGTGGCTTCCCATGAGTATCCTCATGTGGCAGAAGAAATGGGGCCTACCTGCCCTGAGGATACCCAACCGGCCAGGCTCAGTCCCGGAAGAGGGGCAAATCAGTCTTGGGAAAGAAACCGGGAGCTAATGGGCTTCCTTTCAGGGAGGCCACGGATACAGAAGCGATAAAGCACATGACACCCCAGGCCAGGGTCCTGCACTCACCGAGGCTCCGATGGGTCTGAATGGCTCCAAATCCCAAAGCATCTGGACACCCCCCTACCAGCACTGGCCCTGCCATGGGCTTCCCATAATTCTCTCTGCCATCACCAAAGCTGCTTTTTTTATGGGATCTGGGGGCCCAACAGCTACCAACAAGAACAATAATCTGCTGGTGCTGGCCTTCTGCAGATCAGGGCTGGGCATTCCACCCTGTGCAGGGCAGGGGCAGGGAGGGGGCGGGTGGGGGGACTAACCAGGTGAAGCAGGACTCACCTGATTCTTCTTCATTAACAGCTGCACAGTTTGCAGATTCGTGCCATAGTCGGCTGACTGGGCCAGAGGCAGCCTCTCTTCCACCCAGAGCTATAGAGACCAGAAGGCAGGAGTAAGCTGATGACAGTCGTGGCCACCCTCTTCCAAGCACTCACCCCGGGTCAGACAGAGCTCTCCCCATGTTACAGATGGGGACACATGGATATTTTGAATCGAGGTTCCAAATAACTTGCTTCTGGTCATACAAGGGGAAGGTAATAGAGGTGGATCTCGAACCCAAGTCTGTCTGTCCCAAAGTGTGTGACTGAGTTACCGTCCAAAAAGCACTGGCTTCACGTTCATATTTAATGTAATCATCACAACAGCTCTGCGATCAGGAGGTGAGAGGACCAGACATGTGCTAAGAACCGCCCTGGGCGGCAGCCAGTCATCGCGACGGCAGCCGCCGGCTCAGCCGCTGGGGGTGAGGTCTGAGGCCAACTCACTGTCTCATCCTCCAAGTCCCTGCTGATCTGCAGCTTGGCTCGGGACGATTCCAGCTGCTTCCTTCGCCTCTCCAGGGGTTCCAGGAGGGCCAGGAACCGCCTCTCGATGCTCATGTCTGTGTCTCCTGCCTCCTCTCCCAGTGAGGGCACCTGGGCAAGCAGCTCCCCCAGCTCCTCCTTCCGCACGTTCACTTGGTCCTCCACACGCTGGCACACAAGGGGACAGGGCCTGTTAGTAACAGCCTTGGCACCTGGCTAGTCCCACGTCGTCTTCATCATCTGTATCCTAGCCATCCTTAAAGGCCCAGCCTCCCCCAGGAAGTCTCCCTGGATGCCCCCACTCATCCTTCCCACAAGTGCCCGTCCTGCACTTCTCGTGCATGCTTTATTTGTAACCCGGGATCCCTCTCTTACCCACTGCAAAGGGGTAGGAGATGGGTTATGAACCAGGAGACATTTTTGCTCAAGCCCAGCTCCGAGGAACAGAAGGAGTACTTTCAGGTTTCAGATTTGCTCCCCCAGATCTCCTCGTCCAACATTCCCAGTCTACAACCCACTCACTTGCCTTCAGCTTAGCCAGCATCCGGTTGACGCTGGTCAGGTCCTTGCCCGGGTCATCAGACCGCAGCTGGTCCTCCATAGCGCTGATCCACTTGTTGAGGTCGGCGTGAGTCTGTGAGCGCAGGTAGGAGCTCCTGGCAGCTGAGAGGTGCTGGGCCCTCTCTTGTGTGGTGGCCTGAAGCTCATCCCAGAGCCGGTGCAAGTCTTCCAGCCTCTGGGACACCAGGGCTCTATACTGGGTCTTCTCCTCCATCAGCTGCTTTCCTTCCTGCGTGGGGAAGCGGGAGGGCTCACCTCTGAGCAGCCTTGGAGCAGCCCTGCTCCGTGTGGTTGCCGGGGGTTCACCGAGGGGAGGTCACGGAGGCACAGAATCTGCCTAGAACTCAGGTGAGCCTCCACTGAAAGACTCTGCACCCTCGGAGTTATTTGCAAGAGAAGGTGTGACAGGGAGGGGTGTGTTTGGGGCAAAGGACTCAGGGAGACTGTAGTATGGGGAGTTGTTGCAGACCAGGATCAGCTGATGCTCAATTATTTTTTAATTAAAAAAAAAAAAGATTCAAGATCCATCCAGGTACAGCCAGCTTGGAAAGGCCTCCACTCTCTCGACTGTCTTCCCAGAGGCTGTGCACTAGCCTTATGGTGATATCTTTTCGTTACTCGGTTTGTCTTACCAGGTTTTCACCTGCATAAATGTACCCCTTCAGGTGGATACAGTATGATATGACTTGGGCCTAGGAATATATGTTGCTAATAACAATCAATATTTACTGGATGCCCCATAAGTGCCAAGTACTATGTATGCTAAGTGCTTTAATGTCCACAATTCCCTTGGGTAGGTACTGTTATTATCCTCATTTCTCAGATGAAGAAACTGAGGCACAGGGAGGTTGAGGAGTCAGACAGTCTGGCTCAGAGTCTGCATCTTCGACCACGATGGATGCTGCCCCATGTGGAACCTACGCCCGCTTCTTCCTGGGCAGCCACAGCAGGGAGGAGCAAAGGTAAGGGATTCCCAGATTGAACGCCAGCTACACTTTGACTTGGGGCTGGAGCAGGCCTGTTATAAGGGCTCATCCTCTTAGGGTCCCCCATCTATGAGGGTTGTGAATGACCACCCCCTGGTGGTCTTGCCCATCCAAACGATGAGGGCCCATGGTCCCCTGGACCATTCTGCTCATCTCCCATAACCCCCTGCCCTCAGGCAGGACAGTGCTGGGGCCCTGGTGAGGATAATGGGAGGCACACGGACATAACCGGTGTCCTGGCAGCAGAGGCTGAGGCACTCACTCAGGTATCCTCAGTGTCTGGACTGTCTCCAGACTCAGGTGCCCTAGAGGACGCACCACTTCTGACCAGGCCTAACAGGACTGGATAAATCAGGAGCTCTGAATGTTGGACTACTATTTAGAGAAGTTTTTCACTTGCAGGTCCTATACTGTCCAGTAAGGTTCAGACGGCGCCTATGCCCCGCGTGAAGCCCCATTCAGGTATGCACATCTGAGCAGAGAGCCCCCAGCACTCACCACTCGCTTCACTTACCGCATCAATGCTGTCTAGCCACCCCTGGTGGGAAGCCAGGTCTGCCATAAATGCCTGGTGCTTTGCCCACTTGTTTTGCAGGTTTCTTGCATCGTCATAGGAGACATCCTGAGATGTTAGCAGCTTGTCATTGATCCAGAGAGTGAGCTGTGGACAGAAAGAGGGAGTCCAACAGTCTCTGAGTGGACCTCTTTGGCCAGGGGCTCAGGGCAGGACCTGCTGCCCACCTCTGGCTGCAGAAGGTGGCCCAGGGGAGGAATACAGCAGAGTACTACTCTCCAAAACTCTGGGTCCCTAACTCTCAGCACAAGCAACTTCACCTGTCTTGTCTCAAGGCTAACATATCAGCCCCTGAGTGTCTTCTCATACACTCTAGCCAAGTGTATGCAGTGTGACACCCAGGATATTTATGCTTCTCTCCATTTTTCCAGGACCTAGGACAGGGCCTGGCCTACTGTAGGACGTGTTTACTGGATGGATGGATAAATCCACCCTTTGCCAGTAGGGTGAGAAATCATTAATAAACACAGAGAAAATGTTATCTGAGGAAGAAGCCAAGGGCAGAACCTGTAATTAACAATGAGGGAAGAACTCTGATGAGCATCCAATGTTTCCAAGATGAGCTGGCAGCATACCAAGCCTGGATGGTGCCAAGGGCAGAGGCAGACGGAAACAAAGTTGTTTGGGCCGAGAGGAAAGGGGTATGAGGATGGGAGAGAGAAAGAAGTCAGAGAAAGTACCATTCCACACAGAAGTACCACTCATGGAGGGACTCTGGAGTGCAGGTTAAAAACCTTCCTCGCACAACTCATCCCAGGCTGAACAAGGACCTTCTGAGTCAGCTCTCCAACTGGGAGGCTTGTCAAAAATGCTGCTCTCTCTCTCTCTCTCTCTCTCACTCACCCCTTGAGGTTCTGATTCCTCTGGGCCTGAGTGGGGCCCAGGACTTTGCATTTAACAAGGGCCAGGACTGGCTCCATAATGTGCAGGGCCCAGCGTAAAATGGAAATGCTCAAAATTATTAAGAATTTCAAGATGGCAACCACAGAGCATTAAACCAAGCATGGGGCCCTAGATGAATGCACAGGCGGTATGTCCTTGAGGCCAGCCTTGATCAGGGCCCTAGGGGACTCTTTATATAGATAGCCCTCAGGCCACTCTTTGGGAAACCCTGCCCTGGAGTAGGCAAATTAAAATTTGTAGATTTGGGGGAAAAAATAATAGAACCAAAGATTCTAGAGGATGACCTAAGCTATCAAATACCCAGAGTTCCCCTCATGAAATTCCAGACTCCCAACTTAGAAAGGATCTCTGTGGACTTGCGTTCCCTCCCTTTCCCTTTCCCTTCCCTTTCCTTATTTTTTTAGTAATCTCTACACCCAACACAGTGCTCAAACCCATGATCCCGAGGTCAAGAGCTGCACACTCCTCTACCTGAGCCAGCCAGGTGTTCCCCCCATACCCGTGAACTTTCTACCTCTAGGCCACTTTGCTCCTAGAAGGGAACCTCCTGCAAAGTGTCCTGCCTTGCTGGAGCCTCACCTCCTGGCAGTTCTGGAGGAAGTGCTGGAGCTCCAAGTTGTCTTTCAGAATGATGGAAGTTTCCTCAGCCTTCTCTTTGTTTTTCCTGTGCCTGGAAGGGAAGCCGGAAGCTGTCATCACCACAGGGCTATGCCCGGGGACCTTGAACAACACCACCAGCCCTACCTGGGTCTGGCCCCGTGACCTTGGGGGCGGAGAGTACCTGTCCTCGATCAGCTGCACCTTCTCCAGGATCTTGTCTGAGTAGAGGTTTTCTTCAGCTATCAGCTTGTTTCCGGAGTCCACAGGACTCAAGACCTTTTCCTGGTTGTTCTCCACAGACACCAAGAAATCCTCAAACTTCCGGATCCCCACCTCTGCAGCTTCTAGGGAGTCTGGGGGCTCCAAGTGAGCCAGAGTATACTCCTGTTGAAGCGAATTTCCAGACAAGGCATGAAGACAAGCTGGGAAGGCAATGAGGGCACCTGCCAAGCAGAAGCACCCCGTACAGCCATCTAGGCTACAGCATGACTGGTGCTCCCTGGGGCTGCACAAGAAAGAGGCACCCTAGGCCTTGCCCCCATCCCCACCCCAGAGGTACCCAATTAACAGTGAGCCTAAAGCCATATGGAAGGGTAATGGCTCAGGGGAAAATTCACCTTTCCAGCCTGTAACTGACCCAAGAACAAGGCATAGTTTAGGAAACAGGGCTGGAAAAGGCATGTGGTAAGGAAGAAAGAGGATTTCCCCCCAATTCATGGCTAGAGAGAGTCCCCAGAATGTAGAATTTGAGGAGCAAGGGGAACCCTCCTACACTGTTGGTGGGAATGCAAGCTGGTGCAGCCACTCTGAAGAACAGTTTGGAGGTTCCTCACAAAGTTAAAAATAGAACTACCCTATGATCCAGCAATTGCATTACTAGGTATTTACACAAAGGATACAAAAATACAGGTTTGAAGGGTACATGCACCCCAATGTTTACAGCAGCAATGTCCACAATAGCCAAACTATGGAAAGAACCCAGATGTCCATCGACAGATGAATGGATAAAGAAGATGTGATATGTATATATACATAATGGAATATTACTCAGCCATCAACAACAGTGAAATCTAGCCATTTGTAACAATGTGGATAGATCTAGAGGGTATTATGTTAAGCAAAATAAGTCAGTCAGAGAAAGACAAATACCATAAGATCTCACTCATATGTGGAATTTAAGAGAGAAAACAGATGAATGTATGGGAAGGGGGAAAAGAAAAAAAGGAGAGAGGGAAACAAGCCATAAGAGACTCTTACCGATAAGAACAAACTGAGGGTTGATGGAGGAAGGGGGATGGGGGATGGGCTAGATGGATGATGGGATGAAAGAGAGCACTTGCTCTGATGAGCACCGGGTGTTGTATGTAAGTGATGAATCACTGAATTCTACTCCTGAAACCAATATTGCATTGTATGTTAACTATTTAGATTTTAAAAAAAGGTAGAATTTGGTCTCTGGGGACATTCATGGATTCACCAGTGCTATTGCCCTAAGAGACAACACCCCCCACCCCCCAGCCCTCTCCCTACCTGATTGCTGAGGATGGCTTCAGCTTGCTTGGCATCTCTCTGGAACTCCCGGAAGCCGAGGCACTGGGCAAGGGAGTGGTTGCGGCTCTCCCACATCCGGCACAGGGCATCCCAGCCAGCATCCAGGCCCTCGAGCCTCTGGCCCAGGAGCAGGTACTCGGGGTCCGTTTGATCACGGATCACATTCTCCCCGGATACCTTGACATTCTGGAAGATCTCTTGGTGCCTGTCAATGTCGTCTTTGATGGCCACGTGCTGCTGTAGGAGCTGCTCGGCCTCTGGCAGGGACTCAGGCATGTCCTCGGAGGCCACGGCCTTCTGGGCCATGGACAGCCAGGCCTGGAAGTCATCCAGATTCTGCAGGAAGGCCTGGAGCTGGCTGGCTTCCCCCAGCGAGGCTTCCTGCTCCAGCAGGGCTTCCTGCAACTCCTGCCACAGCTTCTCCACACATGCCTGCCGCTGGCCGATGTCCTCTCCCTGCTCGGGGTGTGAGGCCATCAGCTGCTGCGACTCACGCTCCAGGGCACCCACCCGGTCCCGGATGGCGGCCACGTCGCGCTCCAGCCCCGAGAGCTTCCGCTGGATGGCAATGATGCCTGCCAGGTCCTGGCCTAGTTCCTTTGTGGTCTGCACCACCTGCATCTTGTCCTCGATCCACCTGCTAGTCTCTTCACAGTCCACGCAGTAGTTACGCACCCGGAGGGCTGAGTTCACTGCCTCCCGCCGGTCTGACACTATGGTCTGGAATGCCTGCCACCTGCCAAGGGGGACACAGAGACGCCCTCTTTCATGACACTTCCCACAGGACCTCCTATACAGATTCCCACCAGAGTCTCTCCCCATAGATCTTGCACCCTCAAAAAAATCATCTACCCAACACACTGTGATGAGTAAAATTCATTTATCCAATTTTACCCAAGACAATATAAACTGCCAGTCAGATCTTTCCATCAGCCGGGGGCGAGCGGTGATGTGATTCCAAACATGAGTAAAGAAACGAAAATGACTCTTAGCTTGGCTCTGTATGTAGTCAAATTTTGGGCAAACATAAAACTTGCCCAGATTTTTTGAAATGCTGGAAATAATTAGAAAGCTTACATTTATCGACTTAAAGACAATTTCAGGACATAGGGTCCCAGTGGCCCCAGAAGAACCATAAGAATGCCCACGACCATGTTCAAAGTACCCAAGGCCTAAAAACGTCACCTTGGCTCTAAAGGAAAAGAGGCCTTACGAAGGAGGAGGAGGAGGAGGGGGAAGGGAGAAGCTGGGGTTATACCTGAAATGGATAGCATAACCTTAACCTTCAGATGCAGTGCTGGCATGGGAATGGGAAATATGCAAAGGTCTGGCACATGCTCTGGGGTCTGGGGTCGGTCGGCAGCTCCCAATCAGCCTCTCCTAAAGAGCTGTGCCTCAGCCTGGGCCGAGACCACAAGGGACCCTTTCCTTGGATCCAAGCTGACTCATTCCAAGTGACATGTAATATGTAAGTAACATGTAAGCACCTAAGAGTGTGCTGACTGCTCATTTGCTGAGCCCATCTTTCCTGAACACCCACAGGGTATAAGCATTATGTTAGCTGTTGGGAGGATATAGTCATAGCTAGACTTTGCCTTATGGAGTGTATGATTTAGAGAGAAATTAAGACAAGCTCACAAACTAGCTGTAGTATAAAGTGCTATGTATATAGCACACACCAGGCAGAGAGGATTAAGGGAGCTGTGAGGGTGACAAGGGTGATGGGGGCAGGTTTCGTGGTGGCCATCTGAGCGGGATCTCAATGAGCACCTCTCTGCCACTGTAGTGATCTATTTAAGGATGGGGCCCTGAGTATCTCACCCTTCTAGGTCTTTCCTGGTGTGGCCTCACTGCAGCCACCAGCAGAGGCTACAGAGAGGACGGACTGGGAATTAAGTCTGGTCCCCCTGCTGCACTGTCTCCAAGATAAAAGAAGTTGAGAGAACCACTCCAGTCAGCCCTGACCAGGCCATGCCAGAACCTCAGGTTTGGTCCTGGGCCCAAGATTATTAAAAAAAAAAAAAAAAAAAAAAAATGTTGGTCAACTGGAATGCATACTGTGGAAGGTAATCACTTATTCAGTAAGTGTTTGAATGACTCGTACGTGCCAAGCTTGGCAGAAGATATTTCAGTCTTGTCCCTGTTCATTCAATTCACTAAGCAATTTATCATGCAACTATCACGTGCCTGTGCCAGGCACTGTTCTAGGCTCTAGGGAGGTAGCAACGAACAAAGCAAAGTGCTTGCTCTCATTTGAGTGGGTAGAGACAAATAAATAAGTCCATAATTCAACCAAGTGGTGACAAGTGCAATGAAAAAAATAAAGCAAGGTAACGAGATAGAGGCGCAGTGGCTGGGTGGGAAGGAGGCAGTGATGTTTTCAACGGGCTCAGTGAAGGCTGCTCCAATAAGCTGACATGTGAGCTGAGATCTGAATAATGTAAGGGAGTAGTCATGTGGCTATCTGGGAAAAGAATATTCCAAACAGAGGAAAGCTCAGACAATTATGTGCTTGGTGCTCAAAGCACTGTGGGCAGTAGATAAAGATATTACTTTTCATTTGCTTATAGTCTAGTAGGGAAGTTCTTCAGAATAGAAGTCACTATAATACAAGGTAGAATATAAAGCTCTAAACCAGAACAAAGGAGGGAAAGAAAGTTTTTCATCTTGGACACAGGGAGAAAGAGGAACCTGAATGGCCCAAAGGAGGGGTCTGGGGGAGAGAACAGTGGAGGCTCGGAGGCAGGACTTTGGGCAAAGGTGAAGAATGATTGTTGTTCTAAAAAAAATTTGAAGAGCTATCACATGGAGGAAGAATCAGAATCAGTTTTTTTCTCTCTCAAGGGCAGGGCCAGAACCAATGTGTGCAAATTGCAAGGAGGGAGATTTCCATTCAATAGGAGGTCAAATCTTCTAACCAAAAGGAGTTTCCTCCATATGGGACGGGCTGCACCGTGAAGAGGTGAGCTCCCCACCCCTGGAAGTGTTTGTATGAGACACAGCAGTCTGGGGGTATTTGGCTGGACTCGATGACTTCTCAGGGACGTTTCAGCTCTCAGGAAAACCATCTTACCATTTCATGCCCCTGGTTCTCTCTCACCTAAGGATGGCAAGTGCCTTGATGTATTTCACTTAGGATGGTACAAGGCTTAGGGATCTGTAAAGACCATTCTCTGACTATAGCTCATTAAGGCAACAGACACATAGCTACCAAGTTTTTCCTGTCTGTCTTGCACATGCACACACCCACATGCACACTCACACACACACACAACATACTGCCCCCCCATTACCTCCAAGCCTAAAGAAGAACAAAGAGGCATCTTCCCCTTCTGCATAAACCTCAGATTACAGAGGAATCTCCTGAACTACAGTACCCATCTCTGAATGCTGAGATCATCAGCCCCATTCTAGTGGCTCTGAAGTATCCTTATCACCCTCTTGCCTCCTGCTGGGCCCCCATCAGAGTCCCTACTGTGCTGACCCCCCTTTCTTCCCCCCACACAAGGGGGTCTTGCCTAACTCCACCTCCCAGATCGCTTCAGGTGGAGCAAGGCTCAGACACAAGTGTGGGGAAAGGAGCTGGGGCAGCAGGGAGCTGGTGAACACATGGTGTTGTGTGCACGGGGCCCCGGGTAACAAACAGGAACACAGAAGTGTGTGCTGTCCTCAGAGATCCTTGAGGAACTCATGGCAATTACACCTCGGACTGAAAGCACCCCCTCTCAAAGGCTCCTCAGGGCCTGTTTTTTGTTCCAGCCACAAAGAGTGCTCAAGGCTTCCTGCTAATTCTCCTCTGCATTCAAGCCAGCCTCATTATCGATGCTGCATTTTGGCACAGGCTAGAGCTTTCTTTTATGGACAGTACTTAAGAGCTCTCAGAAAGCAATTTTCCCGGCCTACGAATGTCTGGGGAAATGTGGCCTGAGTAGCATATGGCCTGATTCTAACTACATGTGCACTCAGAGCAGCTCCTCCATCCCCCAGGAGATGCCTCCCCACCCCCCACCCCCCCCGCAAGCCCAAGCCCGGCAGCATTCACCACTCTGTTCACCACGCAGGGCCTTCCACCTTGCTGCTAGTGCTCCAGAGTCAGAAGGAGACAGGCTGAGAAACACAGGAACTCGGAAAGGACAAGCTGGCAGTGCACAGCAGACATCCTGATGTCAGGGCCATACCCCAGGGGTTGTTAGTTGTCAAGAGAAGGCGCCCTCAGCCCCCAGCCCTACCCACGCCCCACCTGTCATTCAGGTGGTCCTGGTACTGTTTCACTTCCCCACTGCGAGGGTGGCCGCTGTCTACCAGGCTATTGGCAGCGAGGTTCACACCGTCAATCTGCGTCATCAAGGTCTTCATCTCCTGGTCCAGGACGTCAAACCTGATATGGACAGAGAAGAGGACTGGGGAGGAAGCATGGGCACTTCGCCTACTGCCCAGTCTCTGGAACGCTGGAGCTCTTGCTTTCTCCTTCCATCTCCAGAATACATGTGACTGGGGAAGGGGGCAGAAAGGAAAAAGATATGCTGACATACCCTATTTTCTGGTTCATGGGTCCAGTTTCATGGTTTAGCATTTCTTGGACGAGGCTAGTAAAGAGCTGGTTGCTTATTCCATGGGCTACTGGCTCAATGGAAAGGCACAAGGGAACGAAGAGGTGTGTCTGGGGGGAGGGAGGTGTTGATCACCTCAGGGAACACCCGCCATACCTCCACAGCCATAGCTGCTGCCCTTGGGCCCTAATTCCACTGCCTTGACCTTGCCCTGAAGGGTCCCCTGCCCAGCCAGGTGCTCTGTCCCTGGCTAGGAGAAGAGGACGCTGCCGGGGTCTGGGGTATAGTTCTGAAAGTGGACCCTTCCCTCCGGCAGCCTGGGCCCACCTCAGCATGCTCTAGGGGGTGACCTCTCATGCTCCTCAACTCTCTAGGTCTGTACTTAAGAGGGCCACGGGAGTGAGGGGCACGCTCCCCCATGCCCGAGCATGGATGCAATCAGAGTACCGGAAAGGAGCGGGCCTTGTAGCCCGGGGCTTTGCAAACTGGTCCCTGGGGTCCTTCAGGGTTCTGTGGCTGAGGGGCTGCCATGGAAAGCTAGAGCTGGTGGGGTTCTGACTTCTTACCTCCTACTTCACTAAACGGTTCTGCTTTCCTCTGTGTTCTATGTCAGGGGTTCTGTCTACAATTCATTTGAACAAAGACCACTGTGGCTGAGAAGGAATTGAATAACTGGACTAGAAAGGTCCCCTTCTTATTTTAAGGAAGGCCCCACAGGGTAAAGGACCCAAAACCACAGAGCCTGATTGAAACCCATGGCTCTGGTGTATGGCCTCAGCCATAAAGGGCATCCCATCACCTCTCAAAGAGGACCTTGCTGATCTAGAGGTGGTCTCCCCCCCTCGGCGGGGGTGGAGTGCAGGCCATAGCGGAGGGAGGGGAGGAAGACAAAGTCAGCCTCTGACCTGTGCTGTGCCACCTCCAGGTCCTCCAGTGTGTCTGGGATCTCCATCTGGGCTAGCCACTTCTCCTTCTCCCCCATCCACAGCTCACAGGCGTCTGTCTCCCCGAACACCGTGTACAGGTCCAGGGCATCCTGTAGCCTCTGCCGACGCAGGTCTGCCTGGGCCACCACCTGCTGGTAGAGCTCCCGGAGGGCCTGCAGCCGGTTGGTCACATCTGGGGAATCCCGAAACTCTTGGGGGAAGCCCTGGGCCTGCTGTTCCAGATGATCCATCACCCCGCGGCTCTCCTCCAGCTCCGCCAGGAAGTCCTTGTGCTTCTTCCCCAGGGCCCGCGTGGCCCCCTCATCCTGACCCACGTCTTCGCCTGAGAGCAGCCGGTGGGCGTCTTGCAGCCAGGCCTTCAGGTCGTCAGCATCACCCTGGAACTGGAAGAAGTTCTCAGCGTCCTGGAGGTTCTTCCTGCGAAAGGCAGCCAGCTCCTTCAGCTGGTCCCACTGGGCGGACACCTCCTTGATTCGGGCCTCAATCTGCGGGTGCCCAAACTGCTTACGTGCGACCATGCCCTCTGCCTCCTGGAAGATCTGCTCCAGGTGGGTGTCCAGCCCTCGGAGCTCATCTTCAAAGGCCTTGTGCTTGCGCTGTAAGATGAGCACGCTCGTCAGGTCTTTGCCATAGTCCAGGGAAGAGTAGATCTGCTCCTTCTCCTTGATCCAGCTCTCGGCCTCATCCATCTCCCAGAAGAACTTCCAGAGCCGCTTAGACTGCTCCAGCTGCGCCTTCCGCCCAGCTGCCATGTTGCTCAGCTCCTCAAAGCACTGCTCCAGGTGGCTGACCCGGTCCTGGATAACCTGGGGGTCACAAGGCTGGTATCCTGGGAGGAATGAAAGAAGGGAAGACAAAAGAGGTAAGGGCTTTGCTTGTGGGCAAGCTTCAGGTCAGTTGCCAGGCTAGAACCACATGATCTAGAACCTGCCATCCTAGGGGGGCTTTGGGATTGCATTTGGGGGGGGCAGTTGCTCAGAGGGCAGGTCAGGTTCTTTATAATTCATTACCACTAACACTTCATGAATAAGTTGGGTCAGCTCTCAGAAGAAATGCACAACAAGAAATTATTTTTTTAAAAGGCCCAGACACCAGGGCGCCTCGGTGGCACAGCTGGTTAAGCATCCGACTCTTGGTTTCAGCTCAGGGTCGCGAGATTGAGCCCCATGTCGGGCTATGTGCTCTACACAAAGTCTGCTTAAAACTCTTTCCCTCTCCCTCTGTTCCTCCTCTCTCCCTCTCTCTCAAATAAATAAATTAATCTTAAAATAAAATAAAAAGGCCCAGACACAAATTTCAAGATGACTCTTCAAGGAGGCAACAGGGTCTTTTATTTAAGACCCAAAGCTAGAGAGGTGCCTGGCTGGCTCAATTGGAAGAGTGTGGGACTCTTGATCTCCAGGTCATGAGTTTGAGCCCCATGTTGGGTGTAGAGATTACTTAAATAAATAAAACTTTATTTTTTAAAAAAAGTCCCAAAGCTAGAAACCTAAATTGTCTCTGTTGTATCTTGACCTAGCAGAGTGAATGAAAGGCAGATGATGTGTTATTGGTGCTTATAGACACCTTCTGAGTATAGATTACCCAAGCAGCTGCCTGGTCTCTGGAGAATTCTACTATCCTTCAAGCTTCTTTCTTGTACCATCAGTTGATGGAAGAAGTGGAATTCTAAAGCTAGGAGACTTATCCAAGCTGGGGTGCTAGAACGCTGAGCCAGAGGATGGAGAGACAGCTGTGGCCTCACCTTTCTCCTCGGTGAACCGCAGCGTGGCTGCGGTGATGGCCTTCACTTTGTCCCCTTGGATGGCAATGTCAGCCTCCATCAGCTTGTGCTTCTGTAGCAAGTCCTCGACCTCCAACAAGTGCTTCCCGAACTCAGCAGACAAGAGGTGAGCCTGGCAAAGAGGAAAGACCAGGTAGAGGGAACGAGGAGAGCTGAAGACATACCTGCTAGGAGAAGAGACCCCTCCAAAGGGAGTGTCCATCGTATCTGGGCCAGGGAGTCAGACGCAGCTGGAAAATGGTCGCTGCTCAGCATGGGAGCTATAGAGCAGGACTTCCTGCTGGGAGTGCCTTGCAGAGTAGGCATGGAACGTTTTTCAGAAGCTCAAGCCTCACACTCGACCTCCTGCATCTGTCTCAAGGTTTGGGGCCTGGGCATGTGCATTTTTAGAAAGCTCCGTGGTCGGTCTGCTGGGCATCTTCGATGAGACCCACTGCAGTAGAGGGAGAGGAGATTCAGATTTCTTGGTTGCCCCTGTGGCTGGGAGGTCTGGATTCTAACCAGACTCAAACTGTGATTACTCAGAGCCTGATTTTCCCGGCTCCTGATTCCTATCATGTCTAGGTCCTGTAGGTTGGCGCCTGTGCTACTGTGAACCTAAGATGTCTTGATCACCCGAAATACAGAGGACCCGGGCTGGTGACTTGTCTGGAGCAGAGGGAACCAAGCAGGTGGAGCAGCCAGGCACCATACTGCCTCAGTATCTCCATTCTGGCTCAGGGTCGTGCTTGGCTGGGAGGCATCTAAGGAAGTGGAGCTAACGGCACCGCCTGCACCGAGGTGGGCCGGGGGGGGGGGGCACGTGGGGGATGGGCAGCCTCCAGGGGCTCACCTTGATCTCGTCCATCCAGTCGATGCTGTGCAGCATGTCCTGGAAGAGTTTCTGCAGAGCCAGCGTCATCTCGAGCCTCTGGCGCCGGGACCTCAGCAGCTCCTGCAGGTAGCTCCACAGGCGCAGGATGTTGTCCTTGCGGGCAGTGATGCGCTTCTGGTCATGGTAATTCTCCTGTTCCAGCTCCTGGGCCAGGTCCTCCAGGGCCTTCACCCGCTCCTCGTAAGCGGCTGTGTCGGTCTCAATGGCCTCGTGCTTCTTTTTGGCGGCCTCCACGGCTGCCAGGTCATACCCAAAGTTATCCTGGCCCACAGGGAGAAAAGCGGGCCACTTAGTCAGGCCGCCCCGGCTAGTCCCCTTAAACACAGAGAAACGGCGGTCGCTTCAGAACCACCGCTCGCTGGGAAAGCCCAGTCCCAAGGCCCGATCTGCTGTCTTTAAAAGCAGCTCATAATGTTATTCCTTGTGCCACACGTGTGGGTGAGCTGTGTGTGAATCACTCCCAGCGCCCTTCTGCGGCCTGCTGGTGCCCGCCACCCTGCCTGGGAGGGACCTGCCCGACTGTGGGCAGGAAGGTGCTGCTCCTCACTCAGGAGCCCCACAGCTGTAAACAGAAGGCTCACCCCCACGCCATCGAGTCTGCATGCACACTCTCCAATCCTCGCAGAACACTGGCTTTGCCCCGCCTGGACATTTGAGTCCAAACTCTAAGTGGGAAGCAATAGATGCTCTTATGGAGCATCAGCCCCGGGGTCAATTTTTAGCTAGTGAAATCTGACGTGGCCCTAGAGGCCAGAATCCACGGAGAGTTCTTCCTCAAATGTGAATCCGAATCTACCCAGTCCTGGGGAGCAGGTCTGCAAGGCCTGTGGAGAGGCTTATCCTGCTGCCACCGAGAGACCAGCGGGGTCTGCAGCCCAGTTGCCTGCCAGGGGCTCTGAAAGGCTTCTGCCTCCTGCCATGCCCAGCGTATCTCCTACTACCTGAGCCACGAGGCGCTGGTTTTCATTGAGCCACGTCTCTCTCATGGCGGCCTTTCGGTCAAAGCGCCGGGCTACCTGCTCCAGCTTCTCTTGCCGAATGAGCTCATTTCTCAGGGCCAGCTCCCGCTGATACTCAGCCTCCTCCAGGCTTTCCCAGGCCTGTGTGGGGGGCAGAGGGGAATTCTTGGGGCACAGGGGAATGCCTGTGGGTTTGGGGGTTCCATCTCTTTCACCCAACACTGAGTGATTTCAGAAATCTAGGCAGAGCCTAAAGTTCAGTAAATCTTTTGGCCACCAAAGATTTGGGAAGCACTGGTCCTGACCACCGCCCCCAGTTCCCTCCTCCCCTAAACCTGCCTTAGACTCTTGGCCAAATGTTACTTGTCTCTGTGGGTGTTCAGTACATTCTCACTGACTCAACGGCTACTTTCATTCTGTTAGAATGTCCAAGTGGTGCTAAGCCTCCAAATCTCTGAAATATCGGAAGGCATTTCCCTTCTGTCATAAGCAGTTAATATTCATTCCATAGTCAGAAAAACTCAAGAATGTATAGAGAATGTATAGAGACTAAGCTATAAAACTGGCTCTCAAAATGGACTCCGGGCATCTGAGCAAGGGGCTGAGCTAATGGACAGTGGCTGGCGTCAGACCTCTCAGAACTAGGTTCAGAGGGTACCCCCAAATAGCCAGCATGTGTAGTTAGTTAATACCACCACAGAAAGTGGCTTGGTTTAACCCTGTCCAGTAACCATTCCCTGCACCCTTGTCAGAAACTCAGCCAACCCGCTGGCTACGTATAATGGAAAACACTGCTGTACCCGGTTGATGTCAGACACTAGCTTCCCGTCGTGAGGGGTATACACTTTCTGATTGTTGGCTCTCATCCGGGACTGGATGGTAAAAAGTAGGACTTCCAGATTCCCCTTCTCCTGGAACCTGTTGTGAGAACAGAGGTAGGGAGATTAGTGTCAAGGTCCCCATTGCCAAATTTTTTGCTAAAGTCAACATGGAACCCTGGCATCTTGGAGCTTGGATAGTGAAACATATTCTCCTTAAAAACAAAAGTAAAGAGGATATATAGGCCAACCTACCTGTTAAAACATCTATCATACTCACCAACTGTGATCTACTAGGGGTTGAGTCTTTAAAATACAAACCAGAAAAAACACAACAGCCACCACAGTGTTTGCTTATCATCTGCTTCCACAGGGGAATGGCTAACTGGAGTATTCTAGTCATTCCTGCAGATACCAAGAGTTTTACCAACTGACACAAAGAAAGCTCTTCCCTGTTCTGTGAATGATGAAGGCTCTGACTAGCTCTTCAGTCGTTTTTTAGCGAGTGAGCCACTAGCGCCTTAGAAGTAGCATTATTCACGTAAGAACATATTGTATTGAAAGCAACTTTCACCTGAGTACTAATGAGCCAGCCCTCCAGACAAGTCCTAAAGGCCCGAAAGGCCCGAAAGGCCCGCTGCCTCTGAGGGGAGAGGAAAGAGTGCGCTCCAGGAAGACAGCAGGTGTAGACGCGGACTGGCAGCAGGGCGACTGTCTAGAGCCCGGGGCTCAGCTCAAGGGAACTGCATACTTTTACATTTCCGCACGGACACCAGTATCTACCTACTTCTTCATCCTCCATGTAGCAGCCAAAGATGGGCTGTCAACCAGGTCCCCACCCTGAGGCCAGCCTGACAGAGCTGACCACTCACAGTCGTTTAAAGAGGGCTGGGGCCCAGAGCACCATCTACTCGGCCAAGCGATAGCACCCTTGTGGTGCTCGGCCTGAGAGAAGCCCAGGGGAGGTTATCTGTACTGAATTTAGGACTTTAAAAGTGGGTTAGTGTCAAACTGAGTGTTGCTAGAGTGGTGGGGGGTGGGAGGGATGGGGTGCCTGGGTGATAGACATTGGGGAGGGTATGTGCTATGGTGAGCGCTGTGAATTGTGCAAGACTGTTGAATCACAGATCTGTACTTCTGAAACAAATAATGCAACATATGTTAAGAAAAAAGAAAAAGAAGAAGATAGCAGGAGGGGAAGAATGAAGGGGAGTAAGTCAGAGGGGGAGACGAACCATGAGACGATGGACTCTGAAAAAGAAACTGAGGGTTCTAGAGGGGAGGAGGGTAGGGGGATGGGTTAGCCTGGTGATGGGTATTAAAGAGGGCACATTCTGCGTGGAGCACTGGGTGTTATGCACAAACAATGAATCATGGAACACTACATCAAAAACTAATGATGTAATATATGGTGATTAACATAACAATAAAAAATTAAAAAAAAAAGTGGGTTAGTGTCAGGCCAGAAACGTGATACTTGTTTATAGTACATTCTAGACTCTGTGTCTCACCTTTCCCTGTTTGAGAGTCATGAATGAAGAGTGTGGGAGATGAGGGGGAGGAACAAGCCGAGGGTACCACCAATGAGCCAGAGATCTGTTTCAGAAGAGCTGGACAAGCTAAGGGCAGGTGAGCCGGAATGCCCCCTCTCTTTGCGTGTCCAAGCGTGCATGTTTGTACGGGTGCGTCTGTATGCGCACGCACACGCATGAGTATGGCCGTGCAGATGTGTGCGCACATGTGCACAGACCCTGCACACACTGGGGTGAAGCAGAGGTCCCGAGAGGTCCCCAAATGTTCTGCTGATGAGCAGTGACAGATGGGAGAGAAACAGGATGTACCTGATGATCCACAAGACCCCACACAGAGAGCTCTGGGACTGAGAATACAGAGGTCATTACCAGATGACAAACGCACAGCTCAGTGCACAGAGGAGAGAGAAACTTTCCAGTACTTTCTCTGGTTACTCATCAATGCCCCTTTCCTGCAGGCTGATGGCTTGGGAGCAGGAAAGCAAGGTGGGGGTGAAGGAGATGACAGATGTGAGGCTCTCTGGCCTCTAGGCTATACCTCCTGGATGTACTTCTCAAGGCCCAGTGCCTGGCTCTACCTTTGGCAGTCAGTATCCTAGTCACGGACGCCCAGCCTCCCAGAGCCCAGGCCCTTACTTAGGGGGCTTCTCCACGGTGCGGTAGGTGCTGAAGGCCTGTAGCTGCTGCTGGACGCCCGCCAGGGAGTTGGCAAACCTGCGGCTGTTCAGGACGGTGACAGTCTGCTCGATCCAGGTGAGCAGCTCTGAGGCCAGCCCACTGTACTTTTCAATCATCTTCTCGGTCTCAATGGCATGGTCAATGACCTAGGGAATCACTTTATTACTTATCCTTATCAGAAGAGCAATGACACCAATGAGGCCCCCGGTGGGGACCACAGTGAAGGCGGTCCCCCTCTCCAGTCCTGGAGTGTTCCATGGTGGGTTTGTTCCCTGAGCCCAAAAGCAGTGCTAAGGCAGGAGGAGTGGACTGGAAGTGGACTGGCAACATTAGCAGGGAGCTAGCTCTGCTAGGGTTCAGGGGCAGCTCCACCCTCCCCCTAAGCCTATAAAACACTGGTAAACTTGCTGTGCCAGGACATCAGCCACTAGAAGGGCCAAGGTCTTGTTTATTTTAAAATGCATTATTAGGAATCCAGGGCTTCTAGGCACTGCCTTTGCTAACCACCAGGCACACAAGGATGAATGAGAAATGGTCTCTATCCTTGGGGAGCTGTGGGCCAGCAGGGGAAAGGCATCCGGCAGGAGGGTCTGTACAGTGGGATGGGTTCCTGATACACCACGGAGTGAAGAGGCTCAGAACTACAACAGACCAATACATAAAAGCCCATCATATCCCGTGGAAATGTTCATGAGATGGGGAATAGGGGTGAGGCCATTGGTCAGGACAGACCATCAACTTGTTTTGGAATTTAGCTTGGGAGCCATTATGGCGGCGGCAGTGCTTGGTTTCAGAGGAAGTTGGTGGGGGGTGATCTGTCTCCCCCCCCCCCCCAACACACAGCTGGGGCCCAGACTCAGAGCTCTCGGGATGGAAAAGGAGCATCGCAGTGTGGCGAACAGGGAAACGAGGTGACACTCCGTGGAAGTACCTTGCCCACGCGCTTGCCTTCCACCGCGAGCACCTTCATCTTGGAGAAGTAGTGGTAAAATGCCACCACATAGGTAATGATGGATTTCTCATCAGGGTTTTCCGTGAAGACATCTGCAAGGGGAAGGAGTGCATGCTCAGGACCCAACTGGAAGCTGGAACGGTCAGGCTCAGAGGGTTTATCTCCCTGTTCCTCCAGCATGAAATTCAACTCCAGGCACCGAGAGACAACCAGAGGGGTGAGAATGAAAGAGTGTTTGCGATTTTCGCAAGAGGATGAAATCCATATTTGGACCACAGAGGGAGTGAAAGGAGTGAAAAAGAAGAATCCAGAGACTACAAGTGGGCCCCCGGTCGGGCCAGGTGAGGGTCAGGAACCGCCTTGGATCTGAAGAGCAGGCCCGGAGCAGAGCGCTGGCCTGGCCGCTGGCCCGTCGCTGTGTCTGCGACTGGCCCGGCACTGGGCCTAGACTCCTCTCAGTGTCCTGACAGTCTGGGGCTCCCTCTGGCAGGAACGTTACCTCCCTCACAGCAGCAAAGGGCTGGAGCAGGTGCAGCTCACCTTCGGGGTCGAGGAGCGGGATGATGCCCAACTGACGCTCAGCTACCTTGAATGCATGCTCTAGGTTGTGCCGCGCGTTCGAGTCCTTCAGCTTATCAAAGTCGATCAGGTCAGGCCTGGGGACAAGGCCAGACTGCTAAAAGGCGGTGGCCACAGCATTGCCCAACTACAGGGCAGCCCCGGCACGAAGCAAAGACAGTGGACAGACAGCTGGGCAGAAGTGAAAGGAGGAGAGAGAAAGCAGGGGAGGGGCAGCTGTGAGCACCAGAATGTGGGGAAGGGGCAGAGGGCATGCCCGGAATTTCAGGGAGGCAGGAAGCTGCGGGTGAGAGAAGGCTTGAATGGGGACCTCCACGTTGTGCGCAATGTACCCAAACAGCCCAGGGGCTCTGCCCTCAGCCCTGCCCACCCCGCTTACCGGTGCCTGTGTATCAGGGCATTAAAGGCCAGGCCGTCCTTCCAGCTGGAGGTAAAGTTGGTGACATTGACCTGGGGGTAACTGCAGCCAAGAGAAACATTAAGACCTAAGAAACAGATTATTCTGGGGTCCTCAAAAGTGTATGAACTGAAGGACCAATACACAGGAGAGAAATGGATCTGTCGTCCCTTCTTGAGCCCCTTCAGCAACAGACGAAGAGGTTCCTCCATAAGGTGGGCCCAAGAGACTCGCACACCCAACAGACACCACGGTCTGACCCAGGCAACTCTGGAAAGGAATCCCGAATTCCAGGCCTCCAAGAATCAGGTCCGGATACATTTTGCATCGGTTACGCCGAAGCTGCTATAGTTCTGGGCGATGGCATGTGTGTCCCTTGGCTGTGGCAGTACGTGGGGGAAGCAGGAGGGGAGCAGGGACCAGAGCAGCGAACGGGTTCCCAGGACATACCCTGCTGTCTTCATTTGACACCACAACAGTAGCGCATCCTTGGCAGAGCGCGTCTCACGACCTTCTTGAGTTTGCACGACAATGTCCTGAATCTAGGGGTGTGGGAACGAGAGCGGGAGAAACGAGATCTGCATCTGGCTCCGTGCCTTCCTGCTCTCCCTGGGAAGCTCCCTCCCTCTCTCTTCCTTCTTAGCCATCCATCTGCCTCGCCGGCCCTGCACCACCACCACAGTGCAAGGCCCTGGGTCCCCGTGGCCTGTTTCCCCGCCTTAGTCAGCTGTAACGGGCCAGGGATGGCCTCCTCATGTCAGAGGAGACAGCCCTAACTTGGTAACTAATGGGACAGTGAGAATAAACAAGATGCCCCAAATCCTCCTCTAAGGAACAATGCCCTGAAAGGGACAACATAAATATTGAAAGGTATTCTGTTTTGATTAGTAGCGCCTCTTTCCATTCTTCCCAATTCTGTGGTCACTACTGTTTCATTGTACACACCCGCAGAGTGAAATTGGATCCCCAGCACCCCTCGGATGAGAGCTTCCATCTGTGAGTTGTTTGCTATCTTCTTTCTCCTTGCTCTCCCTGCCCTCAGGACTTGATTCTTCTTCTTCTTTTTTTTTTTTTTTTTAAGATTTTATTTACTTATTTGTCAGAGAGAAAGGGAGAGAGAGACAGAGAAAGAGAGCACAAGCAGGGGAAGAGGCAGGCAGAGGGGGAAGCAGGCTCTCCATGTCGCGAAGAGCCCGATGCGGGGCTCGATCTCAGGACCCTGGGATCATGGCCCGAGCCGAAGGCAGCCGCCCAACCGACTGAGCCACCCAGGCGTCCCAGGACTAGATTTTTCCTGTCCCCAAGCCAGCAGGTGGAAGGCCCTGCTTTCCTTCCCTTGCACTTTCTAAATTCTCTTTACAAATAACGACCGTTGAATTTCAGGGTGGGAAGAAAAAAGTTCCTGATTGAAAAACTTAATATAGATCTTCTGTATTGTTTTTGCAACTTCTGAATCAAACGATTTAAAAAAAAAAACCAAAAAGTTACATAGGTTGGGGGAAAGCGACAAAAGCAGATCTCCCAGCCAGACCTCACCCCAGCTACTAATTTCTATCTTCTCCCTCAAAAGACTACACTGCTAACTGAACAGCTCACCCTGAGCTTCAGCAATTAGTCAGTGCAGAGGATGGTCACTTCTTCCTATAAATACTGCCCCATAGGACAGGTTTCTAGCCTCCCAGAATGTGCACAAATACACGTCATTCGCCTTCCTGACCCAGGGAGGCTCCCTCTGCTCCCTCAGGAACCCACCTGGAAGCGAAGGATGATGGTCCAGATGAGGCCCAGGACCAGGCGGTGGTTGCCATCCACGATGTCATGGGAGCCCATGTTTTCCAGGTGCACACGCTGCTCCTTGAGGAACTGTAGGGCCTTGTCCACATTCTCCAGGCAGTGGATGCGCATCTTCCCCTTTGTGGGCTTTGGCTGAGGGACGGCATTGACCCCATGGGCATGGAGGGACCTCACAGTCACCCCAGAGGTGACTGCAGCCTGGATCAACTCCTGTCATCAGCATCCACCCTCACCCTCCCAGCCAATCTCCAACTCTCAGGTTCACTCCTTGACACTTTTCAATCCCATCCTTTCTGCAAAGTTCAGACGCTCCCCCTTTCTTGGGCACCCAGAGCTCTGTAATTGGGCTGCATTGGTATTATTCCTGGGTTGGAACAAAGACTTCTGAGGGGGTAATAAATGCCATTCAAAAGCACTGACACAACAAACAGTTGAGCACTTATTCTATGCCAGGCACAGTTCTAAGCACTATTAACTGCCTGTGATAAGAGTGGCTTTTTGTTTGGGGATTGACAACGCGGGCCATCCCACCATCCAAGCTCCTCCCTCCCCACCTCTGAATGGCCCCAGCCAAAACTTAAGGGGCCCACCACCGAGAAGTAACCACATCATGTGAAGGGTTCCCAATGGTAACTCTTTCTGTAAGAGGCAGCAGCCTGGAGTTGAAAAAGTCAACGGAAGAACATGGTATGTTTTCACTCAAACCCCGAGGATCTTAGTACCTCATCAGGTACAGGTATCATTTATTACTTAGGGGAAACAAGGAAAAGAAGGTCCTGACTGATAGACCCAAGGTTATGATGGAAGTGACTGAGCAAAACTTGAACCTTAATCTGGTTCCCCCTCAGAGACAACGTTACTGCCAGGTGGGTCACAATGGAGAGGGCCTATACTACATTTCCACTTGTAAGAGTGATAGGACACACAGGAAAATATCCTCCATGCTCTCCTCTTGGTTCCAAGAAGCGTGTCAATTTCTCCAGCTGGGTAACAGAATCCATCTTAGCCTGCGTGAGGAGGCTGAGGGTGGGTCCACTGCAGGCCGGCCACAGATGCCTTGCCCCCCAGTGGAGGAATCAAGAGCTCTGCATGGCTTCTGGGAGAAGCATGAAGAGGTGGGAATGGCCAAGAGGCAATACATTCTGACAAGAGGTCAGAGAACTCAGTAAGCCACACGGACATCTCACATCAGTAAGTAATGAAACCTCCCAAAAGAAGAGGGAGAAACCTTGAAGGCCGTGAGAACTGGAAACATCCCCAGTCATGTCTTTTCTAAAGAGGGGGCACAGCACCAGCCACAGGGTTCGGGGAAAGGGGCTTTTACCAGCATCTCTCCAGAGAGCACCTCCAGCAGCTTGATGAGCATCCGCCCATCCCGCAGGTCCTTGTAGAGGTCAGTGATGCGGCAGGGCACGCGAGCCAGATTCGAGTTCACCCATTTCGTGAAGGTCTTCTTCTGAACAACTTCCCGCTCATCTGAGTGGGGAGAAGAGTCTTGGGTGAGGTGCCCAAGGTTGGCAGTGTCAATGTGCAATGGGCTGAAGGATTTTCTCTTAATTCCAGGGTCCCCTGATCCTTGGCAGGGGAGGCAGATGTGTCTATCCCACTCCCGGCCTAGGAACATTTGTGATCAGGGTGTAGCCTTGGGCAACATGGGTCCATGTGCCATGACTGGGGCAATGAAGAGATAACTTCCACCACCACATTCTATGCACAATGGCTATGCACCCCTCATGCAGCCACCTGTTTCCTGTGCCTGACAGAATGCTGTCCCACTGTAGCGGCAAGCTCGGATTTTAATGCAAGGTTCACCCATCTACCCATCCAACCAACATTCCCTCTGCCTAGGATGGTCTCTCTTGCCCTTCCCCTCTCCAGCCCCCTCCACCCAACTCCTGTTTGTCTGGCGGGAGTCAGTGCTTGTCTGAAAAGCTTTTCCTGACCCCTTGGCTAGGTTAGGCCTCCCCATGTGTGCCCTCGTCCCTGCATATGCATTTCTTATTAAGATCTTGCTTCACATTCATAAGAGTTGAAAGCCCATCTCTCCTGCAAGAGTGTAGGGATCTCGAGCCCAGCGAAGTCTTGTCTGGTTCACTTCTATATCCCTAAGGCCCAGAGCCTGGTATACAGTGAGTGCTCCAGAGCTGTATTGTAGTCGATTGCACATTTATTCAGCTCCTGTTGGTGGCAGGCTTGGGCTAGGTCTGATAATTCATAAAAGTCAAACCAACTGCCTGCCCTCAAGGAGCTCCTGGTAGGCAGAGAAGAATGATGAGCAAGGCAAGGGGAATGTGTGATCCACACGAGGTTAGAGATAAGGGAGGCTTGGGTTGGGGGCTAGCCATTGCGTTATGCTGGATCTCTCACCCCCAGAACGGCAGAGGAAGGGTGAACTCTTGTTCGGTTGGCTTCAGTGAAGAGTTTGTGGCAAGAGGCTGCAGGCAGTCTGGTGCAGGAGCTGACCTGGCAGTGGGGCTGGGCCTCTGGCCACAGAGGATCCCTGGGGAGGGTGTGTGGGGGGTCGGGCACAGAGAGGGCAGACTCAGAGCAGCCCAGCCAGGAGGGATGCCAGCACCCTGGGAGCAGACTAAACGTCCGCTTGGCCGAGCCCAAACCGTGGCAGGGTTGGCTTGTTAAATTATTAAATATCTGATTGAACAACAACAAAAAGAGGAGCCCAGCAGCGTGGGCTCAAGGGTATAATTTTTCACGGTTCCTGAGGTACACAGCGTCCAATGCCTTCCTATTGCACTGCTATTTTGGTGTTAGGAACTCAGACATTTTATTCACTTCTTCATTCAGCCAATGTTTACTGTATAATGGCGAGGTGCCAGGCTCTGGGAGGAGGTGAAACTCAAGGACAAGAAAGACAGCCCTCTCCTTGAGGCAGACACGCTCTATTATAAAGAAGACGAGCCCTGGTGTCCCATATAAAGACTTCAATGGCAGCCGTCTAAATAAGACTTCCGCAAAGAGGAAAAATACCACTACTGACTCTCTAAGTCTCACATATAAAATTAAAATGTCAACCCACTCAACCGGGACCTCTGGGCAGAGTTTCAGGGGGAAAACTCTCCTTACTCTTTTGTTGGCAGCAAATTAAACCACTTTCCTGATTTCAAGGACTGTTCAGTAAAATGTAACTGAAGATTCAGTGATGCACTGGCATTTATTCTGGGGCATGTGTGGATTTAGCAGAGTCAGTCACAACTCCATGGTGCCTTCCCTAGAAACTAGATTTTAATACTTTATTTATTTATTTATTTGAGAGAGAGAGAGAATGAGATAGAGAGAGCATGAGAGGGGGGAGGGTCAGAGGGAGAAGCGGACTCCCTGCTCAGCAGGGAGCCCAATGCGGGACTTGATCCCAGGACTCCAGGATCATGACCTGAGCCAAAGGCAGTCGCTTAACCAACTGAGCCACCCAGGCACCCTCGAAACTAGATCTGTTTAAAGAAGGCGCTAGCTCTTCCAACTGATTGTGGAGCTTTGACCAAGGGACTGAAAGTTTTAGCCCCTCTAGAGATCAGTGTATCAAAAACCTAAAGTGCTTTCTTCCTTTCGCCTTTTCCTGTTTTTAAGAATCCAAAAATGTCATTACACAGGTGCTGAAACCCTTTTATTTGTGCTTGACAAACGGTAAGGAAGTGCTTTTAGCCGGGGATGTGGGATTTAATTCTTGGCTGCTGGGCTGGCACACAGATTTGTACTGATGTGTCCTAACTGACCCTTAGACCTCCCCAGTTTTCAACATACAAATGAAGCCTCCTAGACCCCAAAATGTTGGAGCCACAGTTTAGAGCTCAGGGAGGCAGCTTCCTGGCTGCCTTTTACTTGGAGGCTAGGGTGAAATTGCCCAGAATCACCAGGACCCTGAAACATTCTGCAGTGTAGAGACACAGGAAAGATTCTGAGAAGCTAATGATAAGCCTGAGGAGAGAAAAGGCCCAGGGGTGGGAATTAATTTCCATTAGCTGTTTGCTCTGGCTGTCCCACATCGGCATGCTCAGCACATTCACTCCTAGCATGGCCCAGGCGCTCATCGGGAGCCCTCCAAGTGCAGGAGAGGCGGGTGGTCCAGGGCCAGCTGGGGTGGGAATCCGGCTGGTGGGGACAGGTCGGGGCAGTGGCCATGCATGGGGCTTGCTATCCCCAGGGAACCTGGGCCAGCTTGCAGTGACCCTCTGTGGAACGGAGGCTCAGCAAGGTCCGGCTAGGGGTCAGACCTTATTTCGAGACTCCTAACCCTGCCAGTGCAGGAAAAGGGAGCAAATCACCAGCATGGCTTGACTCAAAGCCAGAGCCTCAGAAAACCCTGGTGCTTCTGCTGCCCTCAAGCTTAGGGCATCTCCATTCCTGCCTGTTCTTCTCCCTCTTTCTTTCCTTCCCAGGCTGTGGCCATCCTCAGTCCTCCCCTAAATGTCAGGGCTTCTCCTAAAAAACTCACCCTCTTCTCTGAACAGCCAGCTAGAACTGTCTGGATATTGTGACTGGGTGATCTTTCTTTTACACTCTTTTTCAAAGGTTTGGTTTGAGGTCAAATAAACCCACAATACCAAAACTCAAATACTTATCCACTAGTAAGTGAGTTTATACATGCGAAGTGTTTAGAACAGTGCCTGGCACGCAGAAAGCTAGCCGTAAACGTCCTCATCACTGTTAACATCACTACTACTGCGATTACAACATGTAGGGTCCTGTCCTGGATGCTGTGCAGGGCACAAGGCAGGCTCCCTTTCCCCAAGGGGCTCATGATCTCGTCGAGGAAACAAGACAAAAACTCACGAGCAGTTAATTTTGCAACCACACAAGAGATAAAAGGCAGTTCATTTTAATAATACAAAAGCTGTCACAAGGTGATACTGGATTAATTACCAGATAAATGGTCATGGGCCGAAGAGGAAAGAGGTCATTTCTAATTGGAATAGTCAAGCAGTAGGCAGTGGGGGGGGGGGGTCTCACGAAGAAAACCACTTTGGACAAGCAGAGGAGGAGGGGAGCCAGGGAGGCCGGACGTTCCCAGACAGAGAGGCATGGAAGGATGGAACTTTTTCGGGGGCCGCTGGGTAGCTACAGGTAAGCCGGAAACATGTGGAAAATAGGTTTTTAGCTGAATATGGAAAGCCCGGAATGAAAGGCTAAGTTTAGATTTAATCCTAGAGGCAAAAGATACCACTGAAGGGATGGCAGGATCTTTTTCTGAAATACTCGTTTATAAGGCCCTCAATGATAATTTAAAAAAACAGTGTTTCAGGGGCGCCTGGGTGGCTCAGTCGTTAAGCGTCTACCTTCGGTTCAGGTCATGGTCCCAGGGTCCTGGGATCGAGCCCCGCATCGGGCTCCCTGCTCGGCGGGAAGCCTGCTTCTCCCTCTCCCACTCCCCCTGCTTGTGTTCCCTCTCTCACTGTCTCTCTCTCTCTGTCAAATAAATAAATAAAATCTTAAAAAAAAACCCAAAACAGTGTTTCAGCCTAAAAAGAAGTGTGTAAAACCTACATAAAGAAAACCTGAAAAGGCTCCTGAGGCATACAAAAGATTTGAACACGTGTGTAGAAAGGCACATCTGATTCTTGAATAGGAAAACTCAATAGCACAAAGTTGTCAGTTTACCCTAAATTAATCTATATATTGAATATTATTTTAGCTATATTTAAATTATATAATTTGGGGAAAACTAGAGGAGCTATGAGAAATTCATTGGGAAAACAAAATCAGCTAGGAAAATTCCTAAAGAAGAGTAACAGACCTTCCCAAGTGCTTTTTCTATCAGATAAGTAAAGCACAGCATAAAGGTACAACGATAAAACTGTGTGCTACTAGAATATGAATAGACACATCAATGGAACAGAAATAGTTCCAAGCACAGATTGGCATTTGATATCTGATAGACATGGTACTTCAGATATAAAGGGGAAAGAAGGATTATTGGATAAAAGGTATGGACAAAACTAGATGCCATCCAGGAAAAATTAACTTAAATATATACCTCATGCTCCAGGATAATTTCATTTGGATAAAAACTGAAATGTAAAAATGAAACCATAAAAATACCAAAACAAATCATGGTTGAATGTATTTTTTTAATAATGCTGGTATATAGGACACAAAATTCAAAAGGCATTTGAATTCAAAATATTGAAGAGTTCAACTACATTAAAAAAAACTTCAGGCAAAATTTCTGCTCCTCTTAATTAAAAAAAAAAACTTGTGTGGGTTAGAATACTGTAAGCAAAGTCAAACAAATGACTAAAGATATTTGTAACTCACATCACAAAGAGCCAATTCACTTAGGATATAAGGAACATATACAAATTAATGAGGAAAAGGACCCACAATCCAATAGCAAAATGGACACATGTATATGAACAAAAAGTTAACAAAAAACTGTAAAATCTCTTAAATGTGTAGAAAATTGTCCCAGCTATTCATAGAAGTACAAATTAAAAGTATAAACATATATAAAAATTTTAATAAATGGTCCTTAGTCTGAGCACATTAATCATAAAAGACATTTTTGAGACAACTGGGAAAATTTGAATATTAAGTGGGTATTAGGTTATATTAGAGTTGATGTTAATTTTATTCAGTCTGCATTTTTGCCAGCACATAGCTTTAAGCTAGGGGTAAAGCTAGGTGTAATAGTGGTATTATGGTTAGGTGGGAGATGTTCTTGTTTTTCAGAGGTACATATTAAAGTATTAGGGGTAAAATGTTGTGACAATCTTCAGTTTACTTTAAAAACACTTCAACCCCCTAAATGGACAAGCAAATATGGCAAAAAGTGAACAGTTGTTAAGTCGAGGTGATGATTCATTATACTTTTATCCGTATTTTTTTGTATGTTTGAAATTTTTCATACTAAAAGCCAAAAAGTACAATGACAGTACATCAAGACACTTTCACTTATCGGGTGGGCACAGATGCAAAGTCTGATAAAATACAGTGTTTGGTTAAGGGTGTGGGGAAAGACAACATTCATATGTTGCTAGAGAAGGTATAAGAGACAATTTTGGCAAGAATGGTCAGAATTATATATTCAGTAATTCCACTTCTAGGAATATGTCCTACAGATAAACTCATATATTGGGAAATAATCAATATATAAGTTTATTCATTGCATTTTTAAAAAGAGACAAAGACTGGAAGCAATGAAAATGTTCACCAATAGGAGACTGGTTAAGTTAAAACTGTATGTCCATACACTGGAATACTTAATTGCTATTAAAAAAATGAGGCTGTTTATGTATTAATATCAATAAAACAATCTTCAATATATCTTGGGTGAGGGGAAAGCACATTATAGAACAATGTATAGTAAAAAAAAAAAAAAGCTGGGAGAAATAATATAGACCATTTGGTAATATATGCATCAAATATTCCTGGAAAGTTACATGAGAAACTGATAACACTGGTTATGGGAAAAGAATTGGGTATCTGGGGGCGCCTGGGTGGCTCAGTTGGTTAAGCGACTGCCTTCGGCTCAGGTCATGATCCTGGAGTCCCGGGATGGAGTCCCATGTCGGGCTCCCTGCTCAGCGGGGAGTCTGCTTCTCCCTCTGACCCTCTTCTCTCTCGTGCTCTCTCTCTCTCAAATAAATAAATAAAATCTTTAAAAAAAAAAAAAGAATTGGGTATCTGGGGGGACCAAGGTGGGAATAAAACTATTTTATGCATCTTTTGAGTGTTACCCACTGGATGTACATATTATTTATTCAATAGAGAAATACATTTTTCTTTTTAAATATTTTGTTTATTTATTTGACAGCGAGAGAGGGAACACAAGCAGGGGGAGGGGGAGAGGGAGAAGCAGGCTTCCCGCGGAGCAGGGAGCCTGATGCGGGGCTCGATCCCAGGACCCTGGGACCATGACCTGAGCCAAAGGCAGATGCTTAACGACTGAGCCACACAGGCGCCCCCATTTTTCCTTTTCTAAAGAAAATATTAAACTGTTTTTTTCTCCTCCTCTCTCCAAGATAGCCCAGTTGCCTTTTGTGTCTTGCCTCAGGACTTTTCACCAGACAAAAATCACAAGCATGGTTGGCCAGCTGAGCCACAAGAGAGGGGTAAGGGAGAGAGGGAGGAGGTTTACAAGGTGAGGAACACCCCCTCCACCTCCTGAGAACAGAGCCCAGGAGGGAGAGTTTCCCTCTGCCTCCCTGACCACCACAGAGCTACTCTCTGAGGTCTGGCCCTCTGAATATCCCCAACGGTTGTTTTAAAGCACACAGCTCTCCTCCTGGGGTCAAGGCTCTTTCCCTCTCTTGTGAGATAGCTTCTCTAGGCCAACTCTCGGCTCTTCCTTCAACTTCCCTCCTCCCTTGGCCACAGCACATCTGTCACTGGCCCCACCTACTCCGGTACCTGCTTCACTTCCTGACATCACAGGCATCTGGCAAGTTTGTTATCGGAAGTCCCAGGTGGGGCTGTTTTAAAATAGAAGCTTTATTGCACATTGGCTGTTCTTAAGTCAAATGGTAAGGTTGAAATATCTTATCTACCTTAATCACCCAGGTCTAGGGCCATCTAGTCATTCCTGCCATAGCTTCCTATAAAATTCCTTGAGTGCTTCATCTCTCTCCCTCTTTTGTCTGTTAAAAATCTGCTCTCAAGAATAGAGAATAGCAACCTAAATATTCAAAACAGGATTATCATGATCATTTTGGTACTTATAAAGATATTAATAAGGTTGTAGAAGACCTTTCAGTGGCAAGAAAGGATATTAGAATACATTTTAAGGGAAAGTTCAGATTATAAAATTATATGCATAATATGACCCTGGTTTTGTAATTTTTAATATCCATTTAAAAATGAAAGCTTCAGCTGGATGTTGTTACAGCTGAGCGGTAAGACTGTGGGTGACTTTTCTTTTTGCTTATCTATAGTTTCTAAAATTGCTGCAATGAACATGTATGTATTCCTTTCATGATAAGAAACAACAGATGTCATGGAGAAAAATAGGATATAAAGCTCATAAACCCTGAGGAATAAATGACTGATGAAAAGTTACAAAGGTTTTGTTTTTGTGTTTTTGAGGAAGCCTGCATTTTTGCCAGCACCCAGGCCTAAGGTATGGGTAAGGCTGGGTGGTCGGAAAGACAAGAGGGCGAGGAGGCCCCATGCGAGGCCCATGGACCACCAGCTTGGGCCTGAAGCCAATCATTTAACGTTGAGCCTTTTGTAGGTTTACAGCCTCAGAGTTCTCTCCTCCTCATGCCAGGAAGCCAAGAGCTTTGGGAACCTGAGTGAGTGATACTTGAACTCCCATGAACTTGTGACAAACCTCGAAGATACAGTTGGCAATCCTATAAAGCCTAGCGGAGGGGCAGATCCTCAGGGACACATCATAAATGATGTCAGTAGCACAAATTCCACCCTGTAGTTTAGTTTGGAGAGGAACTTTTCTTTCAGCCAACCAACTTTCATGACACTAGTATTGTGAAAGGCTAGAACAGGATTCCCCCACCTATAAGACGTAAAATCTAGCTAGGGTTGATTCCGAGAGAGAACTCTAGGATGCTTATTACATACATGCAAAGGCAAGAATACAGCACATAAGACTGACTTTAAAAGTGAGCAGAGTTGGACACTAAGATGCTGGTTAACTATACTGGTGTACAGTAATACAAAGGAAGACTATACGGCCATGAAAATTATAATCTGCATGTTTACAGACATGAAAAGATATTCACAGTATACTGCTCAGTGAGAAAAATTCTAAGATTATAATATAATGTTTAAGTACTTACACACTTTACACAGAGTCATGTATTTATAGGCATTAAAATATCTGTATGGGTCATTAACAATGTCCCTAGTTTTCCCTTTTTTATCTATTTTTCTAATCTTTTCTATACTAAATATATATTTTTGGGTAATAAAAATGTTTAAAGATATAGAAGTGTTCATCCTATTTTTTAAAAATAAAATAGGGTCTTTACATATAGTAGGAAAAGAAAGCAAGTTATTATATCCAATTTAGTTCTTAAAAAAATGTTTCTGAAGAAGGTTAATTTGGATGTGAGGTTTGAAGATGATCATGGTTTTAGAATGGCAGGGAAGGAAGGGGGGGGTCTTGTTCAAAGGCCTCAAGGTAGACACTGGCAAATGTGTGTGTGTGCATGTGTGTGCAGGTACAGGAGTGCACGTACAGGTGTGCATGTCTGGGGGTGAGGGTGAGAAGCAGTGAACTGCCCCAGAGCAAAGAATCTGAAGGACAGTCCAGGGAATTTGAACCTTATACTCCAGGTAAAGAAAAGCCCGGAGGTTCTTTTTTTTTTTTTTTAAGATTTTATTTATTTATTTGACAGAAAGAGAGAGCGAGCGAGCACACAGGGGAAGCTGCAGGCAGAGGGAGAGGAGGGAGAGGGGGGAGAGGGGGGAGAGGGAGGAGAGGGAGAAACCGAAGCTCCAGGGTTCAGGGTAGAGGCATATGGTCAGCGCTACTCTAACAGGTGGCTTCTTCCCGGGAGGCCAGAGCTGGAAAGGCCTTGCGCATCATCTGGCTCAAGCCCCTTGTTTTCCAGGTGAGGAGCAGAAAAGTGACTTGGCCAAGGTCACCTAACTCGGGAAAGCCCATGATGGCAGCAAGAGCAGAAGGATGACAATGTGATGATGGGCCACTTCTCCCTGTCGATGGCCCCCAAGCTGGCTCACGCTGCCATCTTCCCAGACTTTTGCCCAGCCTCCCCATAACCTGTTTCCCCCACTGAAGTCAGAGTGATATTTAACAACCCAAATGTAAGCATGCCACTTCCCTGCAAGAACCGTTTGATGGCTGTAGGAGTGGCTCCGTCCTTCGTCCTGAGAGCCTCCAGCTCTCCCTGCTGCAGGCTCCCACCCTTTGGCCCTTCGACCCCGCCACTCCTTTGCAAATAGTCCCCCTCAGTAAACTCCTCAGCCACCTTTCTGAGTTGCCGGCTGCTTCCTGCCAGGACCCTGAAGATACCCATGGCCTGTAAGGCCCCTGTGATGCGGCTCCTGCCTGCCCCTCCCATCTCCACCCCTCCATCCCCCCCATGCACTCACTCCAACAAGCCCCTCTCCTCCTTGGGTGAGTTATAGGCTGTAGGTTATGTTAGAAACTCATAGTTCTCAGTAAATCTTTATGGAATTCATCTTAATTCATCATCATGCACATACATCTACATGTACAGAGACACACGTGTGATTATTTGATCTACTTCCTTCTCACTGGACTGTAAAATGAGATCCCCTGTTGATCCGGTTTCCAGAGTCTGAAGGCCAAAGGGTTTAGAGACAAAATGCTCCCAGAGACTCAGCTGCTACCAGCTTCCCTGTCATTCTCTCTCAATGACACGATAAAAAGGGAAAATGAGCAATCGCTACAGATGCTTGGAAACAAACACCACTCCTGGCACCTCTTCAGCCCGGCAGCATGCAGGGGGCTCCCAGATGGAGGAGGGGGAAGCGGATACCAGCTGCCCTGGGAACCGTCAGCACCATCAAGGGGTCACGGCCTGCCCTTGGGAACGAAGCGGACAGCCCACAGGAATGTCCCAAAGATGGAGGAGGCTATTACCGTGGCTCACTCAGACTGCATGGCATGGGGAGGGAAGAGTCTTATTATTAACCTCGGTGTATTAATATTTGAAAACAATCTTCACGATGATAGATAGCAGTCACCCAGAAATGCGGACAGCCTTGGTTCTGCAAAGCATTCTCAGAGGAAGAACAGCTTTTCTGGAGAGGGGAGGGAGGCCAGTGGGAGAAGGTGTTATGTCCTGGGCCGGGGAGACTGCCCCAGAGCACACAGCAAGGGGGGGGTGGTGGTGGTGGGGGAACGACGCTGGCCTCTCGTGGATTTGTCTGCACCGGTCACCAGCAGGTTTATCTGAGCAGTGGCGTCTCAGGAAAGGAGGGGAAACTCACAATGGCTGACCTCCCAGAAAAAGCTGCTGAGCTAATTATTTTTTCTTCTGACAGTATACTAAAATGATTGCTGATGATTATACATATTTCCATGAATAGTATATTTTCCCAAAATATAGTCTCTCCACAGAACTCCAACTCATGTTTTGAAATCTGAGAAGAAAACATTTTAAAAACCCCTCATTAATGACACCATCTTTGTTCTCACAGGTAGCTTAAGAGAGACATTCAGACCATTAACACCTGATGCCGTGGTCTCCAGCAGCTGCCTGTGAACTTGTCAACTTAATAGGCTGCCAAGAAGCTGCTGAATCCCTGTGCCTGTGCTCCACCCCCCTCCACACACACACACTGTGGTGAAATCCTGCTCTCTGAAAGGCATCATTCACCCTCTGGACACAAGGCCCTTCTCAGGCAACTGGGGCACCTCTGGGGTACCTGGGATCAGTGTGATCCTGGTGCAGGTGGGGAAGGAGGCCCAGGGAAAGGCCATGCATTACCTTTGGCTACCAAAGTCAGGAAGGAGCCCATATCACCCTCTCTCTGTGGAGTTTCTAGGGAGCCACCATGGGTGGGCAGGGAGCAGCGGGGTCTGAGGGCCAACTGTCCTAAGGCTCTGATGGACTATCTGCTAGGCACAGAACTTAACCTTGGAGCCTGGGCAAAGTGGGTCTGGAAGACGCTCAAGGTTCAAAGTGGCAGCAACTCTGTACTTCAGAGCAAGGGACACAGCCCGCTGTGCACCTGCTGCCCTGCTGTGTTCTCTGAATTGTCCTCAACCAACCTCACCATGCGACCTCACCTCCTATCTAATAAGGAGGCTACAAAGACAGAATGCAGAAAGGAAAAGCATCTCTAGTTTGAAACATCACTTGGATTCTGATTTAAAGGCAAAACCAGAGTGGGCTACATCAATTTGTGCCCTTTGTTTGAAAAGGATGACTGTGTTCAACAGGCCACACACGAGGACAAAGGGCATGTCTGGCTCTCTCCTTCTCACAGAGCATCGCAAGAGGCCCTGGCCTGCTCTCTGTACTGCAACCTTCCAGACACCTCTGTGCTCCGAGGAGCTGGAAATCCTGCAGTGGGTGGCACGTGGGATGCCCAGATGCCTATCGAGTGTGTGGGCAAGGAGGGGGGAGGCTGATGCACAAGGTTTCTCTTTTGGGGGGAACCTTTCTGTTGCATTCCTCCTCTCCCACTTGGGCCACATCCACCCTGAGGCAGTGTCCTCACCTGAAATCAGTGGGGTACCCAGCCAGATGTGAGGGGACAGGCAGGCAGGCAGAGGCCGCCTCTGGGATGAGGAGAGAGCACAGAGGACGGGCTTTTCTGGCTGGTAAATTCCCTGCAGCCTGCAGTGCCTCATCCCTCATCCAGACAGCCACAAATGTTTACCGAATGGCTCCCAGGACGAAAAGGGGGAAGGACAGGAAGTGGGGAGTGAGTAAAAAGGAGGGTGGCTCTAGGAAGACACTGGAAGCCTTTCTACTGAGACGTGAAGGCTGGAACCTCTTGGCGGGGGGCAGAACTTGAGCTTTTCAACTGCTCCCCTTCCCCTAATCTTTCAAAAAAGTAGGAAGGTGCTAGAGGCAGTCATCAAAGCAGAGAACAATACCCGTTCAGGCTCAGAAGCCTCAGGGCTACCCAGCACTTAACCTCATGAGGTGCTGTCAGCTTTAAGACGCTGATGCTGAGAACTAACATCTGCCCAGGGACCTACTGGGCAAATATTCCTGCTGGACCCACCACCCAGTGCACCCCTGGGCACTGCTAAGGTCAAATCCATCCCTGTACATCCCCTTCTGCAGCATTTTCTTGCCCACCTCCCCCTTCATTTCAGTCAGGGTGATCCACAGTGTCAAATCCAGCGATTCATTTGGACAGAGGTCAGGTACTTGTATATCACTGTGGCAGTTTCCACACGGAATAACCAGATGGCTTGTTCATTTCAGTCCAGGGAGGAAGAGCTAGGAACGGTCTGAAAGGCAGAATTGGGAGTATTCCTTTGGAACTGAGAGGAAGTTGACTTAAGAGGCAGAAAAAAATGGAGCCCAGTTAACCAACTGCAAGTCTTCTAACCACAGGTCACTAAGTGGAGAAGGACCAGAGAAGCTGACACATGAGGAAGAACATCTAACAAGCCCCATCATTCTTTGGTTTCTCGGGCCTTCTGGGTCACCTGGCTGATAGCAGAGACGTGCCTGGGCAGCCTTAAAAGAGAAACATCTACAAAGCATGGGGCCTCATCCCTTTGCGTACTGGGTCTCTGGGGACTGAGCCAAGAGCTCCAAGCACAAGCATTAGCAGAATTTTCCCTGCTCCCTGGCTCCTTCTTCCAACCCAGGCCTTCTAAGACAAAGGAGGGTGGGGTTAAGGAGGAGGAAACAGGCCAAGATAACTGGGGCACTGACTGAGCTAATGATTCTGAAGGTCTGAAGTTAAGAGAAAGAACAGAAAGATATTACTAAGATTTCCTGTAAATACTAACATTCACCTAGTATTTTATTACTAATAAAAAACTTTCATAAACTTTATCTTACTTGACCTTCACAACACCCTTGGGAAAGTACTACCATCCACATTTTATAAAACAGGAAATTGATTCAACCTTCATGGCAGTAGCATTTGAGGTGGAACCTGGGTCTTGTGACATTTTTCTCCTCACCTCAAGACCTTCAATTTCAGAAAGAATCTCTCCAACTTTGCCACACACACCTACAAAGCAAACGACCGCCATCTTGTAAGAAACACAGGACTGAACGCCTTCCTTGCCAGAATGCTCTTAGGCATGGGGGAGTGGCTGCAAGGAGAGGAACCAGAGGCACTTCCGATTCCTCAGCCTCAGTCAGTGGAAACACTGACCCCCGCCTAGGCTGCCAAGGCAGCCCCGAAGATAATACCGCAGAGAAAAAGGTCAAGAAAACTGGTGGAACCTGACAGCCCCTTCCTCTGCTCTGCCTACCCACCAGAACGGGTTCATCTGACCTCTCTACTTTGGACCCTTCCAAAGCTTTGGCTTCTCCCACAGGTCACTCAGAGTGGATTCTCAGGAAAGTCAGTAGACTGCTTAGGGTTGTTTTTCAAAATCCTGAACGGACCCCAAACTCCCAAACTGCCATGGTTACCTGTTGGTCAGATGGGTCTAGATCATTAAGGTCCAGGCATTTAGTTCTATACTCCATGGTCCCCCACCCGGGGGGTGGGGCATACAGATTCTCTGTAGATGAGCAGCAACCTCTTGGTGAGACACAGGCAAGGCGGGTGGAGGCTCCTTCCCCATCAACCTGATCAACTTACCTTCACCGGTTTCCCAACCTGCTCATGAGACCTTGCTGCCATTCACACTGTCCAACAGGATGATGCTGTGTCCCGCCTGCGTGTCACCCTTTACTTCTGAAGGCATTCTCCACACACGAGTCCCTGATTCTCCTTGTGCCTCCTCCTTTGCTCTCTCATTGCCATTTAATTATGTGACTTTCCTATGGTTCTTCTCTAATTCTACTTGTGCTAATTAATTATGAACATTGTTCATTTTCCCTAATAGATCATAAAGTCCTTAGAGACAGATACTATGTTGAACTCATCCCTGTGGTTTCTTCTCCATTTTCATGTCTGGTCAGGGGTTTTAGCTTTGCACATAGTAGGAGTATAATAAATCACTGTTAAAATGGAATTTACCGTGGTTTCTTAAAAAACAGGGTATCTGTGAAACATATCAAAGGATCCTTTCACAAAAGACAGCCCCATTCCTTGGACTGTCCTTTGACAAGGCTTATGGAATCCCTCTCCCCCTCTATCACCAGGGTCACTGCAGTCAGGCTCAGTTGGCTCTGAGATCTAAAGACAGTAAAACCAGACTGGCAAAGACAAGGGTTCCCAGGCTGCTTATTTAAAGAGGTTAAGATTACATAAGCAAAGCAAGGGATGGGTGCTGTTATCTGTCCTCAAGGAAAACCAAGAAAGGACTTTTTAAGGGTAGGGAATGGGGAGGAGGGGATGAAGGAAGAAGAAAGCGAGTTTCCTACAAAGAACAAGGACTCAAAAGCTGACGGCTGAGCCCTGAATGGATTCTCCATCATGACAAGGGAATGAGACACCCCATTCCTTTTACAGAATGGGAAACCCAGATACTCCTAAGATGAAAGGCCATTATGGTCCCAGAGGGGCCGAGGGCCCTGCTCATGACTCAAGGTCAGCTGGAGACTGAGGCATCTGGGAGCACAGTGGAGGGACAGAAGGTAGAAGAGTACTACCAGGAACTTTGGATAGGGCCACTGAGTGATGGGGCACTGGGAGAATCGCTCTAGAAAGTGCTTGTGGGAGAGGCTGGGTCCTTCTTACAAAGTGAAGGTGGGGACAACTGATGATGGGGAAACAAATCTGATCTGGGTTCATGACTGGTGGAGCAGGTGATGGAATCTACCCCCAGCCCTTCTACGCACACAATGCCCCACAGAACTCAAACTTTCCTTCTTGGCCAAGGACTTCAGGCTGGAGCACAGCTACCCTTGGCCAGGATCCAGGGCGGCAATGGTCCCAGGGGTTGGTAGGAAAAAAAAATCCCAAGAATCAGATCTCAGCCAGCAGGGTGGAGGAGAAACCATTTCTGCTGGGAATTTAAGTGCGTGCTCTCTCTCGCGCTCTCTCTCTCTCACACACACACAAACACACACACACAGAAATCGATTATAAACCTGCTAAGTAAAAATCTAATTCCAGTTTAAGGATAAGAGGTTTAGTCCAGAAAATCCGGCTTCCTGAGCCACTGTGGGGAGGATGTTATCTGTTCTCAATTTCCTATCAAATCCATCTTTTCTTTTGGGACCACAGCGAGGATGATGATAATTTCTCTATCTCTGCCTAGGGGACCGAGGTGCATCATGAAGCCCCATGCACCTCTACCTGGCTGTCCAGCCCCTCAGACACTCCTTCACCCAGACTTTCTCTTCACTCTTTGGCCACAGGTCATTCAGGACAGAGGCAGAGGGCTGGGCCTCCCTGGCACCGCCTCCCACCTGGGATGAGGTGAGGCATGCTTGAGAGCAGAGGCTCCCTGAGCCTGTGCTCCCTTCCAACAGGGCCAGGTCTCTCTTGGAGCCACACAACCGTGTCTCCATCATGTCCCTGCCAGAGCTCCCGCCAGTGCACACATAGGATTGACCACAGGAAGGGAGGGGACTGAAGCTTGGGATTGTGAGACCAGCTCCTCTAACCCCCACAGCCCCAAATGGTACCTGCCAAGGCCTTGATCCGGGACCTCTCAAACAGCCTGGCTGAGCTGTTGTCATTATCCAGCTCATCGTCCGGGGCAGCCCAGCGGGCATTGATCCGGCTGTACGGTGGCTGGTTGCCCACGTTTTCAAACTCCGTGGCCGATGTCATGTCAGCAGGCTCTCAGCAGTTTCGCCTGCCTCAATCTTCATGGAAGGGTCCCTAGGGGGGACAGCAACACAGTCAGAGGGTTAACCCCCTCCCTTGGACTTTTTCTCAGGGGAAACTTATTCAGAGCATCCAACAAGGGGAGGTCCTTACAGGAGCGGCACATCATGCCAGCTGCCGGGCCATGCTTCCCCCCCCCCCCCGGGGTCTCTGGGTTAGAAAATATTGCAGCGGCAGCCGCGGCAGCAGCAGCCCCAGGAACGGCGACAGTGGCGGCAAGGATGGAGAGCTGCATGCAGAAGGGGTCAGGACGGCCAGCAGGTGGAGACGTCAGTCGCAGTAAGCCCGCTTCCTCCAAACCTGCGGCCACCACAGCTGCAGGGAGCTCGGGAGGGATCAGGGAGAGGGGGCGGCTCTTCTGGGAGCCAGGGGGCTGGGCAGGGTGGGCGACGGCGTCGGGGCTGGGGGGGGGGGCGTGGGCAGAAAAGCAGCTCCGCCCTTTGGACTGGGGCCAGGACCAAACCTGGACGGAAGGTGGGGGCAGGAAGGAGAGGTGAGAAGCTGGAAGTTGGCGGAGTCCCACTCAGATGTGAATCAGTGGGGAGAGAGACGAACGTGAGACGCCACGGATGCCACCAGCCCTGGCAGCTGCGCTGGGGAAAGTGGGCTCCTCAAGGGCGCTGCCCAAGATCCCTCCCAGGGCTTTCCCAGCAGCACGTATTTACAAAGCTGAGCTCTTGGTTTTGTCTTCTCTGAAAGGCAGTCAGGTACGTGGACAAGGTCTTCTGTTGAATCCCAAATCAGCCCAAGGAGCCCAGATGACCTGCTGTCCCGTCAGGCTCATCAGTGTGATGTGGGGGTGGTGGTGAGGGGACCTATGTGTGTTCATCTGTGCAATGCACGTGAGCACTGTGTTCTCACTTGCCTGTCATTTATATTTGCTCATTCATTCGTGATAACTTCAAATATGTACTGAAGCCCAACCAGAGGGCAGGCACTGTGCTAGGCAGTTAGGAGTAAGACAGGAAGGACCCTGTCCTCATGGAGTTTACCCTCTGGCAGCAAGACACCCCATTAAATAAGCAGCTCCAGTAAGGCATGGTGTGTGCCACTGCTGGGAAAGAACGAGGAATGGTGGCGGACTCATGGCCAGGCTGGGATGTCAGGGGGAGGGAAGGGTAAGCTGGTTCCTAAAGGGAGCCTGGAGGCATTCTGTGAGGGGATAAAGAGCAGGTAGAGAGTTCTGAAGGTGAGAAAGAACATGGCAAAATTTCAGAACGTGACAATGTTACTAGAGGGTGAGAGCAAGGTCAGGGAGAAAAGGGGTACAGGAGCTAGAGATGCGGGGCTAGGTCTTGAATGTCTTGGGCCTTTGGAAAATGACTAGCTTTCCTTCAGCCTTAATTTCCTCACCAGTACCTCCCTTTCAGGCATCTCCCCAGGAAGCTAAAGAGATTCAGGAGATCAAGTCTATAAGACTCAACAGGGAGCCCAGAGCCTTGGATCCAAGAGAACAAAAGGGGGTAGAGGTGGGGAGGCCATGAGGCAGAAAAATGACAAGTGTGGACAACCAGTGAGCTGTGAGGTAAACCACTCCCTCCATGAATGTGTGCACACACACACGTGCACTGACATTCCACACACAGACACATACATCTAACACACATACGCACACACCCAAACAGGCATAAGGTTGAAGAAATGATACAAGCTCACCAATCCAAGTGTAAATGCAGTGCTGTCGCCCTTATTTTTCAGACACAGAATCACTTCAGACTCCTCTTTCCCCAGGCTGATTAATCAATCCCACCACATCCCTTTGAGGTGAGACAGGAGCCAGAATTATCCATCTTAATTGCACAAGGAAGAAAACCAAAGGCCTCACATTGGATGAGGCCTCCCCAAGGTCATCTAGGGAATTCTTGCTACAGCTAGGGCTAAAGGCCAAGCTGTAGCCCGTTTATCCCCCTCTACTAGGCAGATTTTAGGGAAGCAGATTAGATTTAGGAGAGGAACATGGCACATGAGGACAGAGGGAATTCCGCAGCTTCCAGGACCTGGCAAAGGTGTTTGCTTCTCAGCGAAGGGGAGGCGTAGGGTGGGGAAGCCAGTCATCACCCCACAATGCCAGGCCTGTGCCCAAGAACACCCTCATCCCTTAGACAGCCTGTCGTCTTCCACAAATGGACACATGACTTCCAGGGCTGAGATTTCGCATTCAACTGGTTGGGCAAAGAGCTGGGAAGGACACCCTCCTCCCCATGCTCCCCCCAGCTTCCCTGAAGGGGAGCTACTGCTGGCTCCCAGCTCTGGGCAGGAGACAGGCTGACAGCCTGACCACCTCCTGCTGGGCCTCAAGCCTGTCCAGTAGCCCCCCCGCCCCGAGAAGGGCCGGGCTGCCAGACACAGGAAGTGAAGTAAGATCATATCCTGCTTGCAGGAGGTAACTGGACCCTGGCTCTCCTTCTTGTCCTGGGCTATTTTTAAGAGCGACTGAGAGAGGCCCAGGCCACGGGCCGGTGGGAGGGTGGGGGTGAGATTACCTTTGCCAGGGCTCCGTAAATAAGTCTGCCCCAGAAAGATGAGCCGGAGCAGGCACAGCAGCAGGCCAGCATTCAAGACAAGATTGATGGCGCCGGGTGCAGAAGAGCAGCTACTAGAGAGCAATTCATCCTGCTTAAAAACACCACGCCTGGGGCGCCTGGGTGGCTCAGTCGTTAAGCGGCTGCCTTCGGCTCAGGTCATGATCCCAGGGTCCTGGGATCGAGCCCCGCATCAGGGTCCCTGCTCTCTGGGAAGCCTGCTTCTCCCTCTCCCACTCCCCCTGCTTGTGTTCCCTCTCTCGCTATCTCTCTCTCTCTGTCAAATAAATAAATACAATCTTTAAAAACAAAAACCAAAAACGCCATGCCCCCTGCTGCTGTGGCTTAGAGAGGGCAGCTGTAGGGCAGTGGCTTGGCTGGGAAGTGATAAAACACATGTATATGTCTAAATACAAAAGTCTAAGGTTTTGGGGGGTTTTGTTTTGTTTTTAGGATGTCAGGTCCCTGAAGACATCCACCAAAGAAAGAAGATTCAAAAACTAAAGGAAAGCCCTCTTTCTCCTGCCCCCAGTGGCCTGCCAAGACTGCATTCCGTCAGAGCCAAGGGAGGGGGTGCTGGTGGTGTGTTCAGTGGGTCAGCAAGGGGGGAATCAGAGAATCAGGCGTGAGAGACAGAGGAAAAGAAAAATCTGAAAACAGGAAAGCTACGGATGGTTATTCCAGGGAAACAAAACAAGAGCAAAAATAAAACCCCAGATGATGCCTACAACCAAATTTGACCCAGAGCTTTCCCAGGGTCACCCATGTCAATTTTCATTACTGTCATAATATCCCTTTGAAGGCTGGCAACAAAGAAACCAACATGACTGAAAAGAGCAGCGTATGGTGGGGGTTCATGGGGGAGACACCTAACCAAATGGGGAGTCATGGAAATGATACTTAAGTTGATATCTGAGGGGAATCTGGAACTCAGGTAATTGGTCACATTTGAAGGATATAAGTCATCTATGCACCTAGAGTGGCCTTCCATTAAGTATGGAAGGCAGCAAGTACATGGCTAACATTTGACCTTAACCTGCATCTCACTCCCCTGCCAGCAAACCCAGGAGAAAGGGCATAAGAAGTAGTTCCTTGTCCTTTCACCGCCCCCAATGAACCCTCAAGCTCCTAAGAAGTCCTTCTCCCAACCCATGAGACCCTTGTCAAAGTGTAGGTGGCTCCTCTCTGGCCTGTGTGACTCTATGCCCAGGAAAGGCCACCTTCTCTGTCCACCTACCTGCCTATCGCAACGGGATAGGCCTGTCTCCAAATGCACAGGCCCGAGGCTTACCCTCACCTGCTGAGCTTCGGCCACCCCCTAGTGCCAGGTTACATTTTGATCAGGATGGGTTCCTAGAAGACTGGCCCACAGCTCAGGACAGAAAAGCTCATCTGATCGTACAGGGCATTCACTCATAGAAGGAGCGCCTGCTTGGTAAATGGATTTCACAATTTCACGGCGGAAACCCTTAGCTCCACCTTTCACGGTGTGCCCAGGACCTCATCCGCTTTTTTTTTTTTTAAGATTTTATTTATTTATTTGAGAGAGAGAGAATGAGAGATAGAGAGCACGAGAGGGAAGAGGGTCAGAGGGAGAAGCAGACTCCCTGCCGAGCAGGGAGCCCGATGCAGGACTCGATCCCGGGACTCCAGGATCATGACCTGAGCCGAAGGCAGTCGCTTAACCAAACCACACAGGCACCCGACCTCATCCGCTTCTGAGATCAGGTGTGAGGTCTCAGAATCTCAACCTCATGCACTATGCCCCCCTAATCCCTGGGGCGGCGGCGGCTTCTCTCCCACCTGCAGGAGCCCAGCTAGCACTCGCTTCAGCCCTCCTGTGGGCACCGAGGAGCAGAGGAGGGATGCGAGGGATGCGCTGCTCTTTTCTTCCCCACCCCGTCTCCTCTTCCCGGGTGGCATAGCACCAGAGAAGCAACAGAGCCCGAAGCTCTACTTCAGGAGGGGGAGACGGGGAAGGAGATGCAGGGCGATGCTGCTCTTCCTTCGCAGGGTCACAGGTCACAGGCTGCTGCAAAGGCTTCCATGCGCAATTCCTTCAGCAGAGAATTTAGACCGCTCCTACCTTTAGTTTTCTCTCTAGCTGTAAGGTTGGACTCTTCCTCTGCTTTCTATTTTGTCCTGCCCCTTTATGCTACCCTAAACCTGTTTTTAACATATTTTGGTACTATGGTAACCCAGGTCAGGAGATTAAATCCTGAAGTTTCCCTGGTAACTTTTCTGCCAGTGCATTTACTAAAACAGAACATCCTCCTACTCCCTCGGGTAGTAATCTCACTGCATATTCACAGATACCTTACAGAACAAATATATACTAAAATAGCAGGAGAACCAATGAGACGCCCAGCACAGAGTACACTAACTCTATCTCAAACCCTAACCTCCTGCCCACCCCCAAGCTCTAGTCTGGCACCTCCATCTGTCTACCAGATATCGCCACCTAGAAATTACAGCTCCGTCTCAATATGGCTAAACCTGAGCACATGGCTCCCAGGACAGAAGAGGGGAGTTTTAGGACCAGGAGCTGACACTGAGGCCCAATGAGGTAAGCATGCCATCTGTGGGTGACTGTTCCAGCAGATGGACATCAGCAGCAGCACCTGGATCAAGCTGCTTCTCCTCCCCAGAGCACACTCTCCTTTTGCACACTCTGCAGTTCCCATCCTGAATGGCCCCGGCTGCCAGGCCCACAAGCAGCAGAGGATAGTTAGGTGTTCTTCAAGTGTCAAGATTCCTATCCGTGGTTGCCACCATCAAGGATCCCCATGCATTTGCAATACCCTGGCCATTCTAACCCACTGCTTCCCCGGAGCCTTCTGCTCCAGTTTCTTTCACCAGGCAGGGACCTGAGGTCCACATGTCCCAACTTGTCCACTCTCATCATGGAAAAATCTCCTAAGAACTGGCTCCAGTTAAGCTGCAGCTGTGGAATGGGAGTGGGGGCATGGTGGGATCGTGACCCTAGTAGTTCTTCTAGGGATTTGGTTGGGGAACAGGTGCAGCTCAGCGTTGATATAGAGAGGGATTGCCACCTCAGTCCTCTATCTTAATAGCATCTATCAGCACCTCACGTCCTACACAGATGCAAATGTCCACTGGGAATGATTAAAGGAGACAGGAGAGATGATACTCTTAATATACATCATTTTCAACAACTATCCTCTATTGGGATTCTTGGGCTCAATATCTACATTTACAGAAAGCTATTACAACCCAGTCCTACCTCTTATCTTTCCCAATTCACTTCCCTTCAGGATAGCTACTGGCCTCCCCGCCCAGAATAAGTAATATTCTATGGTAGTTGAATTAAAAGTTGAATGCCCAATTTCTCTTCTTCCATGAAGACTTTTCTAGAATACCCACAGTGACTTCTCTCTTCTCTGATGAAAATTGTTAGGGAGGTAGTAAGGTCTCAGTGTTGGGAGGTGGTTAAGAATAAGTTGAAATAATTGATTTGAAATAACTGTTGAGATATTTCTAATGAAATAATTGATTCAGAAAAATATCATCAAAAAATAAAATAATTAGATAGGTAACCGGAGAACTACACAACAGAATCAAGTTCCCAACGCTTGAATTCACTGACGAATCTTAGTATCACTAACAATAGATACTGGGTGTCTCCTGATATGATGCAGTATGAAGGATATCACAACCAATGACATTCTTGCCAAAAAGGTTGAACCTCAATCTGATCAATCTTTAGAGTTAAGTTCCCCTTATAGGAATTATAGGAGACCAAAAGACAAGTTAAATGACCATATGAGGAAGCAAGAGACAGACCCACAAGTTGGGACATTCTGCAGACAACGGACTCCATTTCTTCAACAAGTCAATGGCATTAAAACAAACAAACAAAAAGGAGGCAAAGACTAGGGACTGATGTAGATCAAAAGAGACTTGGGAGATGTAATAAGTAATGTAATGTGTACCTTGTTCGGATCTTGAATCAAACGACTATTAAAACACATTTCTGAGACAACCAGGGATATCTGAATTATAGACTCAATACTGGATAACCAGAAATTATAGTCCATTATGTTAGGTGTGATAATGGCATTGCGGTTATCTAAGAATATAAACCTTTTTTAGAGGTGACGAATGTAGTTGTGGGGGAGGGGGTGGCGGACAGGACAGGTCATCTGGGATTTGCTTAAATATGCTACAACAAAGTGGGAAGCAGATGAAGTAGAAAACCCCTAACTGCTGACTTGGGATGATCTACACATGTGGGGGTTCATGATACTATTCTCTCCACTTTGGGTATATGTTTGAAAATCTGTACAATAAAAATGTTCACTTACCATTAAAGTTAAATTTTATCAATTTTATTATAAAAAGTCATATGCCCTAGGTACAACTGGAACTTAGAATAAAAGCCAACCCCTTATCATGGCCTTGATGCCCAGCATGGTTTGGCTTCTGCCTCCCTCTCCAAGCACATCTCCCCATACTCACTACCTGCAACCTGCAAGCCTTTCAGTTCTTCCAACTTGCCATTTCTTCCCCAGTTCAGGCTCTTGTGCATGCTGTGCCCTTGGTCTGGGACACTTTCTGGAGTATCTCTGCATGTCTGGTCCTTTAGGTCTCCTCTTATTTTTTAAAAATTTTAATTAATTAATTAATTAAACAGAGAGCGAGAGAGAGCACAAACAGGCAGAGTGGCAGGCAAAGGGAGAGGAAGAAGCAGACTCCCCACTGAGCAGAGAGCCCAACGTGGGGCTTGATCCCAGGATGCTGGGATCATGACCTGAGTTGAAGGCAGACGCTTAACCAACTGAGCCACCCAGGTGCCCCCGGGTCTCCTCTTAGATATCATCCCCTTGTAGAAGTCCTCCAAGGCACCCTATCTCAGGTAAATTCTTTGTCAGCTTCAATCTGGGCACCCTGCCTGACCCCTTCCTAGCACTCATCATAATAATAATTACTCTTACATCTGTCAGTTTTTGTTTTTGCTTCTCTCTGTCTAGACTATAGGTTCCTCACAGGCAGCAGCTGTGTCAGTCTTATTCATTATTATATTCCAGGGTCTAGCATTGTGCTTGGGACAAATGGACACACAATATTCTCTTCCTCTTAGGGACCTAAGCTCAAACTCTAGAGCCTCTTTAAACCCTTCTGTCCCACCATATTCCTTGATCTACTCATTCAGTTATCACGCTTAGGTGCATTGGGCACTTATTCAATATTTATTGATCATCAAAGCCAGTCATTCTGCCCTCTAAAGTATCTTCCTTTCATCATTCCTTTATGTTCTAAAGCTTCCACTTCACTTCAGGCCCTTATGACTTCTCACCTGGACTTGTGTAATGGTCCATCTCTGTCCAGACTTAGCCCTTTCAATCCATCCTGCATGGATGACATGCCTTCTACTCTGTAACAAGTCTATCACACACAGTTTACCAAAGCCCCACACTGTCCAGTGCTCATGATGACATGCCTCTACTCTGTAACAAGTCTATCACACACAGTTTACCAAAGCCCCACACTGTCCAGTGCTGAGCTCATACTTCCTTTTATGCTAACTCTGCTCCAACCAAGAGGGTACCCATGTCCCCCAGCCCCCACCGCTGTGTTAGGTGCCTCTACAACTTTATTTGTGCCACATTCCATATGCTGAAATTTAGTCATCTTTCCTCTCTCCTGGCAATTTAAAACAATTTCCAAACACTTAGAATCACAATATACAACATTTTCCTAGAATCTGAGTGAGGTCACCTTTCCCCTCCTTTCCCACCCCATGGATCCTCCCCCGCCTCTACATCCAAGTCGAGAGGACAATGGAGATGGGCTCAGGGAAAGCGGACGGTGATCTGTGCACAGACTCTCCCTGGTCAGTCCCACATCCTCCCAAGTCTCATGGCTATTTTCAGGTGAGGCCAGATCCTCACTGTCTTGCCTTCTGTTCATCCTGCCAACCTTGGGAGGAAGATGAGTCTTTAGCTTTTTCTCCCTTCCATTTTCATTTTAACATGCTCAAATCTTTCCCATCTTAAATAAAACTCCTCCTTGCCATACTTTCTCTCCCCTCTCTCAGAGCTAAACTTCTTGACAAATATTCCAAGAATATGAACAGGTGACTGACAAAGAGGAAATACAAAAGAATAAACGTCTATGAAGAGATACTCAAGGTTACTAGGTAGCCAAGAAATGCAGATTAAAGCAAGAAGGAGATCCTATAGGCAAACATTATCAAGCTGGATAATGTGAGGTGTAGGTGGTGATGTGCAGAGCAGAAACCTTGGGCACTGCTGGTGGGAGAGTGGATTGGCCTAGTCATTCCGGAGGGCAGACTGCCAGTTCTCATGCAGGTTACATATCTGTAACTCTGTTCCTAGGCCTAGAGACCAAAGAAACTCTCATGCAGGTCTGAAAGGGGACATATGCAAGGATGCTCATTGCAATATTGATTATGGGGGGAGGGTGAGCAGGTGGAGATAACTTGTGTGTCTGTCACTGGGGGATGAATGATAAAATGTGGTGAATATATACATGGAGGACACATGGCAGCACTGGAGGATCTTAAAAACACAGTGCTGGATAAAATAAATAAGAAACAAAATGAGATCTATAACACACCACTGACATTGTATGTATTTTTTTATTATGTATTGCATGTATTTTTTAAATACATGTATATAAAACAATATATATAAGAGCACATTATAAATAAGAGGAAAAACTCTTAAACACATGAAAATGGCCACTTCTAGGTTGGAATGAGGAGAATGGAGAAGGAAAATGAAAATAAAAGAAAACCAACACCAAAAAAAACCAAACAATCTGGTTAAAAAAATGGGCAGAGGACCCAAGTAGACATTTTTCCAAAGAAAACATATAGATGGCCAACAGACACATGAAATGATGCTCAACATCACTCATCATTAGGGAAATGCAAATCAAACCCATAATGAGATACCACCTCACACCTGTTAGAATGCTGAAATCAAGAAGACAAGAAACAAGTGTTGGGGAGGATGTGGAGAAAAAGGAAACTTGTGCACTGCTGGTAGGAATGTAAATTGGTACAGCCACTGTAGAAAACAGTATGGAGGTTCCTCAAAAAATTAAAAACAGAAATATCATATGATCTAACAATTCCACTATTGGGTATTTACCTGGGGGAAAACAAAAACACTAACTCAAAAAGATATATGCAACCCTATGTTTACTGCAGCATTATTTACAATAGCCAAGACATGGAAGCAACCTAAGTGTCCATCAATAGGCAAATGGATAAGGAAATGTCTCTCTCTCTCTCTCTCTCTCTCTCTCTCTCTCTCTCACACACACACACACACACGAATATTACACAGCCGTAAAAAGGATGAGATCGTGTCATTTGTGACAACACGGATGGACCCAGAGGGTATTATGCTGAGATAAGTCAGATTGAGAAAGACAAATACCATATGATTGAATTCATAAATGGAATCTAAAAAAATAAACAAACAAAAAGCAGACCCAGAACTATAAATACAGAGAACAAACTAATGGTTGCCAAAGGGGAGAGAGGTGGGGGCTTGAGCAGGATGGGTGAAGTGGAGGGGAGGTAGGCCTCCAGTTATGGAATGAGTAGGTCACAGGAATGAAGAGCAGAGCGTGGGGAGTGCAGTCAGTGATATTGTGACAGCGATGTAATGAGCCAGATGGTGGCTATACTTGTGGTGAACATAGCATAATGTATAAACTTGTCAAATCACTGAGCGGTACACCCAAAGCTAATATAACATTGTGTGTCAACCATACTTAAATTAAAAAAGACTCGTTAAAAAATAAAAGAAAAGAAAGAAAAGAAAAGGAAATCAATCAACCATCAACCAACCAGGAGAGGAGCCTTGCCTAGAAACTGAGATGTATGATGACCTCTTCTCCTAGGGTAAAAATAGATGTAAATATTTACATTCAAGAGAGCTTCCTCATCCCATACCAAACTCACTCTTCAATTCATTGAAATCTGGTTTCCCCAATCACTTCATGAAACTATTCTCTCCAAAGGTCACTGAAACCTCCCTTCCTTGTTGATTAAAATCATAGATGCTTTCCAGGTCTTATCTTGACTTCTCAGCAGCATTAAGCTCCGTGGGCCATTCAAAAATTTCCTGAAATCTCATCCTTTGTCTTCCAGGACATGCTCCTTGTTCTCTCTTAACTTTCTGGTCCTTTCTCCTTGGCCTACTCTGTGGGCTATTCTTCCTTTACCTGTCCCTTGAATGGTGATGTTCCCCAGAGTTCTACCTTGGGCCCTCTTCCCCTTCTTCCTCTGTCTACACACTCTTCTAGGCTATCCCCTTCACACTCATGACCTGAATTTCCATCTTAAGCTAGTGGCTTCTGAATCTATCTCCTCAACTCCCATCCATCACATCCAACTGCCTTCAGAAGATCCACCTGGAAGGCCTACAGGTCTCTCACACTCAACATGATCCTTAATTGACTCTATGACCATCCCTGTTCCAGTCTCTCCTGTCATGTTTCTTATCCATCAATATCCCAATGGTCCAAACTAAAAGCTGGGGTCATGCTCTACCCCTCTCTTTCTTTTCCAGTATCTCACCAACTCAGTCCCCTCAATATCTCCCAAATCTCTATTCTCTGTCTACTTTTCCTTTCTGGCCACCATCATCTCAAGTCTAATGGTTTCCTGCTGATTTCTTTGGATCTATACTTGCCATTTTGTCTTTTATATCAACCCATCTTCTATACTGTAGCCAGAAAGATCATTTTAGAATACAAATATGATGGTGTTACTTCTATACTTTAATAGCTCTTCTCTAGCACAGAAGAAAGGTTAAAACCCATAATAAATTGTAGTCAAAGACCTCCACGATCTATCACTTAACTGCACACCATTTCCATCCAAACCTTCCTCCCAACTTCCCCAGTCTCATATCCCCACCATAATGAACTTTAATCAGATCCCTGGCTCTCTCTGGTCATGCTCTTTGCACATGCTAAGCCCAGAAAACCCTCCCTCTTTTTGGGAATAATTTCTTTTTTTAAAGAAAGATTTTATTTATTTATTTTAGAGAGAGAGAGAGAGCATGAGCAGGAGGGGCAGAGGGAGAGAGAGAGATAATCTCAAGCAGACTCTGAGCTGAGCGCAGAGCCCGACATGGGGTTTGATCCCAGGACCCTGAGATCATGACCAGAGCTGAAACCAAGAGTCAGACACTTAACCAACTGCGCCACCCAGGCGTCCCTTAAAACAATTCCTGGTCCTTCAGAACTATCTCAGCCATCATTTCCTTCAAGAAACTTCTCTACTGGGCGCCTGGGTGGTTCAGTTGGTTGAGCATCCAACTCTTGATCTCAGCTCAGGTCTTTATCTCAGGGTCATGAATTTGAGCCCTGCATTGGCTGTGGAGCCCACTTAATAAAACAAACAAACAACAAAAAAGAGACTTCCCCATTTCTACCACCATCCCCTGCAGCTGTGGGAGGCAGGGGTGATTCTTCTAGGTTCCCATCACACTCAATGCTCATGTTCATCAAAGCGCTTAACTACATTGTAGGATAATAATCTATTTCTCTTCTTTCCTAATAGACTCTACTCTACTTGAAAACAGGGACATCCTTATTCATTCTTTTTGTCTCAATTAGCCTAGCATACTGCCAGGTATGTGAAATTTGAGGCTACAAAATGTTGAACAAATAGATGAACACTAAGAAATGCAGAGCATTGCTCTTTAAGAGCATAAGAGTGGCTCCTGCTAAGGACACACCATTTGAAGGCTAATTTGGAGGTGAAGGTGGCGAGGGGGCTGGAAACATGGCATGAAGCAGCAGTGCCATGGATTCAAGCTGGGCATCAATGCCCTGATGTTTGTCACTGTTGCCCCTGCTGCCCCACCCACACATTTCTGCCATCTTCTCCTTTCTGGCTGGACTGTGGTGGCGCAAGGGATGGGCAATGGCAACAGGGCCCAAGCTCCTACAAATCTTGACACCCTTTAGAGTAGCTCTGACTCAACCATGCCTCAATTTCCTCACCCAAAACAATGATGAAAGCAGCAGCTTCTCACCCAGAACTCCTCTAGACAGGGAACCATACCCCACTTAGTTGAGAAGTCTTTTATTTATTCTTTCTTGCATCACAGAAATGTCAAAGAATGGTTTCTATCCATACATCTCTGCCATGCAAATGAAAAGAGCTATTTTAGAAGTTGAACCTATAAATAATATATAAGTTATGGGTGCCAACTTAATTATTCATTCATGTTGGAGCTTTTAAAATAATTAAATAAAAATTAACCTTTTAAAACTTGCTCAGGCCCACAAAGACTCCTCAGGGAATAGATGTTGGCCAGAGGATTTTCCCATCCTTGGCCAGGACACAAGCCTGATACAGTGGGAATGTCCTCTGGGACATACGGGAAGTTGCCTGCAAGGGGCAGCTCCAGTCTTGCAGCAAAAACACGTGCAGCTGCTTCAGGCCTGGCAGTTCCCACCGTGCATAATCTCCCAGGCCTGCAGAAAGAACACCTCTCAGCCACTAGAGTCTATTAAGCCCCTTCCCTGGGTTCTGCTGATAGGTAAGCACCAGCCGCTAGATCATGCAGTCACTCTGCTGCCCACAGTCTTCAGGAAAAATGCTTGGCTCTTGATAGGACTGTGTAGCAAAGCCCAGGGCTAGGAAGGGAACCTGGAATTTATTAAGATCTTTATGCATATTTCTCCATTTAATACATATCCACACTCACAACTGTTAAATATTATAATTATTGTTATTATTATTGTTCCTGTTCTATCAAAACAGTTGAAATCCTAACTCCTGTAGTAATGTATTCTTCTATAAGTCACTTAACTACTCTGCACCTATTTCTCCATCTGTAAAAAGGGGGAAACACCCTGTGCATTTGTGGTGGAGACTGCTTGGGTCTACCAATGTCTGATTTCTATTCTTTCTCCAGACAGCTTGGAGGCATCTTCCTGTCACCTTGGTGGCTGGGTGTGGTTGTGTGATTAAATGAGCACATTAAATGGTCTAAATAAATGGTGAGATATACCATGCTCATGGATTGAAAGATTCAAAATTATTAAGATGTCAATTTTCCTCAAATGGATCTAGAAATCAATGCAATACCAGTCAAAATCCCCATGGAATTCTGTTTTTTGTTTTTTGTTTTTTTTTTTTGTAGAAAAGGACTTCAAGGCCTTAGCCATAAAACTTCTCCCATAATTGTCTTATTCTTCCCTAAACTCCTAGAACCTAGACTACTGGGCCATGATGGAAGGAGTCTGACAGCCTGGATAACTATGGGGAAGCAAAACTTATTTCTGCCTCACTTTATCCCATTTACTCATATATGATGTCAGAAATAAAATTTTATTTTATAGTTCTTTATTTGAGGAGTTAGGATACCCTAATTAGTATACCAATCACTTACCACACAAAGCTCTTATACAGATTAAATGAATTTATATGAAAATCATGTAAAAACTCTATAGTACGAAATAGCCCCAAGGTATTATTATTTACAAATAATATACAGTTTCTCCTTGTATCAGATCTGTGGGTCTGCTCAATGTGCATGTTCTCATAGCAAAAAGGAAAGTGTATAGTAGGTGGAGTCTATGTCATTACCCTATAGCCCCTTCTGCAACTCTCTTTCCCTTGTCACCCCTGTCTTAAGCATCCATGCTCTCCCAATCTCCCTTGATGCCAGGTGCTCCCATTGAATTGAATGATCCAAATGGAACTCCTTCTTCAGACCTACTTCTATCTCTACTTCAAAACAAAATAGACTTTGACGACTGAATTCCCTATCATTGTAAACTCAAAGGGAAGGATGCCATTTTCACCTTGGAGGTCCTTGCACTTGGTAGGTACTCATTTGGTACATGTTACTTGGGTGAAACAGATATATCTAGCCTCCCAAGGTGCCAGACTATCCCTCCCAGGGAACACATCTTAGTATGGGCCTTATGGAAATATAATATCTTACCCAAAGGAGGGGTATGAAAGAGACAGTTTAGGAACCAAACCAGGCCAATGGGTAAAATGAGTAGCACATCTAAACCATGCAAGAGAATCAACTGTGTATTGTATCTTTGGGACAGACTGCTCTTCCTACAGAGTTCCTGAAAAGTATAGACTTAATTCAATATAAAACTTGGGCTAGGAGGCAGATCCTGGGCAGAGAGAAGGAGCTGTCCAAGGTTAAAGATTGTGTAGAAAGGGTCAGAATGAAGCCCGTATTTCCTGCCTTCTAGTGTTATACTCAGATCTCTTAGCCTCACTGCTGTCCTGGCCATAACCAAGGGCTTTGATGAATTTCTAATCCTATTCTAGCATCTTGTATTTGACTACAGCATCAAGGCAAGCATTCACAAGTACGTAGAGATTGTTTATTCATTAATTCCACAAACTTTTATTGAACAAAGCTCTTTACAAAGCTATGAAATACTTAGGTACAAATAGAACAAAATATGTGCAAAATCTTAGGCTGAAAATACAAAATACTAATGAAAGAAATTAAAGATCTAAATAAATGGAGAGATATACCATGCTCATGGATTGAAAGATTTAAAATTATTAAGATGTCAATTTTCCTCAAATGGATCTAGAAATCAATGCAATCTACCAGTCAAAATCCCCATGGAATTCTGGTTTTGTTTTTTTTTTTTTTTTGGTAGAAATTAACAAGCTGATTCTAAAATTTCTCTGGCAAGGTAAAGAAAATAGAACAGCAAAGTCATTTTGAAAAAAATAACAAAATTTAAGGACTTACATTACCTGACTTTAAGATTTACCACAAAGCTACAGTCATCAAGACAGCATCGTATGGCAAAAGGATAGACATATAGGTCAATGGAATAATGTCCAGAAGTAGACTGACCTATATATGGGCAAATGATTTTCAACAAAGGTGCAAAAACCATTTAATGAAGAAGGATAGTCTTTTCAACAAATGGTGCGAAACAACTGGACATCATATGAAAAAGAGAACGAACCTTGACCCCTACCTCATACCACAAACAGAAATTAACTCATAATGGATCATAGGCCTACATGTAGGTCTGAAACTTCCAGAAAAAAAATAACAGGAGAAAATCTTTGTTATGTTGGTTTAATATTTTAGATATAATACCAAAAGTATAAAAAAATCAGGTATCCTAAAAGAAAAAAAAATGATAAATTTGGCCACAAGTAAAAATGTCTGCTCTTCAAAAGACAGTGTTAAGAGAATGAAAATATAAGCTTCAGACTGGGAGAAATTATTTGCAAAACACATGTCTGATAAAGGACTTGTGTCTAGAATATAAAAAGAACTCTTGATAAAAAAATACTTTAAAAAAAAACAAGACCTCAATTAAAAATGAGCAAAAGATTTATATAGATGTTTCATTAAAAAAAAGATATGGAAGGCAAAAAAGCACATGAAAAGATGCTCAATTTCATCTGTCATTAGGGAAATGCAAATTAAAACCACTATAAGAAACTACTATATACCTATGAGAATTTTCTCAGTGCTATTAAAATACCATTGACTATATTCCCTATGCTGTACCTTTCATCTCCATGACCTAGTCATTCAATAACTGGAAGCCTGTACCTGACACTCCCCTTCACCCATTTTGCTAATCTTCCTACCCTCCCTCCCTCTGGCAACCATCAGTTTGTTCTCCATATTTATGCCTCTATTTCTGCTTTGTTTATTTATTCTGTTTTTTAGAGTCCACATATAAGTGAAATCATGTGGTATTTGTCTTTCTCTGTCTCATTTATTTCACTTAGCATAATATCCTCTAGGTCCATCCATGTTGCTGCAAATGGTAAGATCTCATTCTTTATGGCTGAGTCATATTCCACTGGATATATGTGCCACATCTCATCTTTATCCATTCATCTATCAATGGGCACTTGGGTTGCTTCCATATCTTGGGTACTGTAAATAATGCTGTAACAAACTTAGGGGTGCCTATGTCCTTTCAAATTTGTTTCCATTTTCTTTGACTAAATTCCCATGGTGGAATTACTGGGTCACATTGTATTTCTCTTTTTAATTTTTTTTCATCATGGGGCTTGAACTCACATGACCCTGAGATCAAGACCTGAGCCGAGATCAAGAGTCTGACGCTTAACTGAGCCACCCAGGCGCCCCCATCTTTTTAATTTTTTGAAAGAACCTCCATACTGTCTTCCACAGTGGCTGCGCCAGTAGAACTTTTTTTTTTTTTTTTTAAACTGACAATAACAAGTGCTGGTTGGAATGCAGAACAACTAATCTCTGAAACATCACTGGTGGGACTACAAAATAGTACAGACACTTTGAAAAAGAGTTTGGCAGTTTCTTATAAAATTAAACACATATTTACCATAAGACCCAGTGATCCTACTCATAGGTTCACACAAAAGCTTCTTTATTCATAATGTCCAAAAACTAGAAACAACCTAAAAGTTCCTTAGCTGGTGAACAGATAAACTACGGTACACAATAGAATGTATTCAGTGATAAAAAAGAAAGAATTGATATAAATATAACATGAATGAATCACAAATGCATTATGCTATGTGAAAGAAGCTGGTCTCAAAAGGCTACATACTGCATGGTTCAATTTATGTGACACTCTGGAAAAGGCAAAACTATAAGCACAGAAAACCAATCAGTGGCTGCCAGGGGTTGGGGCTGGGGAAAGGGCTGACAACAAAGGGGTATCAGGGAATTCTCGGGGGTGATTGTGGTGCTGGTTATATACTGCACATGTTTGTTAAAACTTACAGAAATGTACACTGAAAAGAGTGAATTTTACTGTATGTAAATTATACCTCAGTAAACCTAAAAACAAATTAAAACTAAAATTATAAGTTTCAATAAAAATACTAAAAACATATTTATTGAGTATGTACCTACTATGTACAGGTCCACTGTTATGAACTGCTTTGATAACAATGATGTAGGATAATTACTACAATTTATTTTGAAATGAGAGGTTTTTCTCAAGCAAGGTACTAGAATGGAGGATATAAATATGGTGTAGGCATGGATTCTGCCCTCAGGTTGCCTAAGATATGGATACGAGTAATGATACAATAAGACAGAATTGGGTAAGTGTCAAAAGGGAGGCATAAATAAAATGCCATGGGACTTCAGAGGCAGGACAGAACACTGAATGCTGGAGAAACAAGAGAAGTTTTCATGGAAGAGACAGCATTTAGTTAGGTGCTGATGACAGGGAGTTACGGTTTTCTTTTTGGGGTAAACAATGTTTATCTTAAAGTTTTCTCATGCAATTTCTCTTTGATCCTCCTAACAACCCTGTGAGACAGGTGGGGGAGGCACTATTCATCTCAGTTTCAGTTAAACAAACTAAGACTTAGAGATCAAGTTCCTTGCCCACACTGTTGAGTGGCAAAAAGTCAAGGCTTGAACTTAGGTCTGAGAGTTTGGTTCATGCTCTGCTCCACGCTATACCCATCCAGAAGAAAAGCTCTGCCTTCTCATGAGAGAGAGAGAGAGAGAGAGAGAGAGAGAGAGAGAGAGAGAGAGAGAGAGAGAGACTGCTAATGGCCCATTTCCACCTTAAGATCTCTCCAAGAGAATGGGCTACTTCTAGCCTTTCTGGACATTGAGAATACCCTACAATGTTAACATGCTTATTCGGGTTTACTGCATATGAATGAGAGCCAGCAGAGGGGAATTTTCTATGGCATTTGTTTAAATTCATGGTTTAAAGGTCTCAAATATCCTTTATAAACACTAAAAAAGCAAGAGCTTTGAAAGTTACAAAGATAATATTGACTGCCTCAAATGCATGACCATATACATAACCCTGAAATTGTTTAAGATGTGACCCTAGACCTTGTAGGGCAAATTAAGAAAGCTGTGCTCACTCTTGGAGGGGGATCAGCTCCTTGAAAGAATGAAGGCTATCCCAAGAAGCCTCCTTGCGACTTGAAGGAGAATACCTGTTCACACACTTCACCTGGCTTAGCCATGACCCACAGAGCCCTTTCGTCATCATTCCTTCACACAGCTGGGAGTTCATCCGGCACACACCTACTTAGCTCCTTGCTTTATCCATGTGCTAACCACTGGGCTAGAGATCATCTTTCTCCAGGGAAGAAACGTATTACCGGGGAGATGTATATGGCCTCGACGTTTTGCTGCTGTCTCCATCTTTTTTGTCCACTGCAAACTTAAAAAATAACAAGACAGTGCCACTATGCACATCAAGTTAGCTAACCAAAAATTTCCTGAATGGATACTACATAAGTGCTCATAATGAGATGGTCCTTGTCCTAAAGTTGCTTACGGGTAATTTAAACATTCCTCCTTGGCACAACTGGAGAAACTGCTTTCTCCTTTCCATGTTCTAGTTTTCTCACCTGGATAGGAGGGAGTGAATTTCTCCAGCTGTAAAGCTGCTGTCATCAAATATTTATTGAGAGCGTACCTGGCGCCAGGCACTGGACTTACAAACACCATCACATCGAATCCGTAGAGCAAAGCTGTGAGGCAGCCACTCTCCTCCCCATTTTATCGGTGAGAAGACCTAGGCTTAAGAGGGATCCGCGATCACCCCAGTCCCTTAGCCAGTAAGGGATGGAGCCAGGATTCAAACCCAGGCAGTCTGGCTCAGAGCCCCTGCCTGACCTGAGCCCTCTGCAGGAAGGAATGTGGACATCAAAGGAGCAGGGTGCTTATAAACACTGTTTAAATCATCCGGGACCGATTCTTCCACAACCAGCTCAACACAAGGCAACAAGAACATCAAGAAAGGCAACAGGAAAGAAAGATGATCTATGTTGGGAGGCCAAAGCGGCCCCGCAGGGTCACAGTTAATTCAACTTTGAGATTTCATAACATGAATATGCCTGGTTTCTAGCCTGCATCAGACCCACATTTCCTCCGGGGATCTCCAAGCACCTCCGAACCCCAAATCATCAGAGACATAGAAAAGACAGGGAAACAAGGTAGGGTAACTTTCCTAAGACAAACAAGGGGCAGAGTCAGAAGGGAACTGTTCACGTCTAATTCCCCAGCTCCCCTCCTAAGTCTCACTCTATTTTTAGGGTCCCTCCTTAACACCGTACACATCTATCTATTTACAGAAGAAGGGAAATTCCAATGTGTGCAACTGAAAAGGGTTTCTTGCAGAAGGTTTCCCAAAGTGCCCTGGTTTGATAACACTCTCTCATCTCTGTTAAAGAGCGCGGCAAATGTTATCATCTGAAAGCACCTGGGGCAAGGGTACCCCAGTTCTGAGGATTGTAAATGGGCTACCCAGAAGCTTCCAATGACAGCACATCAGCGCCTCACCCTGTAATCAGGCTGAGCTGCTTGCAAAGTAACTGCTCCCACATTCCTCTCTTAAAGAGGCCTGACTCCAAATAGCTTGGCTAGGGCCGGGGCAGGAAGAGCTGCTGAGTGCCGGCCGTTTCTAGGGAGGTGTGTGTGCACGGCCAGGTCAGTGGACACATAAGCCAGAGTAGGTCATCTGAAAGGTGCAGAGAAGTGAGTGGTCATTGCTAAAATAGTCTGCAAGCAAGGCTGAAAAGCTTGCCACGCCTCAATGTTCCCTAGTACGTGGTGGCAACACTCCTCCATTCAGCAAGGACTTGAGCCAGCTTCCAGAAAGAACCAGAGGGTGACACACAAGGGATTTAGTGCCAGGAATAGTAGACTAAGGTGACTTTGATCTGGGGAAGTGAACCAGGCAGTGTGGCCTAACGGTTAGAGGCATCCGGAGTGACACTACCAGGAAGGACTCCGGACTTAGCTGCTCCCTGGTTGTGTGGCCTTTGGCCATTTATTTCAACTCTAAGCCTCCCTTTCTTTATGTATAAAGTGGAGTTAATAATAGTCATCACTTTACAGCACTGCTGTTTGGATCAAGTGAAATAACATATTTAGGGTCCTTCACAGAGCGCCTGGCACAGAGCGCAGCCCTGAATACGTGCATGCCAACAGCACTGTGCCCGGTCTCTGGCTGCTTCCACAGCTCAGAAGAATGAATTCTTAGCCCCTCTTTGTGCTCCAGTAAAAAAACAGCAATTAGTACCCCCCTGCCCCCCCTCTTGTGGCACTTAAAAGCTGGGGACATGTAGAAATTGAGTTTTGTTTTGTTTTGTTTTAATTTAGAGAGAGAAAGAGAACTCGCATGCGAGAGTGGGGGGGGGGATGGAGTGGAGGGGCAGAGGGAGAGAGACAGAGAGAGAATCTCAAGCAGACTCCACGCCCAGTGCCGAGCCCCACACTGGCCTCTATCCCACGACCCTGAGATCATGAGCTGAGCTGAAACCAAGAGTTGGACGCTCCATGGACTGAGCCCCCCGGGTGCCCCAAAACTGAGGGATTTTTAAAAAATTATCAGAAATGTTACTCAGTGTTTACATGGTATCTACATGGGTACTGGCCATCTTACCCTTTTGGGGTATCCATGTAGATCCTCTAAATGTTGGGTGACAGATTTCTGAGTAAAACAAGCAGGCAATGCTTTTGCACTTCTCAAGGCTTTCATGGTGCCAGGAGCAGGCCCAAGAAAGCAACCATCTCCCAGGAAGTCCCAGACGTGTGTAGAAGAGATACTTGGGAAGGATGAGGAGCAGCTGGGCTGTTGCTGCCCCAGATTTGTAATGGGACACCCCCTCCACTCCCTTCCCTCCAACAGAGGGGGCAATGGTTTTACTCCATTGGGGAGAAACAACACATCAGGGCCTGAAGGTTTGCCACAATTCTTCACAACAAACAAAGCAGTAACTTCCTTACTTTCTCATTTCTTCGTGGTCACAGCCTCATCTAGCTTCTCATCCTAGAAAAAAGGGGTGGGACTGGCTTTCTGCTGAGAGTTAGTATAGGCTGCCTTCTCTGGATGAAGGTGCTCAGCTCTCAAGCAACCTGAGCATCCGGGCTCTGAGAGAAGAGTGGGTGTGCATAGAGGGGAATGCTGCCTGGCTCGTCTTAGCAGCTTACCCTCCATGGTCAGTGGCAGGCTCAGAAAATAGCAATATTGACCTTCTTACCTTAACATACATACGCTCATGTGCCTTGCCCCAAACCACTGCACAACCATCCCTTGCCTCCCATCCCAGAACGGAGCTGTTTAGCCTAGGCGGGACCCTTATTAATTAGGTGTATTTCCTTTTAGCCAACCTAATATGTTTTATTGGATTCTTTTGAATTAGAAAAGTGATGTCTGCTCGGCTTTTAGAAGATCCCAACAGAAAAGCCTGCCGTGGAGATCCAACAATAGTAGAGTGCCCCTGTCCTCAAAACCGTGCATCCAAACTGAGCAGAGAATCCTCATGTGAATAGCTGAATGCTGTGCTCGCCAAGCGGGGCTCAGCAAGAGTCCCTCTGTAAACATCGTGGGCTAGAAAACCCAGCCTTCCCTGATTTCTACAGAGTCCCCTGATCACCAGAGAATGAAAGCCCTCAGGTGTGAAGTGTCCACAGCTATTCTCCTCCACACTCTTGCCCTGCATTCCAGGCAGCCAAACCACTGGCTCCTCACATGTGAAGGGATCAGGTCCCAACACACAGCAGACACTGCTGGATCTTCAACGACAGACATCTATAGAATGTTATCACAGAAAACAGCAGCAACAATAATCGGCTTTGTGAGGACTCAGTATATGGCAGGCTCTCCGCTACATGCCTAGTACACATAGCTCATTTCATTATCAATAGACTCCTAGGAGTGAGTTTCACTTCATTTTATAACTGAAGAAACGTAAAAAGCTTACAGAGGGTCAGGAACTTGCCCCGCAGGCCACAGAACCATGAGAAGCAAGGGGTGCAGTGGGACCTCCACATGCCTGCTACGAGTCTGACAGCATAACTCTTGGATGAATTGCTGCTAATGATAAATTTCAATTTTGTTAACAGTCCACTAATTCACATCGACATTTAGCACGGTTTCAGTTGAAAAGAAACATGAAGATGCTAGGGTTTCCCAGAAGCATCTCCTTTTTATAAAAGTCAGATTTACTCTTCTCCCATTCCCCAACCTATTTCTTCCAAAAATAGCCAACCACTTCCGGAGCTCCTGGGTGGCTCAGTCATTAAGCGTCTGCCTTCAGCTCAGGTCATGATCCCAGAGTCCTGGGATCGAGCCCCACATCGGGCTCCCTGCTCTGCTGGGAGGCTGCTTCTCCCTCTCCCACTCCCCCTGCTTGTGTTCCCTCTCTAGCTGTGTCTCTCTGTCAAATAAATAAAATCTTTAAAAAAAAAAAATAGCCAACCACTTCCGAAATATATCCAAACTGTGTTCTAGGGGTCCCACCTAATCTAAGACGTCGGTGTTTAGAAAGCCATCTGGCTTCTGTGTTCCCTTTGTGACCACAGCATGCTACTTCAGAATGGAATAACAGCTGCTGTTTCTAACAGGCCTGAGCATTTCGGGTCATTAACCCACCCAGAAAGAAGACCTGCAAGTCCTGAGTCCTTGAACTGTTGCTCTCACTACGTATAATAAAAAATCCCGCCTTGTTAAAGAGAGAGACAGATGGCTAGACATACATGGAAAACAAGCAACACACTGGAAAATGAAAGATCCAAAGTAATCCGTAAGCAAGCCAACCCAGGACGGCCTGTGTGAAAGAAACCCGTGAGGCCCCCACCCATTATCTGGGCATGGCAGAACTGGCCCGCTCCCCTTACTTATCTCTTTGGGGGCCCTACACAGTTTGCTACACCCACTGCATGTAGACACCCTTATCAGAAAATAGCCACTTAACAAGTGCTTGCCTTTGAACAGAAGTAGATGTTTAGCCCGCCAAATGTCAGTAACTCGGTGCAGGCTTCTTGGTATGTGTATTACAAACGCACACGTGGAGCTCATGAACTCGGCACAGGCACGGACTGCAGGGCCAAGGGGCATGTGTCTTTGGGAACTGCCCACCTACTTACAAGCTGCCAATCTGAGCCCTTCAACAAAAATACCTGCCACTCCCCTCCTCTCTGTCAACTAGAAATTGCAGAACACAGAAGTTGCTGTTCTGTGAATAATTTGCATTCATTCATTCCACAAATATTTTCTGAGCACTGTGCTGCACTCTTAAATTTAAAATTTTACCAAACTGTAGGATTCTGGAGATGAAAAGCTTGTGACACTAGTCTTAGGAGGCAGCAGGATCACCCATCTTCCAATATGTAACAGCCTTTGATGACATGAATTTATCATTTTTTTTAGGAATCAGAGCTTCCCATCCATGTATCTAACACTGTGAAATGATCACCTGGATGATCAGCAATAGGTTTATCTACTGTCTTCATTTTTGAGTCAAATTATTTTTTACTCTTTTTAAAGTTTATCATTTTGATATATATGTATTTTTAAGACTTTTTTTTAAGGTAAACTCTGTAGCCAACATGGGGCTTGAACTTACAGCTCCGAGATCAAGAGTCACACGTTCCACCGAGTGAGCCAGCCAGGTGCCCCTCATTTTGTTTTTATCGTGTGTGTTGTTTGTTGAATATATTTTGTGGTTAGATATTTTGGGTCAATATTGATTTCTAAAAAAATACACTCTGTATTTTATGTATAAAATACATAGACCATGGAGTTGAGATAAAGTTTTTAATGGCTTCATGGTTCTTAAAATATTGAAAACCATCACTATAAAGCAATGTTGCAACCTAAACAGCCTAAAGCACCTAGCAAAATACGAGACGTTAAGTTCCTGTATCACCTGCTGTGATCAGAACGAAAGCAGAGAACAGTTACTCCGGACTTGTGGTAAGTAACTCGATTATAATGCATCAGGATGACTGGAATTCCCTTCTCCCTACACAGAGAAGCCTGATCTCAACAAAAGAACAAAGCCTACATGGTAATTAAAAACCCTGCCCCAGAAGTGGAGTGGGGAACGGACCTCATTCTCCTTAAGCCTTTGGAAACATCAGAAAACAGTGGGGGTGGGAGAGAAAGAGGGAGTTGTAAGGACCCACAAAGCTGGGTATATGTACGACAAAGGCCATGTGTATAAGGGTTAGCAGGCCTCGTACTGAGCAAAGCATGTTTGGCTAAAGGGGTCGAGACGATGCACAGCTGCAGAAAGCCTGTGCAGGTACAGGGGTGGGGAGGTGTAGAGCCTATGACCCTGCAAGGGCAGCTTAATGCACAGGTTATATTTGTAGCTGGATGAAAACACAAAGCAGATAAATGTGCGCACCTGTGTTGTAGCAGCTGATTAATTCAATTAATATTTATTGAGCACCTGCAGGGCTCATGGCGCTATACTGTGGGGGAAAGGAAGTATCCTCTGTCTTGAAAAAAAACTCATGATCTTGTTACAAGAAGACAATGATGGGGAGATGATGTAACTGAATATGCTCAGATACTGTATGAACCATATATATGCATGGCTTGTTTAAATTGGGTCTAAACATGTCAGAAATGGCCTTTGTCTCACTGACCCTTAACGTTCTTGAAGGCTGGCAGCAAGAGGTCAACTCAACAATTAGATTCCAATCTCCTCCAGCATTTCGCTGATGAAGTGAAAGGGACATCAAGCACTCCAGCCATAGCCTCAGAGCAGAGGAACCTGTGTGTTTGGAGAAAGAAACACTTGCCAAAGGCACGGATGTCTAAGTCCAGGCTGGTCTGCAGCCAACCTACTAAGCTACCAAGAACAATCACCCATGAGTAGATCTATATTCTGACATTACCTAACAGCCATAAAAGCCACTTGTCTGTGTGTAGAATCACTTCAGAGTGTGATCTCCCTAGTTTTTCACAGGCTTTGCAGTCTTGAGCCTAACCACTTTTGAGACAGGCATCCAGTCCTCAAAGCCTCAGAAACTTAAAACAGAAATTCATGAGGAAACAATGGTCCAACAGGCCTGTGAAGAAAGCCCAAGTTGGCTGCAGGTCGTCAGTCCTAAAAAACATCCTGGCCACATGAGGTGTGTTCTGTCTGCATGAAAGAAGATGGGCAGAACATATTTGCAGATAGCCCTTTTCCCAGTATAGGGTCTTGCTAAGAGGAACCTAATGTGGGCAGCTAGGGCAGACTTTTTCAACCTGTGTCCAGTGGGCACTGGGGAGTGGGTGGAGGAGTAGGGAAAAGCCTATTCATCTATCCTTCAGTACCTTGCCAGGTTGGCTACAGCTCCAAGCCGCACTGGCTTTGAGTCAGAACATCAACTCAGAAGTGAAGATCTGGGGTTGGGAGGAACTGCCAAACTCTTCAGCCCAAAGAGCAAGAAGAGTCTATGATGAAAGCATTTACTCCATGAGATAACTGGCCAGCTGGTGGGAAATACTGACCTATTATATTCCCTTCCTTTTTAGGCCAGATTCTAAATAAACCACTTGAAACTCACTAAGGAGTTCATGCCTAAGGGGCCGTCCCACCCTCTGATATTGTATCAACACCACAGACCAGCTCTTGAAAAGAAGTGTACCTCATTTTCCTTACTACTACCCTCTCCATGGCTGAGACAAAGGGAGGCACTCCATAGCGCCCTCACCCCTCCATCCGGTCCTCAGTGCCTGACCAGTGATCATATACATCCTTTCCCTTCCAAGTGCTTTCATCCCTCTCATCTGTGTCCTCACATTGATACTGGTCAAGATAAGATATTTAAGGCCACTCTTAAGCCATGGAGGCTTCCCATGACACTTTTTGATGATGTCTTCTGGTGACTCACAGCATCTCATTTATGTTTTAGGTTTTACTTTCATTCTTTTACTTGCCATTCAAATCTCCTTTTTAATTTTGTTTTAAAAGGCTTCATTTGTTTGACAGAGAAAGAGAGAGAGAGAACACGCACACAAGCAGGGGGAGCAGCAGAGGCAGAGAGAGAAGCAGACTCCTCGCTGAGCAGGGAGCCCGATGCGGAGCTCGATCCCACAACCCTAAGAGCACAACCTGAGCCAAAGGCAGGTGCTGAACCGACTGAGCCACCCAGGTGACCCTCAAATCTCCTTTAAAAAAAATAACTAGGGGCGCCTGGGTGGCTCAGTCGTTAAGCGTCTGCCTTCGGCTCAGGTCATGATCCCAGGGTCCTGGGATCGAGCCTCGCATCGGGCTCCCTGCTCGGCAGGAAGCCTGCTTCTCCCTCTGCCTCTCCCCCGGCTTGTGTTCCTAGCTATCTCTCTCTCTGTCAAATAAATAAATAAAATCTATTTTTTATTTTATTTTAAGATTTTATATATTTGACAGAGAGACACAGCGAGAGAGGGAA
>NW_027397070.1:38125793-38235579 GCF_003265705.2 Callorhinus ursinus
ATGCAGCTTCTTGTTTTTTTAATACCATAATACAAATACCTTCACAGACTTTTATTGTGGATTCCATTTTAAAAATCACATTCATTTTCTTTGCTCTTGTTAACACCTACTCCCAATTCCCCTCCTTTCTCTAGAACTAGGAGCTCCCAAACGAGACTCAGCCCTGCATAAAGAGTTGGCCAGATGTTCACAGAGGATGACTTCATTGTTGGCAATGTTTTCAATATTGTTAGTACAGCACTTAGTCATTTTCAGTTCATGGTTTAAATAAGTAGTTAAGGCTATGGCACAATGAACCTTCTCTGATATTTAACCTCATCACTATTGCTAATAAGCTAATTATTGTGCATATTACAGTTACTGAATTATAAAGCTGCAAGACACCTCCACAAATTAGCCAGTCCATCATCCACTCACCCACCAAGATGCACAGAGTCTAACGGCTTTGACTTTATTTATACTTTCTAACCTATGATCCATCAGGGCAGCTTTTGGTTTAACTATAGCTTATAGGAGAAGTCCAACATTTTTGAAAATACATTTTGAAATTAGAAAAATGGAAAAATAAGGGCTAGTTGTTTAACAGTCACGCAACACTCTTGACTTATATCATTTCCTGTTAATCAAGAAAAAAATAATTGATTTTTAATGAGCACCTGCTATGTGAATGCACCATACTAGGTAGGCATTGTGGAAGATACAGTCTCTATACTCATAGAGCTTCTAGTCTAATTTAAGAAACATGGTATGGATCATAAACCCTTATGCAACAATTCTGAAATTCAAAAAGTTTTGAACACAAAGAGATTTGTAATTCATTTTGTGGCACTATTCTGAGGTTAGGCTATAGCCTTCATTTATCCTTCTTCATGTAAATATTAGCTTTGCTGCAAAAATAAAAACATGTTTGATTATAGGATGTTACCCCACTGTGTAATGTTAGATCTAAAAGATTCTGAATTCAAAACATATTTTCTAATGGCTTCACATAAGTTGACCATAGACCTGAAAACTCACACGAGAAAGGAAACAACACAAGCCAGTTATTCCATCCATTTAGTGAGGGATGAGGCAAAAGGCGGGTTAGACTGACACTCTCTTAGCTCTCAGTACCGCTAAAAATCTACTCTGTGACAAATGAGTGTCAGGCAATATCTAAATTAACTTAGTCCCTCGGAAAGAGATAGGGACAATCAATGTAATTGGAACTTTGGGCCCCATTTTATTAAAACTTAGACACCTGGACCTAACTCAATCCAGACACAGAAATATTTGTGCATCTCCTTTTTACGAGATCTTTGCTTTTTCACCTAGAATCTCGGTCATTTCAAGTCATTTGCCCTCCAATGTCAGGGATTCCCATCTCAGTCACTAAGATTAGAGCCATTCCAAGTATGAAGTCACCCTCAAGTAAAGTGGGACCTTAGCCGTTTTCATTAACCAAATCTCCCCCTTGTTGCCACTGTAATCAGGAGGCCTGCAAGACGGGCTTTGTGGTCAATATCTCCTGCTCACTTTCAGCACTAACTAGAAGCCCAAAGAGTTCCGGTCTGACTTGTGGTGCGGTGATTTGCAAACCCCTGGTCTACAGTACTAACCCAGCTCATGCCGTGAAGGCTCTCCCACTCAAAGTTTAACATAACCTGGGCTCTCTTGGAGCACTCACTCTGTACACGGCAGAGCCTGAAGCTAGGTTATGATGCTCCACCAGGAGATATGAAACGATAGCCTAGATCTAGCCTGTTTTTGGACAGTCCGTGAGCTAAGAGTAGATTCTACATTTTTAAAGGGCTGTAAAACAAACAAGAATGTGACAGAATGTACGAGACCCACAAAATCAAAAATATTTACAGAAAAATTTGCTGACCCCTGCTTTCTCTCCCGCAAAGAGGCCTGGGAGAAGGATTCAATGTCTGAATGCTAAGTGTCAGACACCACGTGTCCTATACATGGCAGCGGGAAAGGGCCTCCCCGACCCTGTCCACACATACCTGTGAATGATTTTTTTTTAGAATCCCACCTTGGAGCTCTCCAGCAGGATTTCAGAACAAATTGATTCAACCTCAGATTTCTTTTTTTTCTTTTTTTTTAAGATTTTATTTATTTGTTTGAGAGAGAGTGCGAGAGAAAGCACAAGCAGCGGCAGGGGGAGGGGCAGGGGGAGAGGGAGAGGGAGAAGCAGGCTCACCGCGGAGCAGGGAGCCCGATGTTGGGGCTCGAGCCCAGGACCCTGAGACCATGACCTGAGCCGAAGGTAGATGCTTAACGACTGAGCCGCCCAGGCGCCCCGAACCTCAGATTTATTTTCAAAACAGCCTTTTTCTTATCGTACCTTCCCCCGCATCACACCGATACAGACATAACACGGGCAAACATCTCCAGGCTTCAGGCCCCTCACCAAGGGCCCACCGACACACCAGGCTGCATTCAGAGCCCAGGTCTGAGCCGTCACCACAGCCTGGGCCAAAGCGCTGGCGTCCCCTCCCCTAAGTGAAGGTTCCGATTGTTGGGAGAAGCCAGACAGGTGGAACACCAGCACTTTGTGTTTCCTTCTTATTCTTTAGGTTACCAGTCTGTGGGACAATATAAGTAAATAAAGGTTTTCTTCTTTTCTTTTCTTTTTAATGGTGCCTCCAGCCTTCCCTTTTCCTCAAGGACCTCCTTTCCCAAGGATGCCATCCTCCTTTCTGCTCCCTCCCCACCTATCCTATCCTCCAGTCAGCCTCTGTTCTGAGGGACTAGTGACAGTCAGAGTTTAATGTGCTTCCACCCTCATTCAACAACACGGCAGAGAACCAGATGATTAAATGTGGTCTTTGAGACACTGGAGATAGAAGAAATATTAAACATGGGACCCAGCTGGCTCTGATTTGGTCATCTTTCTCTCTACCTACATGTCATACTCCTCATGAACCTGACACACTGCCCTGGTAATAACCTACTTCCCATAAAAATGTCCAGAGAGACCCTGTGCTTGCCCCGCTGACCACTTTTGGATTCTTTTTCCCCTCCGAGGACAAAGAACCCTACCAGACTTAGTAAGCAACACAAAGAGTTAGATGTAAATTTTTTAAAGTCCTTAGATGTTATCTCATTAGTGGAAAGGCCATACAGTGACGAGATTAAGAGCCAGGCTCTGGAGCAGGCTGCTGAGGTTCAAGTCTTAGCCCTGCCACTAACTAGCTGTGCAACCTTGGGCCTTGGTTTCTTCATCTATAAAGCGAGGATACTAACATTACCGAATCTACAGGGCGGTTGTGAAGATTTACATCTATGAAGCTTCATATATGTAGAATACCTAGGGAACAATGCTTAGCACTTAGAAGGAGCACAGGAAATACCTATTAATATCAGTAGTAGTAGTAGTAGAAGTCTGTTCCTCAATCCCATTGTTTTGAGCTCATTCTTTTCTTACAAAAAGCATGATATGCTTGAGGCGGCTGGCTGGCTCAGGCAGTTAAGTGCCTGACTCTTGATGTCAGCTCAGGTCTTGATGTCAGGATTGTGAGTTCAAGCCCCATGCTGGGCGCCATACTGGGCATGGAGGCTACTCAAAAAAAAAAAAAAAAAAAAAAGCATGATATATGCCAGGGACTTTGCTAGGCATGGGGGTTACAAAGATGATTAAACCTTGTTCTTGCCCTCAGGAGCCGACAGTCATAAAAACAGGCTAGGTCCTAACGTGGAGAGAGAGAAATACCCAGGGCCTTCCAGGAGCACAACAGGGGTGGCCTTCTGCCAAGGTGGGTAGGTCAGACTCAGAGTTGAATCTTATAGGAAGAAGAGGAGTTTTTCAGGTATAGTTGAGGGAGATATAGAAGAGGTAAGCATGGTAAGCAGGGGTATTTAAAGTAAGAGGAAAGTATACACAAGGCACGAAAGGAAGGAAGAAAGGAACAGCCTGTTCATGGGAAAACCTGCCGGGAGCATGGTGAGGGCTGGGAGACAGACAAGGGCCACATCCCAATCAGCCTTTGTGTGTTGTGCTGAGGAAGCTGAGCAGTGAGGAGTCAGTGAAGGGTTCTAAATGGACAGAGTGGCTAGATTTGCCTTCTAGGAAGCTCCCTTTGGCAGGTATATGAAGGAATCAATTTAAAGGGGAAAGGAACACAATTACAAGCAGGGAAAATGATTAAGATGGGACTATAGTAGTTGAGGCAAGAGATGACGTGGGCGTGAACTAGGGTGTTGGTAGTCAAGATGGTGAAGCTCAATGAGGTTACAAAACTAGGATATTCGTGGGCTGGTGGGAATGGCAAGTTAGAGGAAGGAAAGCGTCTAGAATGACTCCTCCATGTTGGGTGATGGTGGATGGTGGTTTTATCAACCAGGAAGGCAATTACAAGAGAAGGAGGTTTAGGGGAAGGAATGATGATTTCAGTGGGTCAGAAATATTCTGTGATAGCCATGGTCTTATAAGTTGGGTATGCAATCAGGAAGCAAAACGGAGAGGCTCTCTGCTCTCATGGTGCTTCCAGCTAGTGGGGAACACAAATAGTCTAGGAATTATTACAAATAATTTATAATTTACAAATTGCAAAGTGCTGCAGAGGAAAAGACTGCATATTAAATGAAGGTTAACAGGGAGGGCTCACCTAGCCTGTGGGATATGGGGAGTCTTCCAGAGCAAGTGGCCTTTAAATGGATACCTATGGGACAAATATGATTTAGACAGGCCAAGAACGGGGAAGAGCACGTGAAGGACAGCAGAAGGAGTCTCAGACATCCTGTGGGATATCTGGGTGGAAACGCTTAGCTTAAGGGTGGGTATCCAAGTCTTGGGGAAACAGTCTAGGGATATTTGAAGTCATCAGCAATAAATAGGTGGCAGCAAAAACACCAGAAGTGGGCAAGACTGTTCCGAAAGAGACTGGCTGAGGCTGAGGATGGACCCTCCGCAACCCCTTCCTTGGGACATGCTAAAAAAAAGGAGCAACAAAGATCAAGGCAAGTCAGGAGATTACAATGCCTGGAAGCCTCAGGAGAGAAAATTTCCAGAAGCAGGGAGTGAACGACAGTTTTTAAAACCCCACAGAGCTTTAGTTATTCACAACTGTCGACAACACTGAGAACAGTTTCTGTCAAATCATGGTGGCACAAGCCCAACTGAAGTGGGAAGTTGAATAAATGAGGGCAAAATAATGTGTAGCACATTCCTTCAAAATATTTGATGGGACTGGGCGCCTGGGTGGCTCGGTTGGTTGAGCGACTGCCTTCGGCTCGGGTCATGATCCTGGAGTCCCGGGATCGAGTCCCACATTGGGCTCCCTGCTCGGCGAGGAATCTGCTTCTCCCTCTGGCCCTCACCCCTCTCGTATACTCTCTCTCTCATTCTCGCTCTCTCAATAAATCTTTAAAAAAAAAAATATTTGATGGGACTTTGACAGGAGGTAGACAGAGATGCAGGGCCAAAGGACAGTTTTGCCTAACAGGAGAAACCTGAGTTTGTCTCTAGGCTCTGGAAAAATAACAAGAAAGAGAGAAGGATGGAAGACTCAGAAGAGCTTGGGATCTCTCACACAGTGGGAGGAATTTAACAGAATTTAACACTTACCATTGGGCAAAAACATTCAATAGCTTTCCAGATCCTTGATTGGATATGGCTCTGTCTCCCTCCCCCAGAGGGTACAACACTGGACTCCCTAGACCAATTATGCCTCAGCTGGTCCTAGAGAATTTCCACTAGCTTGACCAGGCCCAGAAAGCCACATGGATGGGAGGAAACCTCAAATTCCCATCCCATCCTCCAGGATGCTGGGAGACTCACTCCCTCCTCCAGGCCAAGGCCTTGCCCTTCATTAAGGGGAAAGCTGAGAAACTCAGTATTATTTCCTGGTGAACAAAATAGCACTACCTCAGCCCAGAAATTTTCCTACGAATGAGTTCTCTGTGAACACAGAGAGGCTGGCAGAGAAGGGCTGCTGATACCCTCAGATGGGCCCGGCTCCGTGATCACTCCTTTCAGGAAGTGGCGCCTGCCTGCGATCATCTTTGGGGCCCTTGCCCTTAATTTGCGGCAACTCACCAGAAAGCAGGCGCCTCTCGCAACCACTCTGTGGTCAAATAACAGCAGGGATGCCTGGAACCAGTAGGCTCTGTAGAAGACAAGGGCAGCCCTGATGCTCCACTAAACAGGCAAAGGGCTTCCCAACCAGCAGAGAACACTCTGAGCAGCAATGAATAAACCCCCAAATCACCAGCAGCTTGGAAAAAGCTAAAAAAGAGGGAAAGAACTTGCATCTGTGTGCGTGCATGCATGTGTGACAGAGAGAGAGAAAGGACAGACGGACAGCCAGCCTATGAGAAGAAAAGTCTGGGCAGTTCAGTAGGGGTGCGCTAACATAGAGACCCTGGCCTATCACCAAAAAGGAACTTACTCTCTTACTCTTTATGAAATATGAAAATAACATTCTAAAAAGTTATTCTTCATGGTTGGAGGAGATAAAAAAAGAGGTAGATTATATTAGATAAAATATTTCCATCACGAGACATGGTCACCCCTTGTATTCTAACATGACATAATTGGCTGAAGAGAAATGTGAGCTCTTCTTAGAAAGTGGCTTCCAAATTGGATTTTCCACACAATTCCTCTTGCAGCCACTGGGACCACCACACACACACACACACACACACACACACACACCACACACACACACACACCACACACACACACACACACACACACACACACACAGGGCAAGAAACCAAGGGACTGTGGTGAGTGCTCCCCAGCAGAGGAGGAGATTCCAGAGCTCCTTCCCCACCACGACCCATGACCCACCACCTCAGAGAGAACTGCTTGAGCCCTACCCTTTCCTGTCTCCTCCCAGGAATACTGCCCTGCAGGGCTGGAGCAGGACCCTGGTAGGACACCTGCACGGGGCCACTGAGAGGCTTGAAAGGGCTGGGGCGGCTGGGCAGAGCTGGGGAAGCACTGGCCGAAGCCCAGGCTCCGGCCCAAGAAGTGTGGCCTGGCAGATGGCAAGACACACTCAGCCCAGCTGGCTTCGGAGCCGCCTTGGCGGTTCAGGGGAGGGAAGAAAAGGAAGCCACGTGCTAATGCTGGGGTCTGTAGTTGCCACCAGCTTAAGCAGGCAAAATGCAGTAAAGCCTCGGAGGCTGTCTCTCTAGGCATCCTGCTTGGGGGGGGGGGGCAGTGGAGAGACAGGACTGCTGTTTTACAAGGCAGCTTCCCCAATGAGAGAGGAGCTTCCTCATGCTCATGTTATAAGGTTGGGCCAGGAGCCCTTCCTGAACCTCCTCACCTGGGCTCTCCACAGTTTGCCATCAGAAAGGGAAGATCCGGTGGGAGGGGGGCAGAGTCATCGCCAGGTTCTTTCCTTCAGCACCAGACCATCCAACTTTCTCGACACTGCTGACTGACCTGCCTTTGAGCCATCTGCTAAACAAGCTCAGCAGGACGCCCCTTAGGAGGCTTAGCCAAGTTCAGCAAGGGAGCAAGAATTGCCGGGTTTGGAAGGGAAAATTTAGTCCTGCGAGTAACGGGACGCTCTGGGCAAGTCATTTCTCTTACTCACAAAGCCTTCTTTCATTTGGAAAGAAAGGGATCATACTACCCAACCTTCCCCAAAAGGATTAGAAGGAGCAAACTTTGCAAAGAGAATGCCTTTGGTTTTCTAATCCCTCGATCCAGGGTGATAGAAGGTTCCTAGTGTTTATACCCATTCATACAGGAGTTCAAAACGCCTTCGAAGAGAGGGCTCTGCCTAAAGGGCAGGAGTCCTCAAGAACGTGTTCCCTTGTGGGCACAGAGGAGGGAAAGATGGCCCCAAGTATGGGAGAGCCACTGTTGAGAGGCCACAAGGCATAAGAGATGAAAAGCAAGCGGTAGCAGTCGATATGCTGTGGGATCTTGGACAAGTTCACCACTTCTGTGTGCGGGGAACAAAGGTCTTAGTTTTCCTTTGGGACTCAAAGAAAATTTGAGTCCATGTTCTAATTTCCTCATTATTTGTCCATATGGTCCCGTACATCACCTTGAGGGATTAGCACCAGAAACCAGTAAAGGAAGGCTAGACTCCAAACAAGTAACTCCGGAACGCTGAGTATGAAACCCAAATATGCGGCATGCCTTCGGCAGGCAACCAGGGTAACACAGATTTCACAGAAAGCCAGAAAACCACCACCATTACAATCTATGACAAACCCACAAATGAATGGAGAAAAGTCTCTGCTTAGAAACCCTTTGCTGCACATTTGTGGCAATGATCAAACTACAAAGAGTTTCCCTCAACCTAGCTGCTAGACCTCAGAGAAAAAAAGAATCCAGATTCTAAGAGCCATTTGGCATAAATGAAAACAGCTTTTCTCTGGAAAATATAAATTATTTCTAGCATGAGGGACTTCAGGAGGCACCTAAAGTTTGGCCTAAATTTATGTTTTTTATTTTATTTACTATTGCCAAGAATAAGAGATGTCAATTGGCAAAATATTATGTTCAGAATTTTACATCATTATAGGATTCCTTTCTAACAGGACATTTGATGTATTGATTCTTTGACCCCTTATAACATGAGAGTAGCTAAAAATGAACAAGTTAGCTAAAGAGAAACCAAGCAGTAACGACAATAGTACCTCTCATTTTTGCTTACCGACCGTGTGCCAGACACATGACACATACTTCTGTCCGGTCCATGGCATCAATCCTATCTGCAAGGTGGGTATCACTATTCCGCATCTTACTGATGAAGAAAATGAAGATCTAAAAGATGAAATTATCTGCTGAGGTCACACAGCTAGTAAGTGTTGGAACCTGAGTTCGAAGCCAGGTCTGACTGTAGCCAAAGCAGGTGTCTCTCTGCCCCACCACAGGGCAGGAGTTTCCACTAGAAATGAGGTCTCTTGGCAAGGAATGGAAATTTACTGTTCTCAGGACAGTGAACAGAGGGTGAGGGTAAGTACCAGGTAACATAAGGCAAAGGGGCAGCTGTATTAAGCTTGGTTTGTATTTAAATCCTTTAAAGGGTAGGGTAAGTGATTTGGGGAAGTAGATATATTTTGCAGATGAGACTACAGCGGAAGCCAGCAGATGTTAACAAGGGCACCATCTAGAGAAACTGGAAACTCGAGCAGGGGATAAAATGAGATCTAAGTTGGGAGCTGTGGGAGGCCCTACTGGGGGAGGGGAAGGCTTGCAGAGCGGGAACAGTCAGAGGTGACTGGAAATGAGAACTAGAGGGGAAGCTTGCAACTGGACACCAAGTTAGTAGAAGGAAGGAAGGAAGGAAGGAAGGAAGGAAGGAAGGAAGGAAGGAAGGAAGGAAGGAAGGAAGGAGAGAAAGGAAAAGGCAGAAAGCAAAACAAAATGGCAGTGTAATTTGGTTTAAGTATGCTTCGTGACAAAAGGCTGGTGCCTGGATGTGGCTTGGGAGAAGGCACAGGGGACTTCCCTGGGCCACAGGAGATGTCTTTCCCCAGCCTGTCAGGAGAGAATGGAGGGAGTCAGGGAGATCAGCTTTCCATTTCCCAACAAACTTGACCTCATCTTACTAGCTCCCTTAGCTTGAACACACCATCTACCCTAGCAGTTTAAAACTGGCTTCATATTATTGGGTAGAGCAAAGAAACACACACACACCCCAATCTAATTTAGCATCACTTAAAAATTGGTTAAATAAAGTATGATTCTTCCACACAGTGGAACAACTTTGAAAGAAGAAAATCTACAAGTGTGTATGTGTGGAAAGATGACCTTGTGTATTGACGAGTAAAACAATGTAAGTTATTAAATAGTATTCATAGTGTAAATCTTTTTCTGAAAAATAAAGAGCAATCGCATGTTTTATTAATATATGTATTTTTTTAAAGTTGAAAGAATATGCATCGAATTGTAGCGAATGATTATCTAGGGAATAATGAAGGGAGGTGATGAAGAACCTTCATTTTCTATGGTCTGTATTTCTGCAAAATTTTACATTAGTAAAGCTTTGTATTGTATTTGTAAATAGGAAAAAAGAAAAATTTAAGTGTCCCTGAAAAGACTGAGTAACTCTCCCACCTCATCTCAATGACAAAAGGTACAATTGCCAAAAACATAAGTCAGATACTTCCTGCTCATTAAAATACTTCATATGGCTAGAATCTAAGATAATTACAACTATGGCCTGATCCTTGGGCTTCTACCCTTCCCAAAAATAGAGTTTGGAATGCCAGGAGCTGGACTTCCTAGCAAAGAGCCCTCTCATTCATTGGGCAGGAAGGAAATCTCCCAGTGACATGAACCAAGCAAAGAAAGTACATTCACACCCAGCGAGCTTTCAGGAAACAAGATCCTCTCTTATCACCGTCAACAAGGAGACTCATCTTTCACCAGCTCATTGAATGAGCCCCTTTGTTTCCCCTAAAAGATCATCATATATTCTTTCTCTCCTTCTACAGAAAGTCCAAGTGCCCCAGAATTGGGCACTGAGAGGCCGAGGAGGAGTCCTAATACAAACTTACTTGACCACATTTTCCAAAGAAACAGGACCTGAGATGGCAGGGCACAGAGAAAAGAGGAGGAGCATGCTGGTGGCTGCAAAAGTGTGAAGGCAAGAATGTTTGCTTTATAACTGCTTCCAAACTTACCTGCCTGTCACATACCTATGTCCCATTAAAAAGGAAGAGAGAAAGGATGGAACCTGCCTCAGGATGTTGCAGGACAGGTGTGGTAAATCTGCCAGTGTCTTGACAAATATGCACTGATGCATCATCCTCCGTGCCAGGCACTTATTCAAGGCACAGAGAACAGTTAACATAAAATCCCCATCCTTGAGGAGCACAGAGTCACCTTGAGACCCACAGAAGCGTGGGACGCCACCGTGCCACCTATCATGGTGTCTGAATGCGGTAGATAGTGACAACTGTTCATCAGCACACAGGCATGACTGTGCTGATTGGCTCCCCTGCCACCTGATGCTTTCCAGCCTCCCAGAGACTCCCATCAGCCACCAATCCTCTCTTACCCCGTGTTGACTTCTCATGCCAACTTCCGTTCCAAGGGCTCCTCACCTGCTCAGCCCCGAAACCCAGCTCTCCATCACATAAAACTTCCCCTGACCTGTCTCAAACCATCCTTTTCCCATCAAGTTCTCAGACAAGCTCTGAATTCACTGCTTTCTCCTCCTCACCACGGCTTCACTCTAATTCCTGATAATTGAGTTTGACCCTCCACTAAAATTGCTTTCTTGAGGGTCACCTGAATCTCTTACAAGGCTAACAGCCTCCTTTGATCCCTTCCTGTCATCCTTCCCCCACGTTAGATGCTATTGAGCATCCTTTTCTTGCAGCTGGATTCCCATGGCTTTGGATTCTCTTGGTTCTTCACCCACAGTATGTTGTTACATTACAATCATTCTGTAGATCCTCTACCTCCAACCATACCCTCAATGTAGGATTCCCCAAAGTTAAAGTTTGTTCTCTTCCCTCATGCCATCCTCTCTCCTTTCTGCGGGGAGTGAGGCTGTCAGATCGACAACCCCCCCCCCAGGCCCAGCCCCTCCCGGGCTCCCCATCAGCTACAGTAGCACCACTGACCCCTCCCGCTTGACCTGGTCAACACTGAACTCCTTCTTTGTACCCCCTCCCCACCCTGAGTTGCTCCTTCTTTTAAGACTTAAATCTCAGTAAATTAGCAACCACCAGCCTCCCAGATGCCTGAGCTGGAAAACTGTAAGTCATATTCAACAGCTCTCTTCCCCCCACTTCAGTGCCACTGGGCACAATGCACCTACAAGTGAATTTTAAGGACCTTCAAAATGCTTTAAGACTTGAAAAAAAATGGTGCCAATTAAGGCTATAAAATCAAAATTAAGAATAATTCCCAAATCCCTTCAAATACTTTTGATGGCAAAAACATTATATTGAACATGAGATACTGATACTTTTAATATGTTTGGTCCTTTATGTGGTAGGGTCCATGAAAAATGACAATGGGTCAGTCCTACCTCAGACAGAAAGTCTAGATACTCTGACTTCTCTGAATCGCTTGGATTAACCTCCTCCCTTCCATTTCCACTGCCCTGGTATAGACCTTCTTGAGCCTTTCATTGTATTTTGGCAGGATATCCTAAAACACACCTGACAGCACATCATTCCCCTATTCAAAATTTTGATAGTGCCCCCAGGACCTGACCTATAAACTATAAGCTCTTTCTATGGCATTCAAGGCCTGCTACAACCTACCTCCAACCTACCTCTTGATCCTCTCCACCACTATATACTCCCATTCGTCTTCTGCTGCAGCCACACCAGATTCCTATCCCACATGCCCTATTTGCCCCACGGAATGCCCTCTTCCCAACTTGGCCAGTGAAAAACATCCTTGTCTCAAGGATCAGTTCAGGTGGCTGCTCCTCTGTGAACGTTGCCTTCCCAGGATCCCTGGCTCAAACCAGTTTGAGCTTCCCAGAGACCCTGAAGCAGTGTGCAGCCCCACGGGGCACCTGCCTCACTCTGCCTTGCCCTACACTCAGTCTCACGTGTCTGTCCCCACTGCGAAACCATAAGCCTCTCAAGAGCAGATAGCTGTGTTGTAGTCAGTCTCCTCTGACCTTGCCACACAGCCCAGCACAAAACAGACAACAATGCCTCCCGGAGAGCGGCCAACTCTTGTCCCTCCTCCCCACATCACTCTGTTTCTGCTCCGCCACTACTTGGCCCTCCGTGTCATTGCTGTGTATGGAGTGGACACTTAGCCAGGTCTAAACCAACACACTTTGGAAGCTACGAAAAATCCTGAGCTTCAAACCCACCATGACCATTCTTCCTCGTGTCCTAGATTTCAGACAGTGAGAAAAAGACTCTGGGGTCAAGTGGCTTCAAACCTGAAGTCTGGCACTTAATTGACCATGTGACCCTTAAGCAAAGGTAGCTTAACTAGCTTCAACCTCCTCACCGGTACAAAGGAAAGTACATCTAACTCAGTGGACTGTTGGCAGAATGAAATGAGTTAAGGCGTTTGAAGTCCCCGGCATGGCAACCAGTATCTGACAGGCACCTGTAAGTAAGTAGCAGCAGGAACCAGAAGCCGGGTCTCAGGCTTCACAAACCATGTGACCTAGTCAGCAGTCATTCCCCTTCCTGGATATTCACATAAAATAGAGATCCTTACATCAGCATTATGAATTCAGGACACAAACTTCATGGTGCTGCTTATACATCCTAAAGTCATCATGGAGAAATAGCATATCTTAGGCTACTCAAGATGATCAAGAGATCATCTTGATCTCAGGAAAGAGATCAATCTCTATGTCCCGGTGTAGAAAAACACCCAAAGTGTTTCATTATTAAGTGAAAAGGGCAAGTTGCAGCACGGAATGAAATATAACCTACCGTAACATACGTACCTCTCTGTATGTATGTCTGTGTGTGCCTAGAGAATCTCTAGAAGGATATATGAGAAATTGTTAACAGAGGTTACCTCTAGTAATGCGTCTAGGAATGCCATTTACACTCTTCTGTACTGTTTGAATAATTTTTACCATGGGTATACATTCATGTTAAAATTATTTAAAACCAGTTTTTAAAATCTGCTGGAGAAGGAGGAGGAGAAGGAAGGGAGAGGCAGGGAGGGAAGAAGGACTGAGCCATGGACCCAGAGACCTAGGCTCCGTTAGAGTCCCATGTTAACTAACTTCCCAGCCTCAGGCAAATCACCTCCCCTCTGCAGATCTCCCTTATTGGTAAAATAGGGGCGTTGAACCAGGAACTCTTCGGAGAAGATTTCTAGGTTATTAGATGATGTCTGCAAGGTCCTCTGAGTACATTTTACTCATAGAACATCTCTGTCTGAGATGTTTTGATGCTTTAAGCATCAGGTTTTAACAAAGGAAAACACACAAACGATTTCGTTTTGACCTCCTTCACATTTCAATGAGAAAGCATTTCCACCATTTTACAGGCAGAGAAACCAAGTATATACTGTAATGATCATTTACTGACCAAATCCACTGCTCAGTAGACTCTGCTGTTTGCCAAGAATTATGAAGCCAGGAGTTTTATAGCTCCCAGTTCATTCGTGCCTCTTCTGCAGAGCAGAGGGGGCACAAGGCTTATGCAAAACAAGCAGAAGCCACTCTGCTGGTGAGATGTAAAAGTGACTTCCTCTGGGTCAGAGCATAAACAAAGCTCACTCCCAGTACACTAAGGAAGTAAGTTTTGAACCCCTGGGACGGACTCCACACCCCTCCCCCACCTGGACCGGCAGCTTCACCTTGAAGATGCATTTCACTGCAGTCATTTTCTGAGAGTTTTCTGGGTCAGAAGCAGGGAGAGCAGCTAAACCGAGGCTGCTGATGGAGTTGCTACATTGAGGGCACGGTACTGAGTTACCTGCTCTACGACGCACCCACCCAGCTCATCTAGCAACCCGCCTGGAGAGTATTTTTCCAGTCTCCTGGGCAAAGTGACTTCACACAGCTTTGAATGCAAACAATCTCATTTGTCCTCACAGGTATGGGTCTCCGTCTTGCAGAGGGCACTGACTTCCTCCTCCAGGGCAGCTCACTTTGGTTCTACTATAGAATCTCACTCTCTGTGCCTGTAAACACCTTCCATTCTTCTGATAACTTCACACTGTGAGGGACCCTCCTGCCTGATGTTTGGGCAACGAGATTTCTCAATGGCTGCAGAAAGCACATACAGAATGCACATAGCACCTTGCAAAGAGAGGCAGAGACTGACCCACCGACCCTACAAGCAGTAGCCTAGATTTGGAATGTGCAAAACCAGGACCCAAGCATGGCTAAAATACTCCAAAGTAAACCATCCCCCAAAATGAAAAGGATGGTTCATTCAAAAAGTGTGCAGCTGGGCTACTAACTAGTAGTCAGCCTGCTGGTAACCTTTGCTATGGCACCTAGTAATCTGTGAGACAGGATAATGATCACCAGCATCTGTGCCATCCTAGAGCTTCTAGAAGCTATTTGTTGACCCTACTCTTGCTGTCACCTCTGGGTCAAGTTTCCTCACTGTTGCCTACCTACCACTGGCTTCACTGTGCCCCTTAGAACTCACTAAGGCCTTCAGTTGTCTTGGTTGAGCCCCTTCCTTTATCTCTCTACCTTCAGGTCCCCTGCACAAGGCCTAACTTTGTCCTCTGCCCTTCTTTATCCTGGACACATCTTCCTAAGACCTTCTGAAGGCCTTCCATTCATCAGTTCATCTCAGACCCACCTAAATATTTATAAAAGCCTAGCAGCTCCACTCACTGCCTTTGGAAGCTAAAACCCACCTCCTATCAATCGCTGGGCACAGAACACAGTAGAAGAAGTGAGCAGTTGGACTGTAGTGGGAGTGTGTCCATGACAGAGAGTTTTGTTAAAAGAAACAAAAATGCTCTCAAAGGCCTGAGCAAGCAGTATTCTGGTGAGTCTGTCCATTGGTGAAACTCACTTTTTGTCTGGGTAAGGCAAAAATGAGGGCAGAACCAACCAACTAATAGTGCTGTAATATTTTACAAGGTAGTTTCTACTCTGACATACCTTAATGACAACAAACAAAAAAGGTTATGTGCACCCAGAAAAAAAAAAAAAACACCAAACCTCTATATGGGAACTTCTGGTCTCTTTTCTGAAATGTTTTTCTTAACTCTTCACCATTATAAAACAAATCTTGTGTATATCAGTCTGAAACACCCACTCAAAGAGCCTTTCATAGCTGCTTTCTGAGGGTCAGACTCAAACATTTGCTGAAAAATGAGGTGGGAGTGACTGTATTCTGGATGAATAACTAAATTTTTCTAGCAATAGACATATTCTAATGATGTAAGTTAAAAAATCAGCTGTTACTTCTGCGTCCGATAAATGGAAAGCAACTGTAGAATACAGAGGTGGGAAGACAGCCTCCACCCAGGTCTAAAACATTTCTCTTCACTCCTTACCCCTATGCCATCAACACTGAGCGTCGTCTGTGAACCCTTCTTCATAATCTGTTATGTAGATCACCATTTTGGGGATTATTTTCAGTGGCGAACATTCTTGAAACTTGCCCTGTCACTCAATTCAATCCGCATTTCTTGAGCACCGCACGTGAGCCAGAGGCTCTTAGGCACCAGTGTGCATATAGGCGCCAGACAAATGTCCCTTCTTCAAGGAACCCATAATCTAGAAAAGCGTCAGACCTGTACACAACCAACCCAACCAGGGTGCGATGTGAAAAGTGACAACTTGAGGGCTCACAGGAGTGAGTGGATGTCTTGGTGCGTTAGGGAACAAGGGGAAGCATCAGAGGGGTACCGTTTGAGTGGGGCCTTAAAAGATGCATGAGAGTTCACAGCTACAGAAAGGGAGAAAGACACTGCAGGCCTAGAAAACAGAGAAGTCAAGTCATGGAAGTGAAAACGCACCCTGAGCTGACACAGTCACAAGCATCCGATGTAAAGTAAATAGAAAGGAAATGAAGCCAGGAGGGATGTTGGAACAGACCGCCTGCCTGTTTAAACTTTATTTTGGGGCAATGGGGAACCATTGAGGTTTTAAAGCAGTGGAATGACTCACAATCATGTTTTTAAAAATAATTCTGAGGTCAGGGTGTAAGATGGGATACAGAGAGACTAAAGGCCAATTATTCAAACATGAGACAGTGAAAATTGAAAGGAAGAAACTAGTTTGAAAATTTTGGAGGAAAAATGAACCGGCAGCCAACTAGATGCACGTGTGAAACGAAGAAAACCCAAAAAAGTTGATGACGCTTGTACTTGGGACAATGGCAACCCAACAGGAACCTAGCTACGAAAACAGGGAGAAGAGCGGGTGTGGGGGGGGGGGGGGGGGCTGAGAGGTCCTATAGCTACATAGGGAGTTTGACACATCTTGTTACAACCAAATGAAGGCAGAGATTGGGGCTAGAGATGAGGATTTAGACACACTGGCAACCCCAGCAATGAAAAGCTGGTAGAGAAGAAGGAACAAAAAAGAAAGAAAAGAGAAGGCAAGAAAGAAAGAGAAAGCAAGCCAGCCTGCGGTTTAAGCAAACTGGGAGTAGAAGAAGGAGAGAGCCTGGATCCCAGGAGCCAAGGGAGGGCTTACGTTCAAAGCAAGAGTGGTTAACAAAGTCCAATATTGCAGAGAACTTGGGACCTGGGTCCGGAAGAAGGCTACCTCATTTGACAGTATCAGACCTCTTTTGAGGCAATTTTAGCAGAGCTGTGGAGAGCTGTCTTACGGCTGGGTATATTGTACAGTACTAATTAGCATCTTCATCCTCAGTTGTCAAAGAACTATGTTGGAAATAGGATTCAGAACATTATTTATTAAAAGCTAATAGGGGGATTCAAGCCTATTAGGTTAAATCATTGCAAATATAAAGCAACATATAAAGGTATACAACTAATTACCTCTTTAATTTCAGGACATTAAAGATGCAAGATAAAAGAAAAAAAGAAACTCTTAGAATTAAGAGCCATGGAATATTGAACTCCCCCCCAATATGGTGGGTACAGTGATTCTAAGCAAGCACTCTAGAATAAATACATTAGGGCTCAAGTTCAGCTTTGATCTCAGTGTATAATTCTGGGTAAATAAACTTCTTTAAGCCTGATATTTTTCATCTGTCATATCAGGATAACAACAGAAATGACAAACACATATAAAAGCTCTCAGCATATCTCTCTCTGAGAGACTTATAAATGTTGACTTATTATAACTCATTATAATAATATTAATTTCCACTATACATATATATATATATCTCAACCATATATAATTTCAAACATTCACTTGTTAATTTCTTAATCAATACTATTTTTGGGGCTGTGTACCAAGTATGACTCAAGGTGCTGGGAATGAAAAAAAAAAAAAGAGACCTAGCTCTCCATCACCAGAAGCGCAGTCTAATGATGTAGAAGGCAAGTTGACAATTTCAAGACAAGATGATCCGTCCTCTGAGAAAGGAGCAAGAAAGGTACTGCAAAAACCATGCAGGAGAAAGGGTCCTGTGCTACTCCAGGACCTGGGAGGGAGAGGGGTTGTCAGGCAAGGCCACGAAGAGGAGACAACACTTTAGGCATTACAAGGAACTCTGCAAAGACATTTTTAAGGATAATAATAAATATTAAGGTGCCATCACACACACACAAATCCCTGAAAAAAAATGTTAGAGAAAGAGGAAGCTCTTTGCCCAAGGGCAAACAGCAAGAGAAAAGGAGTTGGAAGCAACCCAGACTCTTGTCATCCAGCTCAAGGAGATATTTTGGTTGAAATACATCATCACATAATATTTACACCTTTCCCCACCTGAGTTTGGGTTACAAGTTTTACAAAGCAAATTAAACATCTCCTGCCTGTCCTCTAAAAGTCTACAATTTTAAAACAGCCAAACCAGTATATGGACAAATGCAAGAACTTTGATGAAAAACTATCCCCCAAAGACAGTGTTCTCAAATAAACAATTCTCAAGTTCAGTTTGGTTCCAAAGGTGAGGATGTTAATAAATTTTGCCCTTCCCTTCGGGGAACCAGGGAGAAATATTAAAATGGCATGGTTTGGTTCCTCAAAAAATTAAAAACAGAATTACCATATGATCCAGCAATAAACTGGAGACTATAGTTCTGAGTATATACCCGGAAAAAGTGAAAGCAGAGTATCAAAGAGATATTTGTATATCCATGTTCATAGCACCATTTTTCATAATAGCCAAAGGATGGAAGTGACTCAGGTAGATGGATGAATGGATGAATAAAATGTGAAAAATACATACAATGGAATATTATTCAGCCTTAAAAAGGAAATTCTGACATGTGCTGCAACATGAATGAATCCTGAAAACATTATGCCGGCTGAAATAAGCCAGACACAAAAGGACAAATACTGTATGATTCCATTTATATGAGGTACCTAGAGTAGCCAAATTCATAGAGACCGAAAGTGACATGGTGATTGCCAGGTGCTGGGGTGATGAGGGGAGTTATGTCTAATGGGTTTGAGTTTTAGAAGATGACAAAAGTTCTAGAGATGGATGGTGATGGTGGCTACACAACAATGTACCTGTACTTATCCCACTGAACCAAATACTTAAAGCTAGTTAAAATGGTACATTTTGTTATACATTTTTTAAAAATCACATGGTTGCCTTGTCCATTAAATAACTATACTTCGTCATTTAGGAGCAAACGAAACACCTTGTTTCTGACATTGAGATGCAGTGCCATCTGAAGAAGGGACAAAGGTATGAGACCAGGCCCCTTAGAAAGTTCTACATCTAAAGGAGCAGAGTCCATTTACCATTTTCTGGGAATGGACACCTATGTAACCCACTAAGGAGATGACTTTGTTGGCAGCCATCATTTGAGATTTTTTACTTAATATAATCCCTGTGCACCAGCACCACCTTGTTAGGGGATGACTGTCAAAGCACACATTCCAAAAATTACTAGTTGAACTTCTATGTGAAAAAGCATTATGCAGGGCTTTATGTAAGACCTGTGACTGTAAATCATAAATCAGTTCTGGCCTTTAAGAGAACAAGTGGAGCAAGTAATAGACAGACATAAGTTAAATAATAATAATAGTAATAAATGAAGTCTATGATTATGTAACTAGACCTTTAACAAATCTGTAGAAGGGAGAGATCACTAGGGGCTGGAATGTTCCAGGAAGACTGATGGAAACCTCTCCAAATCTGGGAGAAATGTTCAGGACTGAACAAGTAGAAGCAGACAAACCTGGCTCAAATAAAAGGTCTGTGATGGGAATTGGTAAGAGATAAAGAGAGAAAAAGAGATTGGAGCTAGATTACAATGGCTCTTAAAAGTCAGCGTTGTAAGTTTGGATTTCCACCTCTACCACTGGAGGTTTTTGAGAAGGGGTATTACAGGACAAACACAGGGTGCAGGATGGCTTGGAAGGAGACCCCTAATTGATAGAAAGCTGGACTCCAGGCCTAAGGGCTACTAAGTCACAAAAATGAAAACAAACATGTGCTTTTAGTAGGTTAAAGCTAGGACTTTAAAATATGGCCAAACGCTTATATATGCAATGAATTTTTCTTGAAGGATATGCAGGAAATTGTTGACATTGGTAACTTCCTAGGAGTAGAACTGGAGGTAGGGAAAGGAAGACTCTTACTTTTCATCGTATACCCTTGTACAATGTGGATACACTTCTTAATCATGCACATGAATTCATTTTATAATTTAAAATAATTTTTTTTAAATATGGCAACCAGGAAGTGTTAGAAGATGTTTAGGCTGTAAAGAACACATTCAAAACATTTCTATTTATAAAGTGAAATATATTTCAATCCTGTTTGTATTATATCTTAATCTCTATCACATAGTAGAGATGTTGTAAGAATACCCAAAAAGTAACAGTACAAAGTACACAGAACTAACTGCACATCTAAGGCTCTACTTCAAAACAAACAGATATCCTGAGTCACTCACCATAAAACACCTTCTTTCGGGTATATTTCAATGAAAAGTCTGCCTGAATCTAAACCTATTCCAAATAAACTCCTTGATAACACCAAAAACAAAAAAGAATAGCCCACAGTACACTGGACAAGATATATCCCTTCTCGGTAAATGGCTTTTTCATTCTTAAAGTTGCTCAGGCCAAAAGCAATGGAGTCATCCGTGACTTATTCTTTTTCTCTCCCCCTCTATCCCCAAATCCCATGAGCTCTGTCTCCACCTCTATCCAGATGCCAGCTGCACTCCCCACCGCACCACCATCGTGCTGGTCCATCCTCTCTAACCCAGCCCCACTAGACTAGCTTTCATCTTACTCCCTGTTATCCACTCTTGTTCCCTACAGTCAGTCTTCCACAGGACAGCCGGAAAGGTCTTCCTAATACACAAATCTGAACACATCACTCCTCTGACCACAACTTCCGGTGGCTTCCTGTTGCACGGCTAAAACCCAAAGACTTGCATGGCTGCAAAGCCTGCATGATCCAGACCCCATTTCCTCTCTAATGTCACGTCCTGCGCTCACCCCTTGTCCCTCCTCTTCAGTCAGGCTGGCTTCCTGCCCATTCCTTGGACATAGCAGTGACCCCACTTCAGGGCCCTCACCCTCGATCTAAATCTCTTCCTCCAAACACACGCATTCCCCTCCCTCACTTGGTTTGGCTCTCTGCTCAAATGAAACCTCATCAGAGAGGCCTTTCCCCACCATCCTACCTCAAATAGTAGAATCACCTCTCTTTCTCTTCACACTGCTTTTTCTTTACAGCAAATTATAATATATAGTCTTCTGTTGCTTTTATTGTTTATTCCTGTCTCACCCAATGAGTATGGATACTCCATGACATCGAACTTTTTTTTTTTTCCATTTTCACTCCTCTATCCCCTGGACCTAGAATACGTCTGGCAAATAAATGAAAGCTTAATAAATATTGGTTGAAGATTGTACAAATCTTCAAAAAAAAAACAATTGATTTTTTTGAAGATTTGTACAAATCTTCAAATCAAATCAAAACACCTAAGATACTGGACAAAAAGAGGTTTTCAAAGTCCAAAATGAGGCATAAGCATAATAATGCCCAGTAAATTTGGGGTAAAGGAATGAAAAAGCCAACACATCAATTGACAGGTATGTAAACCTATCATTTATCTACAGCATACTGGGAATCCACACGCACGCTTGATGTTAATTCATACTTTGGGACATCATCTGCGTACAGGCTGGAGGGCTGCTCTTGAGGTTTTGCACTTAAATAGTAAATACTGCAACAAGTTTCCTCCTCCCTCTCTCCAATGAACTGAGACTGATAGTTCTGAAGAAAGAAAGCAATCACTGTCTCAACCAGAAGGCCCAGAATATTCAATTACTCCATTGAGGAGAAGATCTGGACAAAGCCCCAGCCTTGGAACTAGGAAATTGGGTCGAAGTCAGGTTCTGTGATACTACGAGAGGGAGCTTGGGCAAAACACTGTTTGCTTCTAATCCATAAAGCTTCCTCACGTGGTCGCTAAAATCAGATGACGCATACACACAGGCATCCTGGAAGTCGAGTGACCATATCTCATCTGTGTGACGTTGTCCTGTGCTAATCTCCAGTTCACCTGCCCTTGCCTGCCACCGGTGAGCTTTGCCTAAGCAAGGATCCGATCTGGTCCCTCCCCTGCTCAAAAATCTTTACAGATTTTCAACTTGAACCTCCAGTGGTTCAAGCTTCTTCACAAACTGAACCCAAACCACCTTTCTAGTCATATTTTGGCCCATTCCTGGGCTGTGCCCTATATTCCAGCCACACAGAATTGCTCCGCATTCCCTAATTTCATCGCCCTTTATTGCACATCTGTGTGGGCAATGTGCCTAAGCCCCTCCCCCATCCTCCCTTCTTCTGTTAGAGAAACCCTAGGCACTCTCCAACCTGAATCAGACTCTTCCTCCCGTGGGCTTTCTCTCAGGCACCCTTTTGAATCACTGCTTGTTTGCAAGACTCTTTCCCCACCAGACCAGCAGGTCTCCATCTGATCCTTTTTCATGTCCTCAGCATAGAACGGTGTAATGCACGTAGGTGTTCAATGCTTGCTCTCAACATTTCTCAGATGGCTCTCTCAGGCCTTTCCAGCTCTTTCTCTGACTTATGGCTTGGAAGCACTATTAGGAAGGGGCTTCTCTTACTTTTCTACTCCTGAGGAAATATGCTGGAAGATGCCACTGACTGACCACTCCTAGGGGCTTCTGGAAACAGGCCGGAACTAAGCAGAGGGACAGAATGAAGCTAGGGACCTCTCTCCAGGCCTCATAAGTTATATCTTTAAAGTGCACTTTGTTTTATTGGAATTGCTATGAATTCTCAAATGAGGCACACCCTAATACAAATGGAAATGATTTTCAACTTATCCATTTTCAGGATTATTCAAGTTTCTGTTCTTCTTCACGATGTTGGAAACTCCTGGATTGACTATAATTCAAAGCAATTATTGTTCTTTAGCTGCCAAGGTGCCCTGTTATTCTTTTCATAACTATCCTGGATGATCTGAGCCTAGTCCAATGCAAAGTCTTTTTTCTTTTCTAGCTCTGTACCTTTCATTTGCTAAATTTACAGCATTCACATGAAAGGAAGAAAGGAAGCCCCACTTTTGCCCCCATTGGGAACATGATATATGGGTTTTAACTGCCCTTGTAATTATACCCTTGTCCAGCTCTGCACAGGTACGGTGTAGAAATTAAACATGATAGCAAAGCCTGAGAAGGCCTCACAGAGGTAGGAAGATGCCGGCTTTGTAAGATTTCCTGCCCCCAGGAGAAGGAAAGAGAAAAATGAAAGGTGGTTTGGGAATGTCATAAACTAGCCAGCAATCTCCACTGAGGAAGCATTTTCTGTCTATGACCACCTCTAAAACTGTGTGAGCTGTAAGGCTGGGGATCCCCTGGTGGTTTGATATTCAGCTAAGGCTGGCTGAAAATGGCAGAACTTGGATTGCTTGGCTGCGAATTAAGAAATAAGCACAGCAACAAAGGGAAACATGCTGTGACATTTTCTAAATATTTACCAAGGGGAGTTGACAATTCAGCGGCTGCAGCCAGATTTGACAGTGAATTCTGCCTGCCTCCTATGCCTTCCCTCGATCACCATCTCCATCTCCAAAACCAGGTGACCTTCACCTCTTGGGGTTGGCAGAAACAAGCAGCTTCTTTGTGAAAACCCGGCAAATGCTACATGGTGATTCGGGCACACGGATCACGGCATTTATCCCTCCTCCCAGATCTCTTATCTGAAGTAGAGGAGTAACCAAAGAGCTATCTATAAAAACAACAATACAAACTACTTCTAAGATAAAATACTTCTTTGTACAGCAATTTCTGACTAGTAATATCCGTATGGTTTCAGAACCCAGTATCCATGAACAGTCCCTGCCAGTCCTCATCATAAAATCAAATTTCTCTTCAGCCCACACATTTGCATTTCTGATCCTCCCAGGTCAACTGGTAAACATCAATCTGCAGGTCTGAGGTTATAAAAAAAAAAAAAGCATTACGGATAATGAAGAAATGTACTTTATGTCACTTTAAACCTCCTGCTGGTCATGTTTCCTACACTTTCAAGTCTTACACAGAGAGTATAATTTTGCCTTTGCTTTTAAAATCTGAAATAACATACTTTAAGAGCAATTTGGTGAGTGGGTTTAGATTAAAACAGGTATCTGACAGTCCCAATGATTCCCCAAAGTCCTTTCTTTCCCCACTGCCCCAGAAATGCTACATAATTATTTATCTTAAGTCAAGACAGTAATATGCAAACCTATTATATAAAAATGCATACATCTCTATGTCTAACAAGCAATGGGAAAGTTATGGAACAGTTTAGAGTTTAATGCTCACTGATGTCTTCTCACCTGTCTCCAAAACCTGGTTTTTTTTAAGATTGTACTAAGATTAAACTACATCCTCTTGCAAATCTCCCTCAAAGGAAAGAAAACTTCAGTGGTTTGGTTAGGCAGAACTTCAGGAGATAAACCCAATATTGGTCTTGAGAGAGAGAAAGGAATGAAACGAGCAAGAATGATAAGAAACATGGAAGGCACGTACCATGTCTGCACAGAGATGACCAGGTAAACTGCACTTAGGTCTCCCCTTTAGGCAAGCAGCCACACAAACAGAAGCTGGACTCAGTGACCTCTAAGGTCCCTTCCCACTCCAATAGCGTTTGCCTCATGAATTTTTTATAGTCATCCTCTGTCCTATCACACTGTCCCCATGCATCATCAAGCCCTCCTGGCCACTTCCACGACTGAAAGGAAAATCTGTTTAAAAAAAAAAAATCCATGCTTTGACTATTGCCAAAATTATAGTTCTGTCCTTGAAACAATGACCTGAACATAATGGGCCAGGCTAAACACCTCTGAGCAAAGAAGTGCTCAATACCATCTTCAGGCAATATTTTTTAAAGCTTCTCTGATATATGCAGAATTATAACCCAAGGTCTTGGGAGTGAAAGACTGTGAAGCTAATAGACCACCCTACAACCAAATCTTTGCAACTTGTACTCTTCTATTCCCTGCCAAATGTCTAACCTTAAAAAGCAGGTAGGAACCTAACAGCTGAGTTTGAATCCAGGCCCCCCACCTCCCATCAGCTGTATGATGTGAAGCAAATTATTTAATTTCCTTGAGCCTGTTTCCTGACTTGTAAAATGCTGGTTATAGGAACTACATTGCAGAGTTACTGTGACAATAGGATTAAAAACAACAACAACAACAAAAAAGCACCTCTGAGCATTCATTTGTTTGTTCTCTCATTCATTCAACAAAGATTGAGTGTCCACAACCAGTCAAGCACCAGTACATAAAAGATGGGAAAAAAGTGAAAGCTATTATTACTTTTATTTACCCAAATAGTCTGTTTCCAGAATTGTGGCAGAACCATCCAATTTTGACTTTAGTTCAAAACTTTCATGACTAAAATCGTCATTTGTAGTTTATCAGATATGATCCCACATGGGAGTGCACCTACCGCCTTACCTTTACACACCCCAAAGCTAGTCACCTAGCAGGTGTTCGGCCAGAGGACACCTTCAGAACGCTTGGAAGCAGCAACAAGCAGAGCAAAAGGTGGTATCCCCGCTCTCAGCTGGATAAGCCACTCAGGAAAACTCGATATGCCTGCACTACAAGACACGTCCTGGATGCCTTGGAGTTTTTGGGTGCTTTCAATTCCACGATCGGACTCTGAGTCTTCCGAGAATTTAGGATTAACAGCTCTGGCTCATCCCCGGTCTTTGTGACTGGGCCACTGATAAAGCTAAGAGCAACAGCGAAGGGGTCTAAAAGCTATGTTTTCATAATGTAGGGTTTATCGTTTTCAGCTGTGCTTTACTCCAGAGTTTGCTAAAGTTCTGTATAAGTGACCCACCTCTGAGGAGTCATTTGGTTTCAAGGCTGTAGGCTCTTTTTCAGTGTGAGCCCAACATTCCTTTTCCTAACTAGCCCAAAGCCTCCAGACAAGTACAAACCTAGCTGTATGGGGTGTTGGGCATTCAGTACACTTAAACATTTTGCACTTACAAAAAAACAGTTTTCAAAGACTTTCTGGAAGCCAGGGCTCCTAGCAGAAGAGTCAAAGTCTGACCCTGGAATAAGAAATAACCTGCCCTGGGTCATAGGGTGGTCAAAGAGGGAATTCTAGAATAAAATTCAGAGCCATCTGTGAAGCTAAGGATAGGTTAGTGGGCAGTAGAGAGATGCCTAAAAATTTTGATTTGCAGACTCCTCTCATTCAGGAACCACCTGAATCATTTTCCCTAGAAACTGCAGTATAGACCAGGGCTACCTCAAGGCTCTGCATTTTGCATTGCTACCTCCTACTTGGAGGCGAAGGCCTAAGGTCTTCACAGAAGTTACAGGTACAAAAATACTGTCACTGGGGCGCCTGGGTGGCTCAGTCATTAAGTGTCTGCCTTCGGCTCAGGTCATGATCCCAGGGTCCTGGGATCGAGCCCCGCCCGCATTGGGCTACCTGCTCGGCCGGAAGCCTGCTTCTCTCTCTCCCACTTACCCTGCTTGTGTTCTCTCTCTGGCTGTCTCTCTCTGTCAAATAAATAAATAAAATCTTAAAAAAAAAAAAATACTGTCACTATCTCCCCCCACCCCCAATCTGATGCATCAAATTTTTTCTAAAAAGTGGATTTTCATTTCCCTTCAGCCAGTTTAGAGCGTTATTATCAACTCCTGGCGCCTCTAATTGCTCACTGAAAACAGTGGTTTGGATATTAATAGGTTATAAATCAAGGCCCTACCTGGGGCTCGTTGTCACGGAAACTGTACTCAAGCTCACAGCGACTTGGCCACCCTCGGGAAGTCTGGATGAGTTGGTGGGAGTTGGGGATGGTTTTAAAGCTCCTGCTGTTTCTCCCACTTTCTGCTATTTCTCAGAGCCAGGTTGTTGGAGAAAGAGGAACTGGTGAGGCAGGTGAGAGTAGAGTGGGCCGTAGCAGCTTGGAGCACTCTTTGGGAGGGGAGGGCAGGAGATCCTTGGAGTATGCCTCGGGCATTCTGATCTTTCCTCCTCGGGTCTGCACCCGGCCACTCTCTCCGCGTCGCTCCCAGCGTCCGGGGATCAGGCCCCCTTCGCTGACCGGTCCTGTCCTCCCTGCCTGGGCTGCCCGGGGAGCGCGCGGACAAGTTCCCCAGAAGAAAATCTGAGCGGCTCCGGGCTGAGAAGCCCGGCGGCACGAGGCAGAGAGGGCAGGTCCGACAGGCAGGAGGCAGAATCCCCTTTGCCCCCAAGCCGGGGTCCTGGAGGAGGTGGCCCGGGACTTGAACACGCACCGCCCCCCGCCGCCCCCGCCCTCCCAGAACCCCGGGGCGACGCTCCAGGATCCGGCTCTCCAAAGCAAAGCGCCCGACTCGCCAAGTGTCTCCGAAGCCCACGCGGATTCCCGCGCCCCAGGATGTTCGCTGCCGCAGCCGCCAGGGCCTCCCGGGCCCCACGCCCCGCACCCAGGGCCGAACCCCCACCCGGCCCCCTGGGCTACGCGCGTCACGAGCCCCCTGGGCCCAGCGCCTCCTCTGCGCTCGCGCCGCGCGCCCCAGCCTCGCGCATCGGCACCCGCACCCAGCCCCCGCCGGCCGCTGGGCCCTCCCGGGACTCACCTGCGCTGGGGCTGTAGCGGCGGCCCCCCCGAGCCCAGGGGCGGCGGCGCAGGGGGAAGAGGGCAGCACGGGGCTCCTAGCACAGCGGCCGCCGGGCGCCTGGTGCTGCCGAGCCGCGGACCCGCCCAGAGATATAAATAACATTATCTGAGGAGGGACATTCCTGCCGGGGGACATCGCTGCTGCCGGGACCAGATAGTCCCGCGGCGGGGGCGGGGAGGCGGGGCCGCAGCCTCCCGCAGCGCCAGGCCCAGCCCTCGCCTTCCCCACCCACTCCCGCACCTGCCAATCAGCCTCCGCGTTGGGGGGCACCTGCCAGGCCTCCGCCCCGGCTCCCGAGGCGGGCCTCCGCCTCCTGGCTGGCCGCCTGGGCCCGGGACGCCAGAAGCTCGAGCCGCCCGCAGCGCCCCCATCGTCGTTCACCTCCCTTAACCGCGCGCTACCGCAAGCTCCCTGCGGCGGGAAAAGGGTTTCACTCCGCAGCTCGGGCCTAATTCGTGCGCCCTGAGCACCGAGCCTGGCTACGAAAATGAGCCCTCCAGCCTTTCCCGCCCCGCGTCCCCACTGTGTACTCTCCGGTTTTTAAAATATATTAAAGCACACGCTTAGACCATAGGGTGGGCGAGGCGGGCGCCCTCGGCCCTGCGCCCCCGCTGCGGCGGGTTTGGGAAGGAGGATTGTTCCCCGGGGCTGGTGTGTTAGAAAGCACGCTCCGGGGCGGACTTCACTTGGCAGGCAGTGTGAACAGACGCTGGGAGGCCCCCGCCCCCAGCCCACGGGCTCAGCGTCTCTGTTTCTGTCTGCAAACCTGGTGTGGTCGGGGAGACCCGGCACTGCCGACCCGGCGCAGCCCACAGTCCCAGGGCGCTCGCATATTGCAAGGATTGTAATCAACAGGCAAACTGCCACACCAGCCCGCCTGCACCTCCTGTCCGGCCCCGCTTTCCAGGCGAGCAGGGGCTTCCTCACTGCAAGCCTGGATGGGGTGGCGTGCAGTAGGCCAGAGAAAACACTAGAACCTATGGTGCCAAAGAGGAAAGACAAGGCATCTCTGAGTCACCCGAGAGAGATTCATAGAAGAAAATGGGCAGCTTGCAAGGCTGTCCATTTTCTTGACTTAAGATACAGGTTATTGTTCAATGACACTTAGTGGTACGCTTCACTGTTGCCTTCATCTCCTTTCTCCATTGGTCGTTTCCGGGACGGTGTCTCACCCAGGAATCAGCCCAGGTGATCTCAGGTATTATGGATGACGGTGGAGATTAAAAGCACAAAGATGTAGAAAAGAGTTGCAACTTTGATACCGCCTGGTATTCTTAACAACGGAACAGTCTTACTCCTGAGTTATTTGCTTCGTATAATTATGCTGTTTTCCAGAATTCACCAGGAAAAGGGTGTTTAATTGCCAGATGTGCTTGCTTCATTTATATATTGAACAGATGCAAAGATATTTCACTTCCTGCTGCAGCCACACTTCTTGAGAGTGGGCATTTAGACACTGAGATGTGCTAAGTGGGGCAAACTCCACAGATATTACAAAGCCACAGAACTCTCCACCCCACCCCACCCCAGATGTCTGGGTCCTTATTAACCTCAATTTCTCAAGAGACACTAGTAATATAAGATGATAGCAGAATATTCGTGGTCATCCATTAGATTAGCAATGATGCCCGCTCTTCTGATAACATTTAAGAATCCATTTGTTTATTACTAAGTTAGATACAGAAAGATCATTCCCATTTAAAAAACCATTTAAAATGAACCAAATTCTGGCAAGGGAAACAAGAAAAACAGGCCAGCTTCAAAAGCTGAGTATATATCTCAAGCAGAAATCCTTGCTCTGTTTTTGAAAGGAAAAAATGGTGAGAAATTATTTGTTTTTTAAAAGCCTTGTGTGAATAAACTTACTAAATAAATTCATGATTCCTGAGGATTGCAGCTCTGCAGCTACATAAATGTATACTACATGAAACAGATAATTCCTTAGCTATAGGTCTGTGGCACCGAACTGAAAAGTTGAACACATATTTCTTTGTAGCCTTAGAATTTATAATTTTCAACCATGAAAAGAAAAATTAATATGACAAAAGTACAAAATCAGCGGACAGATTACCCTAGGATTTTACAAACCAGCTCAGCTGCTTTAGTTATCTCCACTTTAGCTGAAAGCTAAATAATTCAATACAACCTCATTTGCTACAGAGCCTGTTATCCTGACAGCATCCCCAAATGCTTTACAGCTAATAGAGTTACAGTGAAATGATAAATCAGAACTGAGGGAGAGGGGAAGTTTAGAAGTACACAGGGAAAGGGCATTGTCAAAGAAGGAGGGGGAAAAAATAGCAAATCCCAGAGAGTGGGAATGAGAAATTAGGGAGAGGTAAGAAGGAAAAGCTGAATATATGGGTTCACAATCAAGGTCATTGTTGTGGGCAACAGGGATTAATTCTGCAGGAATTTTCTGAGAAGAGTATGTAATGCCTCCTGAATTGTCTAAAGGGTGGGAGATTGGCCCTCATTCTCTTTGGTCCAGGGACAGCACCTCCTTTACCCCCATCCATGTTGACACTTCACATTTCCAAGCTACCCAGCAAGCTCCCAGTAGGTAGTCTGCTGTGCTGGGGCCAGAAGGGAAGGGGTGCATTTGAGACTAGATCCTGTCAGTCAGTAAATCAGAAAGCGAGAGGAAGCACTCACGGAATGGCCTACCCAGCTCCAGCTAATATCAATAGGTGAGGACAAGAAGATGTAAATTGGGGCAACAGAAGAATCTGACACACAGGGACCTTTCACTTTCTATCTCTGTATTCTCTGAATTTTTCACATTGAGCTTGTATTATTGGATCATCAGTGGAGATAATAAGGACAATAATAGAGATTAGATCGAGATGGGTCCAGCCCATGCATTTACCTTTTCTTCCATCCCAAATCTCAGAAAAGGATACGTCTTACAATAAGAATTTAACAGCACGGGGAAATAAGACAAAGGCTGATCAACTCTCTAAGCATTTTTAGGAAATTCTGAAATACAGAAAAGAGAGACAGGATCTAATCTAGAGAGAAATATAATAAGAGAAAGTCAAAACAGGTCAGGAGAAGGACTAGCTTAGGGAAGTTCCAAGCAAGAGTCAAAGGATACAAGTGAAGGAGGGGCCCTAGGACAGAATTATTCATTGAGGAGCCTCGACTCTCTGCTGGCTTTGAGTATCAGATGTTTACCTGTGGGATAAGGAAGGGAGCAGACATCCTGGAACCGGAGGAAATGACAGGGAACCTTCTCTCTCTCCTGATAGCGTGTGTGCCCTTCCTTCACAACCCCTAGCGAGACTGTGGTAAACAGAATGGGCAGGCAAATGAATCTCAAATGAAAGATCATCAAACAACCCAAATCACCAAAGATTTTGTCAGGGTAGCGGAACTAATACCATGAAAGGGAAGCGCAAAACTCAGCTAACAGAAAGAAGTCATACCAGAGGAAACTAAGTTAATAAAAGGAAACGGATAGATTTAAAATGAATTTAAATTCTATTCAACAAGATTTGAAAAGGATATTGCATCCATGACAAGTAAGCAATAAGAAAACAAGGAAATTTAAAAAGTGGTTTCTGAAATTGAAAATTTATTAGCTGACAAGCAGAACTGACCAAGCTGAAAGGCAGATTAGTGGGAACAGAAATTCTCCCCAAACACAGAGCCAAAAACAAGGAGATGGAAAGTTTGTGAGAATGGTTGAAAGCCATGGAAGCAAGATCCTCAAGGTCCAATATCCATCTAATAGAAGTTATACAAGGCAAGAGAAGAAGTAGAGGAGATAATAATAATGAGAAAGTAGAATAAAATTTCTCAGAATTGAAGAAAATATGATTTTCATATTATAAAATCCTAAATTTAGAAGAGGATGAAGAATTTTAAATATAGTTTACAGTGTTAGGACAGTTTAAAGTTTATGATTTTATTTATAAAATCCAATAATTTGAATAAAATTAAATAAAAAACCAAAAACTATAGTAAGTTAACTTGCTGTGCCTTGAATTAAGACTATTTTTACTGAGGGGCACCTCGGTGACTCAGCTGGTTAAGTGCTGCCTTCGGCTCAGGTCATGCATGATCCCAGGGTCCTGGGATGGAGCCCCATGTCGGGCTCCCTGCTCAGCAGGAAGCCTGCATCTCCCTCTGCCTGCTGCTTCCCCTGCTTGTGCTCTCTCTCTCTCTGTCAAATAAATAAATAAAACCTCTTTTAAAAAAGACTATTTTTACTGAATCACAGAACTGAAGTTATTTGTTTGAAATTTAAAACTATTTTGACTTAGAAATGAACATATATATCGGAAAGCTACTTACAAAAGGAAAAGCCAAACCAAATAAGCCTGAACCTACTTGTTGTTCCACTCATTCAAACCCCTGCTAGCCCCAGAGGGATCGAGAGGACATGGTAATGTACAGAAAACTTCAAAATAGTGCCTAGAGTTCAAAAAAACATTAGTTCTCCTCTTTACCCTTCCACCAAGCGATGTAGTTCATGAAACTAAACTAAAATTTCCATTCCATTTCTGGAAACATTTAGGGGAACAATGCCCTCTCCAGCTCCCAAAGACAAAGCAGCAGCAGGACCAACTGGAAAAGCCCTCCATTTATGCTATAGAGGATGAAGGACGAAACTTCTCCTTCAGATGCCTCAAACAAAATGGTCACTGTAAGGAACCTGAGAGCCTGTAGCAGGTGTGCAAATACCAAACTGACCAGCCTCTGAAGGAGCAGGTGTCATCAATTTCAAACTTCCCTCCACCAATAATGGAAGGGAGCCGAAGAACAAGGCTTACATACTGTCATCCACCAGTCCATGGAAGCCCTAGCCAGGCTTTGGAATAAACGAGCATCTTTCCTTCTATAGTTGTTCCTGAGCTTTTCCTCCCTTTTCAGGATTAGATTGTCACCTAAGGGATGCCAGCTCGCACAGATGTCATAGCAGACTTCTCTTGGGGTGTGCCTGGAGGTGCTTAATGTTCCTCTACTGTTGCGCTGTAGGGCTGTAGGAGTTTGCTAGGGCTTCCGTAACACCACAGACTGGGTGGCTTAAACAACAGAAACTGTTCTCACAATTCTGGAGGCTAGAAGTCTGGGATCAAGGTGTTGGCAGGGTTGTTTCTTCAGAGGCTTCTCTCTTTGGCTTGTAGATGTCCATCTTCTCCCTGTCTTGGCATGGTCTTTCCTCTGTGCCTCTGTCCTAATCTCTTCCTCTTCTTCTTTTTTTAAAAAGATTTTATCTCTCTCTCTCTCTCTCTATCTATCTATTTAAGAGGGAGAGAGCATGAGCAGGGAGGAGGGACAGAGGAAGAGGGAGAAGCAGACTCCCCGCTGAGCAGGGAGCCCTAAATGGGGCTCAATCCCAACACCCCAGGATCATGACCTGAGCCAAAGGCAGATGCTTAACTGACTGAGCCACCCAGGCACCCCCTAATCTCCTCTTCTTATGAGAACACTATCATATTGGATTAGGCTCAATCATACGACCTCAGTTTACCTTCATTACGTCTTTAAAGGCCCTATCTCCAAATATGGTCACTTCCTGAGGTACTGGGGGTTAGGATATCAACATATGAATTTGGGGGGCACATAACTGAGTCCATAACACAGGCCCCATCTTTTCTCACATGAACTGCTTCTGTAAGCCTCCTAACTGCTCTCCCATTCTCTAGTTTCATTCTCCTTCAATTCTTCTTCCATATAGTAGCCATAGTATACTTTCTAAAAAGGAAATCTGATCGTGTCACTCCACTACTTTAAATCATCCAGTGGCTCCCCATTGCTTTCAGGATATAGTTTTAAGTTTTGCAGCACCTAGCGCGGTTCCTGATTAGAAGATGTACTTCATGAAGGCCTGATGAGTAAATAAATGAGCTAATGAGCAAACAAATCATGGAAACTAAAGGAGAGCTGCAATTGTTGAGATCAGCCAAAGAAGTAGGTAATTCAAAGTCTTTTCTATTTGGCTTAAAAATATGTATTTGTGATTTTTTTTTTCGGGAGAACAACTTTCCTATCTATGTTTGAGTAAGGTTATTTAAATGAATTCACGTTCTCTGAGAAACAACTGGCAATATTTGTGCCTGAATTTCACCAGCTCCTCAGCCACCTTGGCACATTCATACCTGACTTACTGTCTGTCGGTGAGAAATGGAGCCAACTAAGTAGGTTTTATGTTCACACCTACCACCAAGTTCACCTACAGGGGAAAAGGCCTGCTGTCTTCCAAAGTCTCATTCATAATGGGGACAGCAGATACAGTGGGGATTGGTCAGCATGGAATTTTGTCTCTGTTTGTCCTACCTCTCAGTGATATTTTCAGACCTCATCCTTGGAGCAAGGCCACGCTCCAATAGGCCAAAGCCTTGAGTGCAGATTAAGAATGCCGGAAGTTAGATCAAAAAGCATTATAAACAGTGAATTGATGCTGTTTTGACGTTAACATTCTTATATTGAGTACTCCACAAAGCGTATAATCTGTGTGTGGATAATTTAGAGTGCCTAACCTGAAACTTTGTTCTCTTCCTTTAGATATTTATCAAGCCAGGAACTCAAATCAAGTGGAGAAAATATAAATTAAAAATTGAGTTGGTTAATAAAGAATGACAGCAAGAGTTACAATTAAACAATTTTTTTGTTTATGTGATGATTATTGCCAGCATAAATGGTCTTAATTGCTTTTATTTGTTAGTGAGCAGTTTCCAAATTGAAAATATTGTTTTCATAATATTAACCAAGACCTTTGGGAAAATTTCAATAAAGTTTGGAAAGATATTGCAATAAAAGACTTCATTACCTCTGTAAATTAATCTCATTTTCTATTCTGTGGGATATTTCTGCAGCTGTTTAACTTCTGTTTGGATATTTCTTCAATGCTTTAAAGTCTGCAAGCAACTATGATTCAACCCAAACATGATTTATTTTGTAGAATAACTACTTCTTATCAAAAACATCATTTTTCCTCATTTTCCTTTGTGTAAGGCAAATTCTATTTTTAAAGGATTACTTATCATTTTCTTTTTACCAAATGCCATATAATCATTTTTATCCAATTTCATGAAGTAAATTGCTATCATTATCCTTATTGCTAAAGAAACCAAGAAACTCAGAGTTCAAGTAATTTTCCAAAAACATCACATAGAACTCCAAATTCTTTGCTTATTAAAGACTTATTTATCCAGGAAGCACTATCTCATGGTTTTTGAATTAACACATTCCCATGATATTTAATGTAGATTATCCATAGTATAGACTAAAATATTTTTAAAAGATTTTATTTATTAACTTGAGAGAGAGAGCAAGGGGGAGAGAGAGAGAGAGAGAGAGAGAGAGAGCATGAGCTGGGGAGAGGGGCAGAGGGAGAGGGAGAAGCAGACTCCCCACTGAGCAGGGAGCCTGACATGGGACTCTATCCCAGGACCCTGGGACCATGGCCTGAGCTGAAGGCAGACGCTTAACCAATTGAGTCACCCAAGTGCCCCTAGACTAATATTTTAAGTCAGTAATTAAGTCAAGAATTTAGCCCCAAATTATGCTGAGCATGTGCAAAGCAGCAACTCCATGTTGCTTATTCTATTCTATCATCATCTCAATCATCAAGATACACATAATGAAGCATACACTCTGGACCTTCCATAGCAGAAACTGAAAAAAGCAAAAGCTGTGGACCCTCTTTTGGAAGGGTTTCAAAGCTGTGCCTGAACATCAGTATCCCATATCTGACCCCAACCCCTGCTAAACCTTTCTCAACTCCCACTCCTTACCTCTACCGAATACTGCCAGAAATTGATAAGTAGGAGCTTGCCCCATATGATTTCAGGTACTTGAAACTATATGGAATGCCTTCATTCCAAAGATTATATAGGAATCCGCAAACTTATTTCATAACTAGACACAAATGTTAAAATGCACATGACCCTGGGAAGAGTTCACTTTTAATGTACAGCCTTTTGGCTACTGGAGTAAGAAAAAGTCAGTGCTGCTTAGTAGTACTTCAATAGCTCAGCAATTTTTTTGAAAAGAAGTTAGCAGGGTGGAATGGAAAAATCAGTAGACATGGTCAAAAGACCTGGATTCTACTCCCCCCTTATCTTCTCTATGTCTCAGTTTTTCTTCTGTAAAATGATGGCCCTGAACTAGCTAGTTTCAAGGACTCTTACAGCTCTAGCTCTCTATATTTTACACCTACAGTAAGAACATTCTGGATGTTCATTATAATAATGTTCATTAAAATGAAAAATTGGAAATCCATGTCCATCAAAATGGAATTGGTTAAACCAAGTATGGTGGACACACACTACATATAAATTCTATGTCGTCAGTTAAGCGGTGATGTGGTTTTATATTTATTTATGGGGGAAGATGCCATGACATACTGCTGAATTTTTTTAAAAGTAGGCATCAGGAGCACCTAGGTGGCTCAGATGGTTGAGCGTCTGCCTTCAGCTCAGGTCATGATCTCCAGGTCCTGGGATGGAGCCCCACGTGGGCTCCCAGCTCAGCAGGGAGTCTGCTTCTCCCTCTCCCTCTGCCCATCCCGGTGTTTGTGCTCTCTCTGTCTCTCTCTCAAATGAGTAAATAAAATCTTTTAAAAAAATAAAGTAGGCATCAAATAATTTCAATTTGACTAAGAAAGAATTTTGTATCAGAAAGGATACTCCTAAAAATGTTATTTCTAGATGGTGGGATTAAGAGTATTTCTTACTTTTTCTCTATTTTTGTATAATGTTTGGATATTTTATAAGCAGAGAAAATTTTCATAATAAACAACAAAGTTATTTTCAATTTAGGAAAAATATAGTAAAACATAAATAGGAAATTTTATATCCTTTCCTGTGAGAAAGTTTTGATAGATAAGAGCGCCAAGGCAAGAACAAAAGAGCAGTGACCTAAAGGAAAACAATGCCTAAATATTTTCATCAACACTCAGATAATGAAATAAATATGTGCCCTGAAAGTAAAGAACTGTTCTTGTTACACAGAGTGGGTTCAGCTGATCTGGTTTCCTTAGTTATCTCAGTTATGGTCAGTGTTGGGAGTTGGATTTGCCTGACCTGTGCTTGCTCCCCTTACCAGGTGATCCCACGCCCAGTGAGAAGAGTTGTCAAGCCATCAGAATGGCCATTGGATCCAATCCAAAGCTAACCATCTTAGGACGCGATTAATCCCATAACTTTGTGTTCTTTTCTCCTCTGTACTTTAATTATTTAAGTTTCCTAATGTTGCCTAATCAATCTTGATAATTGTCACTTATCACTCAAATTTGAAAACATGCCGAATTAAATATTTGAAGGTAGATTAAAGCAAACCAAATAGGGAGTCATACATAATTCAGCAAAGGAGGAAGAATTAAGCTTTCTAAATACAAAACGATAGTTTTGACCCAACTTGAAAATTGGTAGGAAAACAAAATGTTGCAGAAGGCTGTAAATTAAATACAGACCTACACTGTAGCTGTTGTCATTCAAAAAGTGTGGGGTGTGATTGCAACAGCCAGCAGAGATCTCAGTGTGGGATGAGGTATCTGTGAGTCCGAGCAAGCTAAGCCTGTGCTGTGCTGTGCTATTTCTGAGGGAGCCTTCCGTTGACAACCAAAATTACTGGTTCTATATTATTTGCTTGTCATCATCAGTCGTATCATGTATCATGCCTTATATGCTAAAATTAGTTTCCTTAATTCTCAGTTTGGGGGCCATTGGCTACATGGGTTAACTAACCAGGAGCTAGGCACCTGGGAGAGGAACTATGCTCACACAGAAGAGAATTTCTAAAGTTCTGACCCACAGCAGCTCAGGAAGTCAACAGGTATTTGCCTGCTGGAAGTGCTGGAGGTGTTTAAGGACCACAATGGGAAACTGTAAGTGGAATCACTTTAAGTCGAGGACAGCCTATATGTAATTAGGAGTAGTATTTTTTACGAATTTATTTATCATTTATTTTATTTATCATATTCTGTTTCCTGAGAGGATTTTGAGGAGGTTCTTGCATTTTATTTACCAGAGCAGCTTCATGTATTAGTCTTCTCTTCACAACTAGATTGCATAATGCCTGATACTTAGAAGCATGTCTTCGGTTTCTTTTCTATTGCTCAAGGTGCCTGGCATAATGCTGAACAATGACAGTTGGGCATACATAAAAATAATACTGAAGAGTAATGAGCAGAAGTACATAGTTACTACTGGTTAATTAGGAAAGCCATGTTACAGATTCTAGCTCTTCTCCTGGATCCCACAAAAGACATGGTGATCATAGGGTGACCATATGTCCCAGTTCACCTCCGGCAATCCTGGTTTATACTGGTCATCCTGGCAGAATCATTAATTCTCTTGCGCTCTCAAAAGTGTGCAAGTTACACAATGACTCTATTGATCAGGCATCACTAAGGGGCCTCCTAATAAATTCCAATATACAAAAGGCAATTCAGCTTTAGCAGTAAACAAAAGCTTTGTGGCAAAAGACGACCACAAAGTATAAAGTTAAGATTACATTATTAACTACTTGCTATTTCCTAAGACTGGTTATCTCTATGTAAGTTTAAGTCAACTCTGCCCTCTACTGTCTTATGACAGTATTATGACATCATGAAGCTAGCACTGTTTGAGCTTCATTGAAGCTGATTGTGTTGGTCCTGTTGATTACTTTAGAGGCCTGGTCCTCAACCTTGAGCTGCTATATTAGTTTTTTAAAAATTCCCACTGCCTATGCTATACTCCTGATCAATTAAATCAGAATCTCTGAGGATGAGACCCAAGTGTCAATTTTTTAAAAAGCTCCCCGGTTGCTACCAATGTACAGCAAAGATTGAGAACCATTGCCCGGAATGTCAGGTCAAATACTGTGTTGTGGCTCACTTAGTTTTTTTATTCCACAGCCAAGATTATACGATACTTCTAATCATATCTGGAGAAGCCTTGGAAGTTAGAAGAAAATGATGAGTGCATCAGGACAAATCTACATCACTACTGAAAAAAATGCCATTTAAAAAAAGCCATTCTAAGGGATGGTGTCTTCCTTGGGTATAAAAATATATTTTTAATTATAGTGATGATGTGGACAGTACTTACTCAGAAATGATTCTGTTAGGCCATCAGCTTTGATGCCACATCTCAGCCCTAATTCTCTGTTGATGGAATTATGTGCTGAAGAAGCCCTAAGATAGCCAAGAAAGTTGGACCAGAAGATGGGGGCAAATGAGGTAGAGCCCATCGCATTAAACAACTGCTTCCTTTTTTGTGAATGTTCAGAGACTTGTTAATGGAGTTTATCATATGGAAAAGCACTGATGTGAAAGCCCAGGAAATCTGTTGGAGTAGAAGTTGCACTAATTAGAACATTAAATTAAGTCACTGGGGGGGGGCAGTGAATCCCAAAGGGAATAACAGAAAGGAGAAAAATACAGAAAAACCATTAATAATCAGCAAGAGACAGCTTTTGCAGAAAATTAACCAAGAAGCAGGCTTTAAAAAAAGTTTTATTTATTTATTTGAGAAAGAGAGAGCAGAGAGGGGGCAGAGGGAGAGAATCTCAAGCAGACCTCTCACTAAGTGGGGAGACTGCTATGGGGCTCCATCCCACAACCCTGAGATCAAGAGTTGGACATTTACCTGACTGAGTCACCCAGGAGCCCCAGGCTTTTAATAATAAGTGAAAAGTTTACTTCCCACTCCTTTTTTCTAAAGTTCACTAGGAAAAGTGATCTCATGTTTGAGACTGGCCCTGTTAAAAGAGGTCTTATTCCTCTTAAACTCTTAACCAAAAGTGTGGGATCAGCCAGAGTGTTGGCATGAGAAACAAGGGGTCACTTGGGAATTTTGATAGTGAGCATCAGGGTAAAAATCCCCTGTGAAAACAGCAGAGGCCTCCTAATACTAAAAGGAGGGTAGAGGAAGATGCATGTGACAGATGGTGATGTCCTTATATACCACATCTGGGATTACATTATTCAGTTCTTCAATCCGGCCAAAGGCAATACTCTTAGCATAAGTGGGGACAGAGTAGAGGTTTGGAAGCAGCATCGGGAATTATTCTAAATGATTCTATCTGTGCTGGTTCTATTGTTGTGGAATATCTCCTGATACTTTTAAAAATTCCTTTGCAAGAAAGGAATGGGGAAAAAGTAAAAATGTTTCCATATGGTATTGTTTCATAAGAATGGTTCTTACTCTTTTCTGGACAACAGACCCACGTGAGTATCTGATGAAGGTTATAGGCCTTCTCCCCAGGGAAAAATGGACATTTTTAAAATTTAAGTTCAATTAATTAACATGTAGAATATTATTAATTTCAGAGGTAGAGTTCAGTGATTCATCACTCTTATATAATACCCAGGGCTGATTACATCACATGCCCTCCTTAATGGAAAAAAGTACATTTTAATACATAATTTTACATACAGTTCCATCCTAGTTTAGGAACACTAGACATACAGATGGCTACAGTAAATGAAAAGGTGCTCAGCATCACTGATCATCAGGGAAATGCAAATCAAAACCACAATGAGATCTTACTTTATACTTGTTAGAATGGCTAATATCAAAAAGACAAGAAATGACAAGTGTTGACAAAGATGTGGAGAAAAAGGAACGCTTGTGTACTGTTGGTGAGAACATAAACTGGTGCAGTCACTGTGGAAAATAGTGTGGAGATTCCTCAAAAAAATAAAAATAGAAATACCATATGATCCAGTAATTCCATGTCTGGCCATCTACCTAAAGAAAATGAAAACAATAATTCAAAAAGATACGCAACCCCATGTTCATCACAGCGTTACCTATAATAGCCAATATATGGAAACAACCTAAATGAATAAAGAAAATATGGTGTATATACACAATGGAGTATTATTCAGTCATTAAAAAAATTGAAATCTTGCCATTTGCAACAGCACAGATGGACCTTGAAGGTATTATGTTAAGTGAAATAAGTTAGAGACAAATACGATATGGTCTCACTTACATGCAGAACCTAAAACAAACAAACAAAAACAAGCTCATAGATACAGAGAACAGATTGGTGGTTGCCAGGGCGGGGGGTTGGTGAAATGAGCAAAGAGAATTAAAAGATACAACCTTCTAGCCATAAAATAAATAAGTCATAGGAATGTGATACACAGCTTGGTGACTGTAGCTAATAATACTGTATTGCATCTTTGAAAGTTGCTAAGAGAGCAGATCTTAAAAATTCTCATCGTAAGAAAAAGAAATTATGTAACTCTATGTGGTGATAGATGTTAACTAGACTTATGGGGTGATCATTTCACAATATATACAAATTTTGAACCATGTTGTATATCTGAAACTAATATAAGGTTATATGTCAATTATATTGTAATTTAAAAAAAGAATCCTTGATTTATAAAATCACCTTCTACAAATGGATATCATTAAAATTATTATAAAACATTTATTAAAAACTTATATACACAAATATTTTAGCATTACATACACATTAGGTTAAACAATAAAAAGTTCCTGTCTTCTAGTTAGTTATAATCCAACATAAAATGTCATTATAGCTATGTAAAGGACATGCAGTTGCTACATTGAAAAATAAAAACATTTGCATCCTCATAGGAAGGGGTTAAGGACATGTTGAGAGGGGGTAGGCAGAAGCAGAGTTATTTAAGGGTCCACAGCCTCTTTTCAATATAGTCAGGGATTTTTTTTTTTTTTTAACGTATTGAATGTTCTCTGTGCAAGGTATAGTACTAGATGCTGGAAGGGATAAGAGATGAGGACCATAAGGTCTTTGTTTTCAAGTTGCTTTCACTTCAATAGAGTAGAGATAGGAGAAACACACAAATGACTCTAATAGAATGCAGAATTTGGTAAATGCCATATAAAAATTACAAACAAAATATTTGGGGAAAGGGTTCAGGCAGCAAGATCATATTTAATAGCATGTGAAATATGACCCCCATACCTTCTTCTACCTTCCTTTCTGTGTGAATCTCCTGTTGTTTTCACAGGAAAATTTCGTGTGGCCACTCCAGATAGAAGGACCAAGTGACTCCCTATTTTTCATGCCTGTAAATCAGTTTGAATATAAGGAAGTGTGGAAATTAAGACAGAAAAGATAAACCAAAAGTATGTTGTGGTTGGCTTTGAAAAGCTAGGGTGAGGAGACTGTACCTAATTCAATTCCCAATGGGAATTTATTGATGGCTTTTAAGCAAGGCACAGATCGGATCAGAACTGTGCTTTAGGAAAATTAATCTGGTAGCAGTGGGTAGGATAGCTGGAGTGGAGAGAGACAGGAGATAGGCTATTACAGTAGCCAGGGTGAAAAGTCAGATGTAACTGGGGCCTAGAATGGTGGTCAAGGAAGTGGAAAGCAGGATGGATCTCAGGCTGGAAAATCTGTAGGCCACCAAAGGATTTTTTTAACTGCAGTGGTGGTGGGGGGTGGGTGGTGATTAGGGGACTTAGAGAACCCTCAAACAAACAAACAAACCTTCCTCCGTATTTTAGAGATGTCCTCTTGTAACCTAAATGTCTGTCCCAGCTATAAACGCATATAATTTCTGCCTGAACAGAAAGGAGCCCCAGCTACATGGAAAAGATTAGGTCCATTTTAATCACCTGTTGATCACTAACTGTTGAATCCTTTATCAGTTCTTTTCTTTCCTAGCTGTATTTTTTCCTCCCTTGGAATTCAGAGGAAAAAAGGTAGTATGAGCAATTTGAAAAATCAAGATTTATTCTAAGTAAATAAAATGATAAAGTGTTATCTATCTACAGTCTAACACAGAACATAAATTCTGTTTTTTTTTAAAGATTTATTTATTTTGAGAGACTGAGAATGAGAGAGAGAGAGAGAGAGAGAGCGAGAGCACATGAGAGGGGGGAGGGTCAGAGGGAGAAGCAGACTCCCCGCCAAGCAGGGAGCCCGACGCAGAACTCGATCCCGGGACTCCAGGATCATGACCTGAGCCGATGGCAGTTGCTTAACCGACTGAGCCACCCAGGCGCCCAGAACATAAATTCTTTATCATATCCTTTAAAAAAAAGTCTCCCTTAATCCTTGCTATTCCTTGAATTTTCATTATATTTTTTTTCCTCCCTTTACTGACAAATTTCTTACAAGATCAACCCTCATTCATTATGTCCCTTGAATCACCATCTCTCATTCCTTAACTCCTGTAACATGGAGCCCACCTCTACAACTACAAAAAAATCGTACCTTCCAAAGAACCCATGTCACCACCCAAAAACTATGAATTTTCTCAGTTTTAGTCCTCCTTGACTGCTTTCCAACATTTGGCTCTGTAGATTAAGTTCTCAAGCTTGAGACTTTCTTTTCCTTGGTCTTATTGATTATACACTGTCTGCCCTATTTCCTTCTACCTCTGGAATCTCTCTTCTGCTACCCTTGCAAGCTGTATTCCTTCCTACCCTACCAAATGGAATTGTAACCTAAGCCATAATCTTGGGCTGTCTACCATTTATGATCTTATGATATTTATGAACACTCAGTATTCCACAGAATCCCTAAATCCACATCTCTAGCCATTACCACTTGTCTCAGCTCCAACTTAATATTTCCTTTTGGACATTTCCAAATGATGTCTCAAATTAATCATATCTGGGGGAGAGCTCATCTATTCCCCCCAAAAGCTAACTTCTCTCAACTCCCCCACATTCATCAAAGATACCATCCTTTTCTTGGTACTTGGTTTCTATTTTTTTTTTTTTTACTTGGTTCGTATTTTATTGGGACTGACTTGAGACTGATTTTCACCATTTGAGACGTAATTACAACAGGACTGAATGTCAAGAGCAAAAGAAGCCACCCACAAATGAGTAAACTGGAAAGGTTCATTATCTTTGGAATTGAGGGGGAAAATCTGTTCAGAGCTGAAGGTCCTTAAATCAAGACTACTGGGTCAGCTTATGGATATAGAAGTCCCGAATTGCACAAATGCCCACTAGGCAGGGGAAACGGGCAGGGCAGAAGACGTGGGCTGTGGGGACAGTTCGTCTGCACCAGGGACGGCTGGGCTGGGTCCCGGAGGTAGGAGACTGAAGTCTAGAGGCAGGTTAACACATTCACCCAAAACCCTTGTTTCCCAGTCCGTCTCGAGGATGCAGCAGTTTTCCTCATACAAGGGGTACTTGGTTTCTAAATCCCGAGTCATTCTTGATTGTTTCCTCTCCTTGCCAGTTACTGCGCTCTATCAATCCTGCCTTTGCAAATTCTCTCAAGTCTGTCTCTTCATATGCCTTATTACTGCACTACTGTAGACTCTTATCACCTCTCTCTTGGGCATTTTCAACACTTTTAGAACTAGTTCTTCCCCTTTCTTTCCTTTCAATACACTGAACACTTCAGTTGGGAATATTAATTTTCCAAAGCCATTTTGTTGTAAGTATCATTCTCTGCTCAAAACTCTTCAGTTACATTCCATTCCACTACGGGATAAAATTTAAATCTTATTCTGGCATTTAATAGCCCCCAATATCTGTTCTATGCTTGCTTCTATTCTCACACAAATCCTCTACACAAATTCTCTTCTCCAGCTAACGTGATCTTCCAATTGCTCCCCAGATATGACATACTTAGAGCCAACAGTTACACAATCCAAGGGGCACCATTCATAGAGAACATAACGGGAACGGTGTCTCCTGGAGCTGTGCCATGGCTGTCTTTATTCCCACATCCATTTTGGTCTTTCTGTTCTTGATATACTCCTGTAGAATGCTCTCCTCTTCCTCTGCCCTAATTCTTCCTTTGAGGCTCATCTCAAGTTCTATCACCTCCATGAACTCCCCACCAACTACCCTAGCCATTAATAAAAAACCTCTCTCCCCTTAATTCCTAGACCTAATTCCTACGTCTGTATATATTGAACATATAATTTATAATCCAAACTGTGATGTTTGAGAATTACAGGGGGCATAATTATTCTGGAATGAGAGGCATAAACTGGGACTCTCCAGGACAAACTGGAGCATTTAATCAGCTACCTATATATTACTCATTTGACATTCAGTATGTGTTATATGGCCGTTTTTGTTTGTTTGTTAAATGTATGTATTTAAATGTACATGCCTTATCTTCTTGAGACAGTAAATCCTGAGTACAAATCATGCATTCTCCCTCTTTGTTCACCTGGTGCCTGGCCAGTGTCCTACACATAATATACACTAAAAATTATTTGTTCATCATGATGATGTTTTTACTGTTTAGGAATGAAACCTAGGCTAGGAATAAACTTTCAAACTTCTTTTTACACCCAATTGTCATTCTGATAGGAAGAAAAATTCTCTATGTCCCTAGAAAGAGATCTTGTCATCCAAAAATCTCCTCACGTTTTTGGTGGGGGCTGGGTCTTAGCCTCTGGCACATGGTTGTGCCTTGCTGCCTTGTTACTTATAATGTCCTTGCTCTCTGTCTTGACAGCATACACTTTCCATGGCTTTGCTATGACACCACACAGAAGGAAGCTGACAGCCCCAACCAGAGGTTTTATGTAATTCACATCAAAATAAAATCACATCTAAAAAAATGCTACTGTGACTAACCTGAAACCAAATATTTGGAAATTTTTATTTGCTTGACTTATTTTGCTTAATTAACATCTGGCCCCAGCTTAGCATTATCCCTGCTAAACTTTCAGTAATCAAAGGAGAAGGAAGAAAGCCTAAAAACAGAAAAAGACAGCAGGCAGTCTTGATGGCTTAGGCTCCGAAAATAAACTAGAACACAAACTGAAAAATGAAAGACACGTGGGAAAGAATTAGGACAGAATTAGGACATCTCTTGGGAGTAAATACTTAACAGAGAGCCATGCTACCAAAGAGCGTCAAGTCAAAATCAAATGGGGGTTTGAACGGCTATTGGAAAGCTCCGGGAAGGAAAACCACTGTGTTCAAACTACTGATGGGTCTCTCAGCAGTTTCTGAGCCCCTCATGATATCAGCAGTCTTTTTTTTTTTTTTTAAGATTGATTGATTGATTGATTGATTGATGTATTTATTTATTTACTTGAGTGAGGGCGCATGCAGGAGCAGGGGAAGGGCAGAGAGAGAGGGAGAAGAGACTCTCCAGCACGCTCCCCGCTGAGCATGGAGCCCAACTCAGGGCTCCATCCCACGACCTTGAGACTTTTTTTTTTTTTTAAGATTTTATTTACTTATTTGACAGAGAGAGACACAGCGAGAGAGGGAACACAAGCAGGGGGAGTGGGAGAGGGAGAAGCAGGCTTCCCGCGGAGCAGGGAGCCCCATGCGGGGCTCGATCCCAGGACCCTGGGATCATGACCTGAGCCGAAGGCAGACGCTTAACGACTGAGCCACCCAGGCGCCCCACGACCCTAAGATCTTGACTTGAGCCAAAATCAAGAGTCAGATGCTTAACTGACTGAGCCACCCAGGTGCCCCATCAGCAGTCTTAATAAACACAATAACCTATCTAGAGATTTTCTAAATATTCTCCAGAGTTTGATAAGGAACTCCTTAGCAAAAAATGACTCCCAAACGTCCCCAGAGACGCCCTTCTTCCTTCTACTTGAGATCTTTTTATACATAGCCCTCTCTGGGACAATTGAATATATGACCTCTGAGAGTTCCCAAACCTTTCATTTGGTTCTTTGTATCTTAAATAAAGTCACCACCTGCTTTGAAAGATTTAAGCCACAAATAGGCGACTAAAGGTAGATGTGCCACTGAAGTGTGTTTCTTATCCCCTTTGTCCGAACATTCTGCTTCCTTTTCTCTTTATCTCTTGTTCCCTCTTTCTGCTTGTGATTTTGTTTTGTTCTCTCTCCCAGCTCTATCTTTCTTTCTTCGGATATATCTAGGGCCCTTGGGGGGCAGCCAGGGCCAAGTGCTATTGATTTAAGCACTGATCTTCTTAGACGCATAGGTGTATATTAGATAACTTCTCAAGAGTTCTTCTACTTCTGAGATTCTCTGGGGCTGCAGTTATTTACCACACTTTGATTACCGCCCACTTATATCTTTATTAGATTCTCTGACTCAATTTCATCAACACAGCTAACATTTATGGAATATTTATTTATTTACTTATTTTTTAAAAAGACTTTATTTATTTATCTGACAGAGAGAGAGACAGCGAGAGAGGGAACACAAGCAGGGGGAGTGGCAGAGGGAGAAGCAGGCTTCCCGCTGAGCAGGGAGCCCGATGCGGGGCTTGATCCCAGGACCCTGGGATCATGACCTGAGCCGAAGGCAGATGCCCAACGACTGAGTCACCCAGGTGCCCCCATTTATGGAATATTTAATATGTATATCAGATCTTGTGCTAAGTGGATTATCTCCTTTAATTCTCACAGCAACTCAGTCCATTTTGCAAATGAGGGAAAAGGCACAGAGAAGTTAAATACCTTGCCCAATATATCACAACTAATAAGTGATGGAGCTGGGATGTGATTCATATCTGTGTGTCTCCATACAACCACTGCGGTGGAAAATGTGATGCTGATACATAGTAGGAAGAAGACTGTGCAATTTGTAAGTTCATCACATGATAACTGCCACCACACCTGGGTGTAATTATGAAATTAGCCTCCCTGACACAAAGGTCAAAATTTTATCCTTCTCATGAAAATACTGGACATTTCTTAGATCTACACTACTCTATGCACCAGCCTTCCAAATTTGTTTCCCTGTACCTCTGTTTCCCTTCCCAGAAGTGTTTCACTTCTGCACATGCTGTACCCCTGTCTAGGGAATACCCTTCCCAATATCCTCTAATGTCCACCAGTTCTTAAAGTCTGAAGTATCAAATTTTTGGAAAATTTTTGCTGATATTGTATCCCTCCTTTCTCCAACCTTTCCTAGGCTGACATGCCTGCCCTTTCTCTGGGCCCCAGTAACATCCCTAAGTGTAATTATTACATTCTATTGTGATCACTGGTTTTTCTTTCCCCCTAGATTATAAGCTACTTGAAGGCAAGCATGGGGCAGGTACTCCAAACATTGTATGAACTGAATCAAATTGAATTCCTGAGCTTTAATATTCTCACATTACCTCTTCATTTACATTTTGGGCACTATTTTAAATTTTGTAATGAAAGACTGTCTGATATAGGCATCTCAAGTATTAACTGAGTTGGAGATGACTAAGAAACCATCCTGGTAGAAGAGTCATCTACTCCACTTCAATCCAAATCAACAAACCATTATGGATTCAATTAGTCTATGAAAGAAAAAGACAAAGTAGTATATAGAACCAATTGGAGTCAGGAAGTTGTTGCTAAACTTCCAGGAATAAGGTGACAAACTGAACTCTAAGTTTACAGATCATTTCCTGGAGAGCAATGAGGTGTTAAATTGAATGATATTAGGGTACTTGTTCTTGCTGAGTCATCCATGCCTTAGGCAGAATCTTTCTTTCGGTGAGCACAGCATGAAGACATGACTAAGTAATAGATTATTGGTGCATAAAGAAGAAGATATTGGGCTTAAGACAATTTTTTAAACCAAAACTCCTTCTCCTAAAAGTTTTTTTGTTTTGTTTCGCTTCTCAAATATTAAAATCCTCGAAAGCAATGGCCTAGAGTGAATAGGTCATGAAAGTGGGGAGTTAGGGGTAGGCTGGAGGGGTGAGTGAAACTATGTGGTCAGCTTATATAATCAATCAAAAAGCATTCCTGAGCATCCACTATGTGTCAGGCATAATGCTAAAAGCTGGGAAGCAAATATCACGCTAAAGGAGTTTGTAGTCAATGGTGACTGCATTCCATAATAGGGGAAAGAGTAGTGTTATTACAGGAGTTTCAAATAGGAAACTAGTGTTTGGTCTTCATGGAAGCAGTGATCTTGGAACCATATCTGAGAGACTGAATATGATCTCAACAGGCAGAGAAAGGGCATTCTGGGCAGAGGGAACAGCACACAAAAAGCTAGAAAGAAGACTTGGAAGAACTTGGTGAGGTTAGGGCCATAAGTCGTTTGGTGAGGCTACAAATAGGTAATGTGTGATGACAAGGAAAAGTAGCAGAAGGAGAGAGGGGGAGCAGCAGGACTCACGGTGAGAGGAGTAGACTGGGGCCATATTTTCAAAGGCTTTGAATACTGTAATAAAGAACTTGGTCTTTTTCCTGAAGGCAATACGGAATCGTGGAGCTTTTAGGTAGTGACAACATGATTTATTATAACTGTTGCATTCTTGGCACTGTCTTCTACAGTCGCTTTATAATATGCCTCAGTTCCCTCAAACCTTGGTGTGTACTTTCTCATTAGTTCTCAAAAGTTTCTCTTTTGTCAAGAGAAAAAAGTACAAGGAACTGGAAGGACTGGGAACCGGGGCACCTGGGTGGCTCAGTTGGTTAAGCATCTGCCTTTGGCTCAGGGTCCTGTGATTGAGCCCGACATCAGGCTCCCTGCTCAAGCAGGGAGCCTGCTTCTCCCTCTCCCTGTGCCCTTCCCTCCCACTTGTTCTCTCTCTCAAATAAATAAATAAAATCTTTTTTTTTAAATGAAATTTTAAAAAAAAAGGACTGGGAAACTGCAATTCAGTAGGAGCCCAAAGTAGGGGTCCCTGCCTCTTGGTGCCTTTGGGAAATTTTCCAAGTCAGCTTCCTAGAAGAGCCTGGTTTTTTGCTCTCTCTCTACCTCATGCTTTCCCTCCCTAACACAACTCTTTCCCCATGGTGTTCTCTCTACGACAGCATGCTCACTCAGTCTTTTCAAATGCACAAAACCACCTTATACAAATTAAGGAACACAGTCTCAAAATATCCAGTTCAGTAGACACAGATTCCCACCCTGGGCAGGCTATTAGCCATTATTACCAATCCCCTTTTCCTAATTTATTTTCTACCCTTCGGTGGTAACCTCATGCTTATGGCCAGAATTATTTTTCTTAGCATCCTTGAGTCATATGTATATACTCATATATCTAAAACATTGGGTATTATTTCATAAAGCAACCCTGAGAGATAGGTATATTTATTATTGTCATTACTATACAGGTGAGAAAATTGAAGCCCAGCCAATAAGTGACTTGTTTATGGTCCTCCTCCTGTTACTAAGATACAATTAGGATGGAATTTTTAAAAAAAATTTTTAAAGATTTATTTATTTATTTGAGAGGGGGAGGAGGGGGAGAGGGAGAGGGAGAGTGAACCTCAAGCAGACGCCCCACTGAGTGCGGAGCCTGACGCCCGGGGCTCGATCCCACGACCCATGAGATCATGACTTGAGCTGAAAACAAGGGTTGGAGGCTTAACCAACTGAGTCACCCAGGTGCCCCGGAATTTAAAATTTTAACTTTAAATCACCATACTATTTCCCAAATATTCCTTGCAGCTTCTAGGTAACCTTTCTCCATTCCAAGTCATACTACTCTTCAAAACTACCCAACCTTCTTGATTCCTATGGATTTTGTGCCTGAATTTCCTTGAAGTAAACCTCCCTCTGCTGGCCATTCTCTAGGACAAAACAGGAGCTTCTTAACTTCCATTTCCTCACTCTGTTGTTGGCTTCTCTGAAAATTCCAAACTCCTTCACCTTTCAGAGTTGATATAGACAGTAGAAAACAAAGGCTACTCTGAGTTTTACTATATCCTTTAGAGCACACATTAGACATGGAATAAAATAAAGTAAAAGTATATCTAAAACCCAGTTATATTTGGATTAAATCTATCCCGATCCATATAAGATTTGAAGGATAACATTTCCCCCAAAGAAAATCAGAGATTTTCATATATGTTATGAAAATCGTATATGGAAATAATCATCTGTATATTTCAGCTGGATTTTAGCTGGAGGAATCAGAGGCAAAGGGGAACAGCAGCAATTCTCTTTTTTTAAAATGTCATGTATTTGGAAGTTGGAGCTTAATATCTGAATAGCCATGAGAACCCTGAATAAAAGAAAGTCCAACTTGGCCACTGAACTAAAAGAAAAAAAGAGAAAAAAAGAAAAAAAGCTGGCTCTGACCTCTTAGGTGCTTTGGTGTACCTACCCCAAATCAGGCTCACCTGTGTTCACAGTGAAACGCCAGAATTGCTGCTAATTCATTTCTCCCCAGGCAGGTGAAACCAGGTAAAGACAACCACTCCTGTTTCACACTTCCCTTGAGATAATGGAAAGAATAACACATACCTTCACAAGGCAGATGAACTTCTCTTTGGAGATAAGTTTCCCACTATCTGTGAAAACTGGTCTGACGGTGGTACCATAAAGGCTCCAGGGTGCTTCCTTACCCCTTTAAACAAAGGATGAAAATGATAGGTATGCTCTAGGCACTGCATCCTTCCAGCCTCTTGGCTTCAGGCATCATAAAAGACAAAAGGTACTAGAAAGAGGGTGTTAAAAGAAGATTCAAACTGCACTCTTAAGGGAAAACTGTAATCCTGCCCCAGGTATGTAGTTTAGCATATGTAATCGAACCGTTTTAACATCTAGTTTCTTAAACGGATTCTTTTTACCAAGAAACAAACTCATGCATAAACTGCAACACACGGCATACTTCATATACATTATTGACATCATATGTTTACTAAAGATTCCTATGGGTACTGTCCCAGAGAAAATTCTGTTAGAAGGTAATCCTTAAATGATTCTTACAAACTTTATTTTTAAATAATTACCTATAAGAGAAAAGAAAATAGATTTTTTGGTAACTTTTTTTTTACTTATTTTACACCACTACTTGGTCATTCCTTTCCAGTGCTAATCTCCTGCTTTGTAGCCTCTATTTTCCTTTCTTCCACCTGTCAAACTCAGAAACCTTCATATTCCCTTAAGGAATAATCACACTTTGTGGCGCCTGGGTGGCTTAGTCGTTAAGCACCTGCCTTCAGCTCAGGTCACGATCCCAGGGTCCTGGAATCGAGCCCCACATCAGGCTCTCGGTTTGGCGGGAAGCCTGCTTCTCCCTCTCCCCCTCCCCCTGCTTGTGTTCCTTCTCTCACTGTGTTTCTCTCTCTCTCTGTCAAATAAATAAAATCTTAAAAAAAAAAAAAGAATAATCACACTTCAATTTCTGATGCTGCCCACCTCCTCTCATCTCATTTGCTGCCTCTCTGCCCTGGATATTTTTAGATTTGAATGGAGAATTTCACTGGGTGAATAGCCATTAGCTCTTGAAAGTTCATACCTAAGCATAGATGACCTTTTAATTCAGGTGCTCCTTTTAATAAAAAGATACCATATCACTCTGCGAAGTTAAAAAAAAAGTAAACATGTAGATTGTCTTTCATGCCAAAGAACCTACTCTTTGAGATCTTTGATTGCAGTGTATTTTTAATTTATTTAATTTTTAAAATCATTATTGTTCCCTATCAGTGATGAGGCAGAAAGCTATACATCTCCCCCTTGTGGTTTCTGTTAGTGTTTGCCTTTCAGTGTCCAATTTCTTCCAGTTCCAGTCATTCCCAATAAAACACTGTTAAAATGATCTTCCTAAACCACAACTCTGATATCACCCTCCTGCTCAAACTTCTAGTGGCTCACTATCACCTGCAGGATAAAATCCAAATTCCTTGCCATGGTCCACCTGAAATCCCTCTATTAAAATTATCTGTTTTTTGAAATCCTGTACATTCTTCAAGGCCCAAATTCCTCTTCCCCAACCCCCACCTAGAAGCACTCTCTCCATTTTGTGCTCTTAAACCACAACTGCCAGTAATTATAGGTATTTATGCCCATCTTATCTCTCACACTCTATTGTGAGTTTCTGGAGAACAGGAAGGGACAATGTCTTTTTCATCTTCCTGTTGTCCACACAGTTCCTTGAGCAAAGGCCTCAACAAATGTCTATAGAATTGAATAAAGTAGATACAGCTGTTAGTAAAATTAAAAGTCAGCATTAAGTTTTAAAAACAGAGGACACATTTAAAATGGATCGAGAGAGAATTGTATAGACCAGCCTTGTCCAGCAGAAATACAATACAAACTACTTGAGTAATTTAAAATTTTCTAGTAGCCAGATTTTAAAAATCAATGAAATTAACTTTAATAATATATTTTAGCCCAATTATTTTAACATGTAATCAATATAAAAATTACTGATGAAATATTTTACATTTTACAATTTTTTACATTTTTTTTTTACCCCGTCTTCTAAATCTAGCGGGTACTGACGATACATCTCGGTTCAAATTTGCCACATGTAAAAGTGCTTTATAGCCACATGTGGCTACTGGCTACTGTATTAAAAAGAAGTTGAGTCCGGGATAGGAACCAAGTCCTAGTCCTGGGTAACTGTTAGCAGTTTTGTTACCACAGATAAGACCTTTTCCACTGTTTATTTCTTGGTTTCCTCACCTGAAAAGGGGAGACATTTTTCTTACCATTCTTCTAGGGTTGTAAAGGCATAAAATTAGAAGCTGAAATGAGGACACTTTGGGAGGTTGAAAATGTCATACAAGTGGAAGGCACTGTAATTATTCCAAGAATAGAGTGAACTTCGAAATAGTTATTAATCTCTTCTTTAAAGAATCTGGATCCCACAGTCTCGTATGCTCCCTGATTTCTTCACTGACTTGACTCCAATAGGCAGGGTTAAGGGAGGATGCTGTCGCTCCTATTGAATATCTTCATTGGAGTAGCTGGGTATGATGAAGACAGGTTGTTCAGAAACACAAAGACAGATTTTGGATATTCGTATTCAGGTTAATTATGTGATGGTGAAAAGTAAGTTGCTTTCAATACGGAGGAAAAGGAAAAGGCAGGGCTCCAGTCAAAAGCATTTCAGCTCTGCAGGATCGACCCGCCATTTTCCATTTGCATAGTGTGTGCATGCCCCGGAGGGGCTTCTGTGAAACAGAAACACGTTTCCCACCGCTAAAGGGATAAATAATGGTCATTTATTATTAACATTTTAAGTGTTCTTTTGAGGAGTTTTAGGAGATTCTCTGCAGAGCTGTAAGTGCCTCTTCCCCAACGCTTCGGTTATTGCTTATTCACCTGCCGAGAGCTGATTTATCACTCTCACTGATATGGAAAGGTATATAAATTATTATAACTTCAGTTTTATGTACGGGGTGAGCCGAGGCAGCGCGAAACAGTTCCCTTTCGTGTGTGTTGTGACTCGCCTTTCTGTCAGCCTAGACTTATAGGAGGGCGCCTATAAGAACTCTGCTCAGTGGGAGCCCCCTTTCGCGTTCCCGCCGCAGGGTCCACGGCCCCGCCCTTCTTCCTCCATAGGTTTCCGGCGTCCCCACTCCGCGCCCCGGCGTTGTTGCCTAGGAGACCAGGCCCTGCCCTAACAACAGTGGCTAAGGGGCGGAGACTTCGCGTCTGCTCCCAAGAGCGAATACTCCAGGGCCGAGTGCTTCGGGCGCATGCGGCAACCTCCCCTTCGCTGTCGCGAGGTTTCGTCTTCCCGGAAGCCCTGGAGGACCGTCCTCGTGAACGGCGTCGGCATGTGTGGGGGATGTGTGGAGAAGGAGTATCCCAACCGGGTGAGCGAGTGGGCGCCGAGAACTTCTCGCTCCCTTGGCCCGGGGCCAGCCCCTGGGGCTTCTTGTAGCCCTCGGCTGGCCTTCCCTGAGAGGCTGGCCGCGGGCCGACCCAGCCGCTCTGCCCATTCCAGTGACCCCGTACCTGTAGTTAGGCACTTGATGGCGGGGGCGGCCTGTGGCCGTAGGTCCCGCCGGTCCCCGCCCTGGCGGCTGACGTCAGCCGTCACCCCGCTTCCCTTGAGCTCCGGGGGGACAACAAGGGAGACCCCCCCCCCCCAATCCAGTCCGACGACAAAGGGACACCACCCTCCCCCCCCCACCCCGGTCTCATTCTCAAGCTTGATTTGGTGAAATTCACTTTTCTTACTGAATTTTAGCGCTGGCAGGGACATCTGAGGCCATATGTTATAACCCAGTTTTGCAGATGAAACTAATGCCCAGAGGGGAAATCACTTGCCCAAGGTCACATTCTCTTAACAGGAGAGCCAAGGCCAGAATTCAGGTTTCGTGGCAGTTACTTTTTAAAAAATCTCGGCTCCTCTCAAGCTCGGGAGGTTGCCGAGCTTGTTTACTCTCATGCATTGAAGGTATACTTACTGAACATTTATGTGTGTAGCTAGATTACTTTGCTAGGCCAGAAAGGGATACCAAAGAGGAAATAGGCAGCTTTCGTTGCCTCCTGCGGAGTATGTGATTAACAAAAGATGAGTAGTACAGTTCATAAATTCTGTTCGAATTCTGAGAAAGGGGAGAGAAAGCGCTGTTCTCCCAAAAGGAAGGTGAACTTCCTTTGGGACTTGAAGGCTCGCTGTGACTAGGGTAGAAAAGAAGGAAAGGGGGAGCCAGAGGCTTGGGGAATATAACAAGAACAAGAATTCTTGTAATTGGAAGGTAGAAAATCTATAGTTGTTTCTGTCTCAATATCTTGAGTAGTAAGTAGTCTTTGGGGAAGGATATATAACAAGAACACTCATGGTACAGCCTCCTTGGAAAAAGGATTAGCAGTATCAAATGAAGATACACATACTGAATGACCCAGCATTTCCCATTCTAGAGAAATAAATGCGTTACATATGTTCCTGGAGACTTGTATAAGAATGCTCATAACAGCAATTTTTGTAGTTGTACACTGGAAAAGTGTGATACCGTCACAGAATGGAACACCATGAATAAATAATGAAAGTGAATTAATTAGAGCAGTGGTTCTCAACTAGGTGAGATTTTGCCTCCCAAGGGACACTTGGCACTATCTGTAGACGTTTTTAGTTGTCACCCTGGGGGTACTACTGACATCTAGTAGGTCGAGGCATTACACTGTGTATTTATGTTTCATATACTTTATTATGTTCTATTTCATACTTTTTTAAAAGTGTAAAAAATTTTTATGAATCCAGTAATGAACACTGCACTTTCCAGAGACCACACGTGGGAGGTGTTTGTAGTGAAGAGTATTAAAGGGATTAGGTTGGATTCTTAAGAATTGAGCTAATCAAAAGACTTAAAAATTGTATCAAGTTTAGATTCTACACTTCAGGCATTGGGCATCCATCAAGAAAATCAAATAGGGAAATAATTCTGAAATCTGTTATTTAGGAGAATGAATCTTATGACTGTATATTTAGGTTATGGTAGGGGGGAAATGTAAAAGGGAGAGCCCTACAGAATATTTGGGGAGCCATGGCAACAGTAGTGTAGGCATGAGATAATGAATACCTCATCTCAAGGAAAGAATTACTAGAACTCAGCCAATTTAATGGAGGGAGGAGCTATAGGTGACCTTAGGGTTTTCAATCTATGTAATTGGGAAATTGGAAGTATCATTACAGAAATTGGAGGCATATGGGAGAGAGAACGAAAATTGGGGTGCACATGGTCAGATTGTTTTTATCATGTTTCATCCAAGATTGAGAATGTAACATCCAGGGAATCAAGTGAAAATACAAGATTGCAGTTTAGGTGTGAAATTCAGACAGATGAGTTAGAAAAGGATTGAGGTGATTGGGAAACCAGAAAAGTGCCTTCCATTGGCAGTTCTTTCTGACTTTATTCTGTTCTAAAATAATTAAAGGGCTGTCATTCTGGAATTTCAGAAGGCAGATTTAGAAATCATTGGTGGGTGGATGTTATTGGGTTGTAGGCTTTGAATCAGAACAAAGAACTTTCTAACAGATTTTCAAAAGTGGAATGGGCAACCCTTGGAGAAATTGAACTCTCTTCCCGTTGTTCAGTAGAGACTGACCATTTGAAATCTGAAAGGTCCTTCCAACTCTGGGAGTTTTCGAAATCGTGATATTTCTGAGGGCAGTAAGAACAGAAGCCACTTGGAGCTTAGCAAAGGAAAGGACAGTAAGATGATGGTAGCAGGTATAGTGTATTCATCCAAAAAACTGTCAGAGAAAAATAATGAATTAGCATATCAACAAGTTCTAAGTGTGGAATGAGTAGGTAATAAATAATTACCTTTGGTTTCATAAAATTTTCTGGAGATTTGTGGTAGATATTTTTCACAGATGAGGAATACTAGTCTTAGAAGACAAACACAAATAGTGAAAGAAAAAGTTTGATAAATTGGACTTAACAAGAATCAAAACTATCTGCTCTTCAAAAGACATTATTTAAGAAATGGCACACCGATAATAGGGAGAAATATTTGTAATACAAATCTGACAGGATTTATATCTAAGATAGATCAAGAACTCTTCCAACTCAATGACTCTTACAACTCTTACAATTGCTGTTTGGCAATGAAAAGCAATGAGCTACCAATACAACAACACAGATGATTAATATGGACAGAACAAAAGAAACTGGATGCGGAAGAGTATACTGCATGGTTCCATTTATATAAAATTTTATAGGAATCGGATCAAGGGGTGCCTAAGGTGAGATAGGGGTTGGAGATAGACTGCAAAGCCTGAAGGATGTCCTAGGAAGACAGAAATTTTTATATCTTGGTTGGGATAGTGGTTACATTGATACATATATCTTAAAAAAGTCATTCACCTATACCCTTACATTGTATTTTACTATATAGAAGCTGCACTTCAGTGATGTTTATTTTTAAGAAAATCAAAGCCAAGCACCTGTTCTCAATAGCTGGAAATTTATACTTTAACCCCAAGGCCTTTTTTCCCCTTTAGTAGTTAAGTTGATGTGCTTGTGATTTAGTATCTCCCAACTATATAGTTAGATTGATTTCTTCGCTTCCACCCACCCCCGCCCCTACAGAGTTAATCTCTTCCTTAATATATAGCATCAAGGAGCCACTCAAAAGGGAGAGGTTAACTGTGGTGCTGGGAATCCAGGAAGACTTCACTGTGGCATCACTTAAAGCTGGTCTTCCTGATAGTTCATAAGCTCCTCGGAGGAGGAAAGAGGTGACTCATCCTCTGATCCTTCACAGTGCTTTTGCACGGTATCAGGCACATAGCTACGTTGGAGAAATGTTGATTTGATTGGTTTTTAGTCACATCAACTGTTAAAAATACTCTATGTATTGGTCAGAAATGAAGTTGAATTAGATTATTTATAAAATGATTTTCTGAACAATTATTAGTAAGCCTTTGCAAAGACCTCCCTTGAGCTAGGAGCATAAGTTGTTTACAGTTTCTTAGTGATGAAGCAAATCCCTTTCTCTTTCGAATGCCATGGTGTCAGTCTGATGAATTGCAGAGCTTATCTTCTCTGCCTGAATCACACATACCCTTGAGGATTGGCATCTGTAGAGATGAGAGTTTATTCTTGTTTGCTTATTTTGTGTTATTTTTTAAGGCATCAGAAAATGCTATTTCAACAGTCAACTGAGCATCACATTGTAAAAGATCATTTTTATCATTAGTTCAGTATTTCCATTTTGATTGAATTTTAATTCTAGTTTTATGCTATGCCTCATTTAATATTGGCTATTAGATTTTTCTAATTTTTCCTTTTCACATTTTACATTATTAAAGCTTCATTAAGTTTCTCAATATCCATTTGCATTTAGTCCTCAAACACAGTTGCAATCCTCAGAGACTTACAGCTTAACACTGCTTCAGTTTTATTTGCCATAAATAGCCTTCTAGAGGAAAGCTAGTAATTTCAAAAATTACTTGGTACAGACTTCAAGCAAGTAAATTCTGGCCATGTTTTTTTGCCTTTAGAAATTTTTAGTCTATTAATTATTTTCACTAAGGGTTTTGAAATAGAAGAAAATTAAATTCCTATTTTTAATATTTTAGGGTAACATCTGCCTGGAGAATGGATCTTTCTTGCTGAACTTTACAGGCTGTGCAGTGTGCAGTAAGCGGGATTTTATGCTGATCACAAACAAATCTTTGAAAGAGGAAGATGGAGAAGAAATAGTTACCTATGATCGTAAGTAGACTTTTTATTTTCGTGCAAGTCTGGGAGCAGATACCAGCTTTTGAAAGCTAATAGGTTGTACCTACTGATACGTTGTGTTTTATACGGCCATTTCAATATTGTATTGCAACAGAGTTGCTAGTTTGGTTTTTAAGAGGAGAATAAAGATGATGCTGACATCATCAGACTGCATAAGTGACTTCTGTAGATAACTGAAGCTAATGATTCAGGGACCATTTTTTGTTTATTTTAAAAGTCTTTATGCCTTCTGAAACAAGAGAGACTTTTTTTTTTAACCTTAGGATCGTTCATGTTAGTTTTCTTTTTTGACCGTAGTCTAGTACAGTGTTGTTCTCCAACAGCTCCTGAAGTGTTTAGGGCTGTTCGCTGCCATACTACATGACCCTGGGCTGTTATGGTGTTTTAGTTTTGTTTCTGCTCTCATAACCTTCTTTGTCTCCTGTCTCATCATCCGCCTGTTGTGTCTTTTGCTGTGCTACCTTCATCTGCTGCTCCTTATCCTCAGTACTGGGGAACCAAATAAACTAGGTATAATAAAAATGAATTTGTTCTGAGGTTGGCACTCTAAGAATTTCTCTGAGTAAATTAAGTATGTGTACATTTTAGTCCCCAGGTACGGTGACCAGAAATTAAACTGTTCATATCCCCTTTTTGCTTGTCTCCTGGTTTGAGTATGTTGGTATGTTCTGAAATATGAGGAATAAATGTGCAAATAATGATATTTTAAAAAGGAATATGAAAGATACTAAGCCTTTAGAATTGAGTCAGACTATTGAAAATGTTCTAAAGTAGAATAATCCTTTTTCTTTATTTTAGGCATAACCCTTTAAACTCTAGTTTAAAGAGGTAGTAGGACATAGCGGTTAAGAGCAAGAGCTCTGGAGCCAGAATGCATGGGTTTGAATTCTGTTTCCAACACTTCCTACCTCAGTAGTCGTGCTAATTACTTAACGGTGTGTGGCTTTGTTTCTGCTAATTACTTATCGGTGTGTGGCTTTGTTTCTTTACCTTAAAAAGGTGGTAACAATAGTATCTACCTCTTTGGGTTTTCAGAAGATTAAGTAAACAGATAAAAAGTATTTAAAAGCGTATCTGGCACACAGTAAGCACTCAATAAATCATAGTTATTATATGTTTTTACTATAGTCTTTTGTTACTATTAAATTCACTTTAATGTCTAGCATTGCTTTTTTATTTATAATTGTTTTTAGTAGCACAGTTTCTATAAGTCCTGAGAATGGGAATTAATATATGTCTGTTAAATCTCTGAGTTGAGGCCCTTCATTATGTAGTGTTGCTATGTGATGGATTTTGGATTTCTTATCCAGGTAGATATTATAATGGGTTTCCCACTGCTGTGTTAAATAAATCAGTTAAGATTCTTTTAAAGCAATACCATGCTAAAATAGAAATTTTACTGTCTTAAGACACCTTCCAAGACTTAATAACTTAAGTCTCTCTGTGTTTCGGCAGATCTGTGTAAGAATTGTCATCACGTAATAGCCAGGCATGAGTACACATTCAGTATCATGGATGAATTTCAGGTAAATGTATAAATGTGGTATGTTATTGTGGGGGAGGGGGAATAATAAAAATACTTTCGTAAATCTACATATAGTTTTAATAAATGAAGTACTAGTAAATATTAAAGGAGACCATCCTTCTCTTCTACTTGTGTACGTTAAGAGAGACACTTTAGACCTGAGTGTATCTGTTCAAACCTGTCTCCATAAGAGTCACAAGTCAAGATGCATGCCTTACAAATGATATCTCAGGCCTGTCCTGTTTGTTTATGAAGAACAGCACATTGTGGGCTCTTATGAGGTTTTTTTCCCTGCCCAGTTATGTAATTGCACAGTTTTTGGTTTTATAAGTGTTGGCCTGCCCACTGCCCCCATACTTGCTGAGCATGGAAATTCTGATAAGGAGGTTATCTTTGTCTTCCCCCGCAGATATATAGACTCGAGCAACTCTGTAGTCTCAGTTGTGGTAAGACTTTTTAATATAATTCATTAAGTAAAATGACAGGATGGATGTATCAAGGTTGGAGGAAAGAAGCTGGACCACCATAAGGATAGAGAATAAGTATTATAAGGATGAGGCCTTGTACAATCGTGAGAGCACATGAAGAATTGTACAGAAGGCTACTGTATGCCTGAGTTGAAGATTCACAGATCTGGTGGTCGGGAAGAAAAGCTGGACAGTGGGGCAGAGCCAAGGGTAAACTGGAAACCATAAGGACACACTGGAACCTGTGTCTGTCCCTTACTGCCCCCATTTTCAAGCTTTCAGATTGAGTTACTTACTTAGAGTGAACTGTGTATTCATCTATAGGATATAAATATCATGTTAGAGCTTTTAACAGACGGGAATTTTTTTAAGTCCTTCAAATTTGGGTAGGATTTTAATGAGAAAAAAATAATAATCTTCCATAACAGAATCTTACAGTGTAACCACTCTCATTCATTCATATTTTAGTGTAGAAGAAAGCACTTATTCACCTGTCAAAATCTGGTCTGATACGTTGTGGTTAATCTGTACAACATCTTGACCACATCTTCTTAGCATCCAAAAATTATGCCTCGGAAAATGTTTATATGTTATGTGTAACTTAGGGCAAAAATCAAGATCTCAGTGAATGAGTAGTGGCTAAATAGGGGAGGGAGCATATCATGGACTTAAAGGAGCAGCTCTGTCCTTCCATGAGAGGAAAGGGGGGCTTACAGCCATTTTGCAGAAGCTCCTGAAGCCACCGTGAGTTTTTCAGAGCCCTAAATGGGTATTAAGGTTGCCGTAATGAAGCCATCGTCTCTTACTGCTGGGTGAGCCAAGTCTAGCTGGTTTTCCTTTATGACTGAATACAGCCATTTTCAAAGCTGCCCCAGAAATGACTCTGGGGTAGGAAGAAGAAGATAAAGGAAGATGGCTTGTACTCACGATGCCTAGTTAGTGAAATTCTCTTGGAAAAAAACCCAACTCTTAAACCGGGCTCTACACTTCATCTTCTCTCTCAACATCTGCTTCCCTCCACCTGTATTCTATATCCCTCCATCAGATTCATTTCCTGGAAGTGATGCTTTAGACCACTGCTTTGGCCTTTCCATAGCTCATTTTAGCTACAGTGTAATATCTGACCTCATTTCGGGGTCATCACGGGGCTGGCCACCTTCCCTTTCTCTTCTTTCCCACTAGTCTCTTTGGCTCACCACAGATAGCATTGTCCAACCTCAGACTTCTCTCCGTCCCAGTAGAGAGGAAGATTTTTATTCCTTCCTCTCTAAGGCTACCCTTTCTGCCTTTCCTCACCAATCTCCTCTCTACCCAGCATCTTCTTTGTGTCCCTGGGATTTAAAATATTTCTTACAGTAAATATACTCGAGCCTTCTTTTGTTAAAAAGTAAGTTAAAAATCCTTTCATTTCACTCAGCTACCTCTGTGATTCATCTTCTAATCATCTCTGTCCTTCCTTTTGCTTCTTTACTTGAATAAGTCTTTACCCTGCTCTCCTTATTTCCCTGTGCTGCTCTTAACCACCTGCAAACTGCTTTTCATTTTCACTTTACTGAAACTATTCTCTCAGAGTTCTCCTATCATGTAACCGAATGCCATGATCTTGCCTCAGTTTTTAGCTCTTTTAACATCCCTCGTGGGTCTGGTTGTGTCAACCATTGTGGATTTTGAAGGATTTCTTCCCTTGAGGTCCATAGTGCCAGACTTTTTTCTTTCTTTTTAAGTCATTTTGAGTCCTCTTTTGCCTTCTCCCTGGTTTCCTTTACTATTGTTCCCTAACTGATTTCCCCTGAGCTTTGGTCTCTGGTCCGGAACCTTCTCTTTACTTTCTCGGATAGTGAGCACACACACACTCAGGCTCACTTGAAACCTATCAGCTGTCTCCCAAGTGTCCTTCTTTAACACTAACACTCTGCCTGCCCTCCTTTCTTCCTTTGTTTCTCTTGCCTTTTTTGGCCTTGCTGCCACACCTCATGGCAAGGACCATACCCACTCAAACCTAAATTACTGCAGCAGCCCCAAGACTCTAGTTCTATACACTGCCGTCAAATGAATCTTGCTCAGATATGTCATACTGCCACTCTCGCTACTCCAAATGGGATACGCTTGCTTTCTCCCTATCCCTGTCCTTATTCGTGCTTTTTCCCTGACTTGACTAGTCCCTTTCTCTACCTTCAAGTCAACTAAATCTTACCTCTTTGAAGCAGAACTTAAATTCTGTCTCCTCCTTGCTCTTTTTTTTTTTTTTTTTTTTTTAAGATTTTATTTCTTTGACGGACAGCGAGAGAGGAAACACAAGCAGGGGGCGTGGGAGAGGGAGAAGCAGGCTTCCCGCGGAGCAGGGAGCCCGATGCGGGGCTCGATCCCAGCACCCTGGGATCATGACCTGAGCCAAAGGCAGACCCTTAAGGACTGAGCCACCCAGGCACCCCTCCTCCTTGCTCTTGATAGTCCAGCCCATACTGCTTTCCCCCTTGCCTTGTACCTATAGCGGCCCCTGACTCATGTGAATAGCCCCTTGGGAACTTCCTTCTCAACCTGATGGGCACAAGAACTCTTTGTTCTCAGCTTGGACAACCTACTTCCTCGTCCCCACCCTACCCCAGCACCTGTTTCACTTTAGCAGTAGTTCAGGTTCAAGGTGGAATTCCCCACATTGGTAATGTTTTGTTTTAAACGTCTTATGGGCAGAAGTAGGCAGAATAGTGTTTTAACCTCCACCACCCAGCTTCAGTTTGCTTTATTTTGTATCTCACCATTCCCATGTCTCCCTACAGGATTATTTTGAGTCAAATCCCAAATATATCACTCACTACTTCTGTAAATATTTCAGTACATATCTCTAAAAGATAAGAATTCTGTTTTTAAGATAACCACAATATCGGGGTGCCTGGGTGGCTCAGTCGTTAAGCGTCTGCCTTCAGCTCAGGTCATGATCCCAGGGTCCTGGGATCGAGCCCCTCATCGGGCTCCCTGCTCTGCGGGAAGCCTGCTTCTCCCTCTCCCACTCCCCCTGCTTGTGTTCCCTCTCTCGCTGTGTCTCTCTCTGTCAAATAAATAAAATCTTTAAAAAAATAAAAACTAAAAAAAAAATAACCACAATATTATTGTTAAAGTGAGATTTTCTGATGGCATAAGTCGGGGGGGGAGATAGAAGTACAGAGTTTAAACAGAAAATACATTATAAATGATTATAGATATCCTTTATTTTTTGTATCACCCTAAAAGCCACTGAAAGGACTGTGTATTTGCCTCAGGAAACCAAAGGGGAACTGTGAGACTGCCTTCTGTTCCTCTGTGGACTAGGGAAGGAGAGGACTTGGGGTCAGAATTAATAGGTAGTAATAGAAGAAAAAGGCTGTGGGCCCTTCAGAACAAAGCAGAGGATCTGGTCTTCCCAAAGGTGATTCCACACACTCCACCCTTCCTTCCAAATCTCTATCCCTGTGCTTTGCCCATGGAGCCTTTGAGGTTTTCCATGAATGACTGGGGGGGGGGATCTTTTTTTTTATTATTTTTTTTAAAGATTTTATTTATTTATTTGACAGAGAGAGACACAGCGAGAGAGGGAACACAAGCAGGGGGAGTGGGAGAGGGAGAAGCAGGCTTCCCGCGGAGCAGGGAGCCTGATGCGGGGCTTGATCCCAGGACCCTGGGATCATGACCTGAGCCGAAGGCAGACACCCAACGACTGAGCCACCAAGGCGCCCTGGGGGGGAATTCTTACTGTCCCAACTTGGCCAGTTTTGATAAAAGGTGTCCTGATCTTGGCAGCACAGGAGGATGTGTTCCTGACATTCCAAGTTAGAATTCTAGACTTGTTTTCCCACAGAAGCACTGCGATGTATGGTTAGATTCTATAGTACTTGTACAGTATGAGTTTGAAAGACTCCCTGGAATTTCCTGGGGAAACCTAACTGCTGTGTACAACATTGCTTCTATGGGAGACTGCTTTTGAATTACACATAATTGACCTACAGTGAAATTTGGATTCCAGACCAACTATAAAGATTTCAAGTATAATAAGTCTTACTTATTTAATAACCTTTTCAGATTATACCACGTGTTAGGTTTTTTTCTTACTCTCAAGTTAGATTGTAAATTTTGCAAGGTCAGACCTTGTCCTTGCCTTCTCTCATGTCTGCCAGTGCACCTAGCGCATTGCAAAGCATTTAGGCACTGAATAAAAACTTGTCGATGGATAGATTGGGTGAAAACTCAGATGTTTGTCTAGCTTCACACGTTTTCCCGTTTTGACTTCATTATTGTTTTCTTCTTCATTGCCAGTGAGAGGTTCACATCCTACTAGTAATGTCTGGCAGGTGAAAGCAGAAGTATTTGAGAGCAGTAAAAGACCTTGTAGAGGTCTTTTAGAGGGTGGATTTTTATTTCATTGTTTTAGAAAGATTTCTTTATTTTTGGGGGGAGGGGCAGAGGGAGGGAATTTTCAAGCAGATTCCCTGCTGAGTGCAGACCCTGTTGTGGGCCTCGATCTCATGACCCTGAGACCATGACCTGAGCCGAAACCAAGAGTTGGACACTCAACTGATTGAGTCACCCAGGCGCCCCTATTTCATTTTTTAATTTATGAAACCTGTATTTGTTCTCTGAGCTTTAGCCCCTATTTATCTCTATTGTGTGTGTAGTGTTCACTTCAGCAGCACATATACTAAAATATCTCTATTGTGTGTGTAGAGGAGACCTTGAAATTAAGTGTGGTCTTTAAGAAACAATCTCTCTCTTGCCACAACTAAGCTCCCCCACTGAACTCACTTGTAGGAAACAGAAATGCACTTGTCTGGGTTCTGAGTCTTTGAACCATAGTCATTGTTTATCTCTGTGACCCTCTGTCTAGTGACTATCCAGACTCATGAAACACAAACTGCCTTGACTGACCAACTCCCAGACAGCTAACAATCTCAGTTTGAAGTGTGAAATACTAATAGATTTAGCATTAAGTTTGTTTTCCTAAAGAAGATAAGAAAATTTTTAAGCAAATCTTGAAATATGTGTGTATAGTTTATGACCCATATTAAATATTCTAGAAAGGGTAACTATAAAAACAGAACTTTGCCATAGGAGTTTTCCCTAAAACAAAATCTCTTCCATCACCAGCCTGGACATTTTTAAAAATCTTAATTCCAGTATCATTAACATGCAGTGTTAGAGTAGTTTCAGGTGTACAAGATAGTGACTCAACCCTTCCATACAACACCCGGTGCTCATCAGAACAAGTGCACTCATTAATCCCCTATTCCTATTTTCCCCATCCCCCTTTCCCCCACCCACCTCCCCTCTGGTAGCCATCAGTTTCTTCTCTGTAGTTAAGGGTCTCTTTTCTTGGTTGAGTCTCTCCCTCTTTTCCTTTGCTCATTTGTTTCTTAAATTCCACATATGAGTGAAATCATATGGTATTTGTCTTTCTTTGACTGACTGACTTCACTTAGCATGATATACTCTAGGTCCATCTGTGTCATTGCAGATGACGAGATTTCATTCTTTTTTTTTTTTTAATCAGCCTGGACATTTGTTAATCCCAAGAAACATAAATTCCCGAAATAGATCAAATCCAGACAGCTAGCTATCTAAATATGAGGCATGACATACAAGTAGATTTAACTTAATTGTTTATTTTCCTGGAGTAGGTAAAAATAGTTGTTTTAGTTTGGGATCTTTCTTTCATTTTAAAAAATCATTTCTGTTGCTTAGTAGTCTTAAATAATCTAGAAAGGAGCAACTCTAAGAATAGGAATTTGTCCTTAGGGACCCACACTCATTGCTTCACTACTTTATTTTATTTTAAAAAATTATTTATTTCGGGCGCCTGGGTGGCTCAGTTGGTTGGGCGACTGCCTTCGGCTCAGGTCATGATCCTGGAGTCCCAGGATCGAGTCCCACATCGGGCTTCCTGCTCAGCAGGGAGTCTGCTTCTCCCTCTGACCTTCTTCCCTCTCGTGCTTTCTATCTCTCATTCTTTGTCTCTCTCAAATAAATAAAATCTTTTTAAAAAAATTTATTTATTTATTTGACAGAGAGAGAGCACAAGCAGGGGGAGAGGCAGAGGGAGAGGGAGAAGCAGGTTCCCCACTGAGCAAGAAGCCCGACACGGGGCTCAATCCCAGGACCGTGGGATCATGACCTGAGCTTCTGAAAGCAGACGCTTAACCAACTGAGCCACCCAGGCACCCCATATTTTATTATTTTTTAAAGATTTTATTTGTTTGAGAGAGAGAGAGCTAGCACAAGCAGGGGGAGTGGGAGAGGGAGAAGCAGGCTCCCTATTGAGCAGGGACCCCGATGCGGGGCTCGATCTCAGGACCCTGGGATCATGACCTGAGCTGAAGGTAGATGCTTAATTGACTGAGCCACCCAGGTGCCCTGCTTCACTACTTTAAATAGCAGCACTAGGGGCACCTGGGTGGCTGTCAGTTGAGCATCTGGCTCTTGGTTTCGGCTCAGATCATGACCTCAGGGTGGTGAGATCGAGCACACCCCACCCCACCCCATGGGGCTCCATGCTGAGTGTGGAGCCTGCTTAAGGTTTTCCCTCTCCTGGGGCGCCTGGGTGGCTCAGTTGGTTAAGCGACTGCCTTTGGCTCAGGTCATGATTCTGGAGTCCTGGGGTCGAGTCCTGCATTGGGCTTCGTGCTCGGCAGGGAGTCTGCTTCTTCCTCTAACCTTACTCCCTCTTGTGCTCTTGCTCTCTCTCTCAAATAAATAAAATAAAATCTTAAAAAAAAAAAGATTTTCCCTCTCCCTTTGCCCCTCCCCCCACCCCCATTAATGTGCACATGCACACCCTCTCTCAAATAATTAATAGCAGCACTAATCAAGCCCAGTATGTGTTTGGATTTTTTTTTTTTTTTTAAGAGAAGGAAGGTGGGAAGGGGCAGAGGGAGAGGGAGAGAGAGAATCCTAAGCAGGCTCCACGCCAAGCACTGAACCTGATGTGTGGCTCTATCTCACGACCTGAGCCGAAATCAAGAGTTGGACCCTTAACTGACCGAGCCACCCAGGTTCCCCTAGCCCAATATGTGTTTTTAGTCCAAGAAATAGCCATGCATTTCCAAGATGACATTCTTGTGTACCTAGTAAATAGAGTATCAGCATGTATTCAGTTTACATGAACAAAAGACTCCAGGATACACAGAATAAACCTAAGACATCCCTGATAGGTGTTGAAGAAATGGATCTAATGTGCAGAAGGAATATCCGTTCCAATTTATAGAGAATAGCTTTACCAGAGTAAGTTATGAAGTGTCTTTCTCCTATTCCTCAATGTAATTATGCACTTTATCTTATTCTAGGAGTACACCATGCTGTGTCTGTTATGTGGCAAAGCTGAAGATACTATCAGTATTCTCCCTGATGACCCTCGACAAATGACTCTGTTATTCTAGGATCTTTCTGCAGTTCTGTAGTAACTATGTTGTATTGGTTTACAATACAGCAAGCCTCATGGTTTGTCTTACTTTGTTTATAATGGAAATTATTTTGCATATTTTTTTCTGCTTAGACTTAACTATCCTTTGAAAGAAAAAGTAATTTAGGGGATTATATTCTTCTGCTGAGCTCTTCTGCTAAAGTTCCCAGTTCACATCAAAATGAAGACTCTCTATTAGAAGTTATGTGGCTAGAAAATAAAACTAGAATGGGAGCATACCTAATGCCCAGGTCTTAGTCCCAATAAAAGGAACCAGGGCTCCTTGGAGAAATGATTGATTCTAGGACTGGGGCAGTAAATATACACGATGAGCTTGGAGCATTTTGTGCCACAAGGAAAGTGCCAAAAAACCCCCCCAAAAAACCAAACCAAAACAAAACAAAACAAAAAACCCATAAAACACAATGATTGGAAGTATGTCAAAAGGACAAAAGAGCCAACTGAAGGAGCTCCCAGTGACTGAAGTTGGAATAGTTTCAGCAACAAAATAAAGTAGTATTGAATTATAACCTAAACGCTAAATATTCATTAGTCATTACTGATAAAAATAAATGATTGAAAAAATAAATACAAAGATTGGAAGAATAGACATGCAGAAGAATTTCAAATAATATATGTAGATACTTCCCACTCCTTAAGGATGGGTTATGCATAGCAGCTTCCTTCCAAAGAGTAGAGTAGGGTATGCCAAGGGAGAAAAGTGACTTTACAGTGGAAAAATCTGACAAGCACTAGCTCCACCAAATGACCAAGATTAACATCCTCAATGATAACCCTATCGATAATAGCATGTACCCTTGATAAGATGTGATGAAAGGGTACTTTACCTTTGTGGTCTTCCTCCCCCAAACCCATAACCCCAATCTAATCATGAGAGAAACATCAGAGAAATCCCACTTGAGGGCCAGCTTACAAAATAACTGACAAGTACTCCTCAAAATTGTCAAGGCCATAAAGACAAGTTTGGGAAACTCGCACAGCCAAAAAGAGTGTAAAGAAATGTGACAACTAAATGTAATGAAGTGTCCTGGGACAGAAAAAGGACATTTGGTTAAAACTAGCAAAATCTGAATATGGGCTTTAATTAATATATGTAAATAGAATGATTTCAACTGCTCCAAAGAAATCTTAGACTATCTCACCTTGTATAGTTGAAAGAACACTGGCTTGGGTATCAGAAACCCTGGCATTTAGGTCTGTCTTCCACTTGGTAGCAGTATAACCATTAAGCAAAGCATAACTCTGGTCTTTATTGTCCCATTTCTATTAGATTGGGCTGATAAAAATTCACTGTATTGTTCAAAGATCAAATGAATAATGAATGTAAATTGCTTTAGAAAGCATATAAAGTACTATATGCAATGAGATGGCTTTAGTTAGTTCTAAGACCAAAACTTAAAGGGTCAGACATTAGAAACAAAATTATTTCCTCTTTATATCTAAGAAATTTGGAAATTCTAAACTAAAGCTTTGCTTATAAGGGAAAAAAGTGAGTAAAGTGTCCATTGTTGATACCAGGGAAGTTTTGTTATATAACAGGAATAATAATAATGCTGAGGTTTAGGGCGCCTGGGTGGCTCAGTTGTTAAGTGTCTGCCTTTGGCACGGGTCATGATCCCAGGGTTCTGGGATCGAGCCCCGCATTGGGCTACCTGCTCAGTGGGAAGCCTGCTTCTCCCTCTCCCACTCCCCCTGCTTGTGTTTGCTCTCTTGCTGTGTCTCGCTCTGTCAAATAAATAAATTAAAAAAAAAAATGCTGAGGTTTATTGAGTACTTACTACGTGCCAAGGCCTTTTTAAACACTTACTTTATCCTCATTAACAACTCCAGAAAGTAGGTACTATTGTTATCCCAATTTTAGAGCCAAAGAAACTAAAGCACAAAGAAGTTAAGGAACTTAAGGTCACACAACTAGTACAGTGACTCCGTCTCAACACTGTTGTTCACAACATATGAAGTATAAGGGTCTGGCAAGGTGAGGAAGAAGTTGAGAATGTCAGCGACAACACTCAGGAATCTAGGCATGTCAGACCAAGATTTATTCAGAAAAGTTAAGTCATCTGCTCCTTAGGGATCGGTTGTGTTATTCCTGGAAAATGTTTTCCACTTTTCTGCAAATCTATATCTGACCTGCTGAGGAAATCGTTCGGTGAAATGGATCCAGAAAGCAGAGAAAATGCTTCATTACTTTAAATAGCAGCACCAAGCCAATTATAGCCTCTGAATTGTCCCTTCTTGGAGTTTGCTAATGCTTCCAACTTAGTCATTTGGAGCTCAAGAGTATGATTTTATAAGCCCCAACTGATACCTTCGTCTATTATAGACTGTATAATTATCTGTTTTGGACTATATATTACAAAACTTATAAGATCCTATCTACATTTGTCATTATTAAACCAACTTTATGCTGTATTTTATGACACTTTATTTTTTAGAATTCTTCTATGGATCTAATCAAATAAAGACCTCTTGAACCCAGTTCTACTGAATCCAAATTTTTCTTTTCAAATAAAGGGGAGCCAGGCAAAAATATCAGTTTACTTTCCTTCCTGGGATACAAGAAAGAAAAGGAATCATCGATAGATGTAATTGGGAAAGTGGGCTTGTCCTGGCTCCTCGTTCTTTGTCTGCTTGCTCCATGATGTATAGATCTGGAGTCTGCATGCTTAGGCTCTTGGAGTTAAAGCTCAGCATGTTTGTTTTGTTGTTTTAGCTGGCCCAGTCTTTCTCAAATGGTCTTGGCTTCTCCCAGTACTAATTAATTGATATATGATATATTGGGGGCACAACCAGATATGGTTCGTTACTTACAAGGAATTACTAAGAAGTGTATGTTCGCTGCTCTTTATCAAGAATTCTTTGTTTCATTTTTTTTTTTTTTGTGAGCAAGGTTAAGTTACTTCACTGAATTTGAGGTTCTCCCTTTTAGGTTGTGTGTTTCTTGACTATAGTACAGTCTCTATTTTGAGGTACAGTATGGTTGTATAGAAGGAAAACCAAGAGACCTAGGTCTAAAATGAGCTTTGCCACCTGCTCATGTTGGGACATTGAGCAGGTAACTTATATGCACCTCGGCTCTTCAGTGGAAAAATAGAAATAATCATGCCTCCTGCACAGTTTTTAAATCAAATGATATAACGTAAGTGAAAATGTTTTTAAGTTGTGCAGTGCTGTGTACAGGCAGCTCTCAGTGGTCTTTCTGAAGGAACTATTGTGTTGTATTTAAGAGTACAGGCTTTGGGGCGCCTGGCTGGCTCAGTCACTTACGTGTCTGACTCTCTATTTCAGCTCGCATCATCATCTCAGGGTTGTGGGATCAAGCCCCATGTTGGGCTCTGTGCTCAGTGGGGCGTCTGCTGGAGAGTCTCTCCCTCTCCCTCTGCCTTACCCACCCCCCCAAATAAATAAATAAGTCTTAAAAAAAGTACAGGCTTTATAGTCGACTGACCTGGGTTTAACTTGCAACTCTGCTACTTGGAGCCCTTTGTCCTTGGCAGATGTCTTGTTCACTTACCTTTAAACAGAGAGAAAAATTCTTCATAGGGTCAGTATGAGAATTAAGTAACCTAATATATATAAAGTACTTATGCAGTGTGTGAGTGTAGTAAATAATAAATGATAGTTTGGATGACAGTTGTGATGGTGATTATAAGAAATCAGATTTGAAATCACCAATTAGATTTTGGCTCAGTGCTTTTGAAACTAAGGAGGTATAGCTGTGGGAACATAGTCATAGAAATAATAAATTTCAGTCTGTGTACCTTGGTTCCCTAAAATCATTTACCCCAAGCTTTATTATTTTTTTTAAAGATTTTATTTACTTATCTGACAGAGAGAGAGACAGCAAGAGAGGGAACACAAGCAGGGGGAGTGGGAGAGGGAGAAGCAGGCTTCCCACGGAGCAGGGACCTCAATGCGGGGCTCGATACGGGGTTCGATTCCAGGACCCTGGGATCATGACCTGAGCTGAAGGCAGACGCTTAACCACTGAGCCACTCAGGTGCCCCAACCCCAAGCTTTATTTTTAGTTAGAACCCTCACAGAAATGATTGTCTCTGTCCCTCCTCTAAATCGAGTGGCATTCTCAGCTCTCTGGAAAAGCTTGTTGATGAGACACCTTCCTACTTCCTGAGTGCCCTAGGGAAATTTGATTAAAAGATTGAAAGTGGGTGATTATATTAAGCTTTGCCGCGTCTGTTTATGACCATAAGCTGATACTTCTGAGGATGTAAAGGGAGACAAACGAGATGAGGAATAAAGGAAACATTTCTCACTTCTCTTCATTTTAACAACAGCACAACCAAAGATTTAGTAAAAACGAATGTCCTTATAAAAGAAGTTCCTCCAGCCCTGCCTTCCCTGTTCCCTCCTGAGCCAGACTGGTCAGGTCCCTTCTGAAGCATGTAGCATTTTCCCTGCCCAAGTGAGGAGCCCTTTTCCTAGCATTATGACCCTTATTGACTCTCTGCAAAATCACTTAGACTGTTAATTCCTGATCCTTTGGGAATCTTTAAATAATTCCTTCATCTTGAGCCTCATGGGAAAGACCTAACACATCGTACTGGCATATCAGCCCTAAATTGCCTGTGGCATAATGCCAACATCCAGGACAGCTGCTCTGTTATTAGACATAGCAACAGCCTTTAGCATTATGGAGATGATGAACAAATCATGCTAGCATCCAGTATGAATTCTGTATTTCATTTCTTTAGAGAAGTGATTTGTCTCTGCAGTTACTGCTCTAAAATCAGTGCTTGGTCCTGCCCTCCAAAAACCCATACCCCAGCTGTTGGCTTTAAGAGCAGGAATCTTGAAAGGCTTGAGTTTGTGAGAGTCAAGTTAAGGGTAGCCTTAATTTAGCGGAAGGCCCTGCAAAAGGGTGCCAGGGGATTCCCACTGTAACGCTCAGGTTACTCCTTTTGAAATAAAACACCATGGAAAGCATAGCTTTAGTTGAAGGTCAGACAGTCTATTCCACATTGACTTCTCAGATGATGCAGGTGCTTGGAAAATAGTTATAGGAACACCACAGGAAAGGGATCTCCCCCTCAGCATTGGGGTTCGTAATCAGTGTGTCCAGTTTGGAGAACTGTCCCTTCAGGGCTTCAGTGAGGAAAGTTAAAATGTTCCAACTAATGGTCAAAAAAGGAAAGGTGAAGTGAGCAGTTTCCAGGAAGAGTTTATGAGGCAAAGTGACAGGGCAGTGGCCTCTGAGTAGGTGTCTTTTCCAGAACATGATAGAACCTGGCCTTGGTGGTGGTGGTGCCTTTGGAGTCTGCCTGTACTTGCTGAGGAATCTGGGTCACCGTCCTTACAAAGCCGTTTGGCAGAACCCTGTTCTCACAGAGAAGGGCTGTCCTGTTGGCAGGTTATGAATAGTCGGACTGTGTAAAGGGAGGCCCTCTTCCATTCCCACCCTCATGGAAGAAAAAATGAAATCAATCGTTCATGCCTACACTGATTTGTCTTGTGCCTGGATCTGTGAATATGTGAGTTTGGGAAAGATAAGGGTAGCATGTGAACTGTGAAAAGGAGGGAGTCAGTCTAGCAAAGGATCAAAAACAAATGTGACTCAGCAAGGTGACCAGGAAAATAAGTACTCTTTGTGTTTCCAGGAACTGCATCCTCCATGCCCTTGCTGTCAGTTGAAGATGACCAAATTTATGTCCCAGCAATAACTCAAAATGCAGTTAATGCTTGGCTGGCCCAGTACCTGCAGTGATAGTGACATCTTCCTGGTTGGAGTCCTCTAACGAACCTCCCAGTACTCTCCACTGAAAGGCCCGCTGTCTATTCCCTCCTTTACCTCACATTACCACCTCCGAGCAACCCCCCCCCCCCACCATCCTCCGTTCTGGAGGAGCCATCAAGTAATAATACAATTCACACTTCCTGCAGCTCCACCCGCCACCACAGACCCTAGCCAGAGCCTGCTCTCAACAGTCATTAGGGTGTCCCCCGATCAGAGCCTCCCTCTATCAAGCCTTTGTGTGCTGCCAGCTCTCTGTCCCACCTGTGCTTTTGTACCATCCCTCTACCCTCCATCAAGGAAGAAGACACAGAGAACCTGGCCATTTGCATACCTGCCCTTTATTGGACACATCTAGCAGGCTGGCTCTAAGCCCTTCACACTTCTCAGACACCGCCCATACGGTTTAGGAAGGTGCCATCATTCTGTGAAGGCCCAGAGCCACCCAAGTCTTGGAGCTCCAAGTAGAATCACCAACCGGAAGGTTGGGGGAAGGAAGGGAGACGGGGGGACTGGAAGGGCAAGGCTCTTCAAGGGGAAGCTTTGGTCCAGCAGTGTCTCCTGCGGGAGACACTGACCCTAAGGAAAGATACCAGGGGTGGGATGGAGTAGATATGCATGCTGAGCGGCTTGTGTCTATATGGCAACTTTGAGGAGGCGTTTGATGTCAGGCTCAATGTTGATGGTAGGGAAGGTGCGGCTGTAGCGGCGGAAGGGCTCCCCCTCGGGCCCAATAAGGAACTTCTCAAAGTTCCAGGCCACATCTGAGCGGCGCACCGGGCTCCAAATGATGAACTTGGGATCGGTCATGAGGGAAAATGGGTCATCATCAGGGTAGGGGAGCTTGTCCTTCAGGTAGGCGAAGACAGGATGCTCGTTCTGACCATTCACCTCACACTTTTGGACAAGGGTAAAGGTGGGCTGGAATCCTCCCCCAGGGCGGACATACTTGAGACTGTTCAGGATCTCCTCATTCTGACAGTTCTCCTGGGGGAGGAAGAAGACAAAGAGCATGGAAGAGGGAAGGGGGAAATGAAGGATCCACAAAAATCTTTCACCCTCCCTTCCCAGGATCATTCTTTTCTGTGTAGCCTCCCCCCTCCCCTGACTCTGTTCTTTCTCTTTCCTTCTTCACCAGCTTTGCCTCACTCTTGACTTGGAGATTCCCCACTCACAGCTATTGTTTAATGGTTTGCTAGGCCATTCCTGAAAATTCTTGTAGTTCCTAGCGTGGCTGTTCTTGCAGTGGATGATTTAGCACTTTCGACCTGCTGCTTCTCTCTCTAAACTGCCCTGGACGGTTCTTGAGGTATCTGTCTGAAACTTCAAGGAACCTTGAGTTCAGGACAGTAGAAAGAAAGGGAAAGGCGGCTCCGGTGATGCCCCCTAGAACTCTCCCTTCCATTGCCCACACGCACACTCACACGTGTCCAGCCACAACCTTCTTTTCCCTCTGCCCTGATTTTGCCTCCATTGCTTCCGATTACACGTAAATGTTGCGTCTAGCCTCTGTCTCTGTTCCGCTCACTTCCTCAAGCTAAGGGTGAAATCGAGGACTGGAGAGAGAGGATTGACAGCTCTTGCTGTCGTCTTGCCTCGTCCTAGATCTGAAGTGTAAGTAGGAGGAAGCGTTGAAGAAGGAAGACGCCATCCAAGGAAGCCTGGCTTTCAGGTGCCACAAAGGCAAAGTGAGTTAGAGACGACAGTGGATCTACTCTAAATGGAATTGCTCAGTGACCAACAGGGATGGATTAAACAGGATAGTGTTTAGGGTTCTGGAACAGGCCAGGGGAAGGAAAGTTAAGTGCATGCTAAAGGTTGTGAATGTGTAGTTATCATTCCGTTTACTTCCAGACTGCTCTCCCAAGACTCCTCACACTCACTCACTGGGCTCAGCTGTGAAGGCTTCAGCTCTGAGCCTGTTAGCGGTCTTTCCCTCCCCCCTGCCATCCCTGTCCTATCCCCTCTTGGCATTCTCCACCCCTGACAACCCCCAAAGGCCCACGGAAACCCTTATTTTCCATCCCTCCCCCGGGGTCTAAGAGTCAGATATCTCCCTGTGGGAGAAAGTTCTTGCCTCTGACCTACTAGAACCAATCAGTACAGTCAGTTCCAGGCCATCATGACATCTTGAGCCCAAAGGTGATCTCTATTAGACTCCTTATCTCTCAATGCAAATGGCCGGCCAGCTACTGGTAATGGATTCCCTCCAGCCACTAACTACCCTGATGGTGTAAGGGTGGAGGCACCTCTGGGGTTTCGCCTCTTCTCTCGCCTGCCCTGGCCAAACCTAGAAACAGACTGCCGGTGACAGCAGGGATGGTCTGGGCTCACGTTTGTCACAGCCAATGACACTTCAGCCTTCCTGTCTCTCTGCTAACCAATTCCTTGCCTTCATGCCACTGTGAATTGAACTGAGGGGGTTATAATTAGAGGGTTCACTTGAGGACATTCTGTCTGCTGGTGCTGTTAAAATAATAAGTGAAAACGGAAGAATCCCTAAAAGACAACTTGAGGTGTGTTGGCTGAAGATCTAGAACTTGACCCAGTAATCAGAGACAGAGATTTGATCCCCATATGGGCCACACACACACACATACACACACCCAAAAAAGGAAAAAATCAGAGACAGAGCGGTGCGTGTGAGGCCCGGAGGAGATCCGAGCACGTTGTAAACCCTGAGCCTTCCACCAAAATCACTCTCCCCTCAGCTGATTTAAAACAAAGTCCTTCAACCTAAATAATACAGTTGCTTTTGCTTTCACTTGCATATTACTTTATATTTTTCAAGTTATTTTTGTGTATCTTACCCTCTGAACCTCACAATTATCCCATAACTGGCATTGTCCCCCCATTTACAGATAAGGAAACTAAAACAGAGAAATCAAGGGACTCTTCTGAGGGCACAGAGCCACGGAATAGCAGAACCACGTCTAGCTGGAAGGAAGGTCTCCCGGGTCAGTTCCATCCTAGTTTGATTGGTGATCTTCTATTTCCTCCACTCATCCACTCAGCGGATATTTAACAAGCACCTTCTCCACAGTGGAGAGAAAAGCAGACCGGGTACCAGCCCTCATGGAGCATAATGGGAAGACAGTAGACAACAAAACCCCACCCTTGGTGCTGAAGCCCAGACAGTTAGAACCGTACGTCCTTCCTCTTGGGATTCACGTGTACCCAAGACCTAGATTAAAAAAACATACCTACGATTCCAGACGCTCCGACACACACAGTCCCTCTCCCCCTCCCCTTAGCCGACCAAAGCTTCGGCAACCCAACTTCTTGGGCACACTACAAGGCACCCCTCACCTGATGTCCAAATTGGTTGCAAGGGAAGCCAAGAACCACCAGGCGCCTGGGAAAGCGGCATTGCAGCTCGTTGAGCTGGGTGAAGTCCCGGCTGGTCGTGCCTCAGAGCGAGGCCACGTTCTCAATCAGCACGGCCCTGCCTCGGAACGTGTTGAAATCTACCTTCTCCCCGTCCAGGCTGATGGCACTGAGGTCGTAGAAGGACTTGGCTATGTAAGCCATGGTGAAGGGGCAGAGCGAGGCCTGCAGAGTGGCGGGAACCCACGCTGGGTCTGTTATAGGGGTAGGGAGGAAGGAGGAGCCTGGAAGGACAGGAAGGATTTCACAATGGGGCTTTGAGCATCCCCAGGATGACTTAGCAAAAAACAGTCACCCACCTGTAGGTGCTGTTTCAACAGGGAGGTGGCTCCTCCTATTTACAGACTCTAACAAAGCCACCCACCTGCCCCACCCTGCTGGCAACCTGGGAAGGGCCAATTTGATATCTATGTACAAACATGAATAATTCACTACTTGCAGGAAACTAGAGCCCCAAAGGTCAAATGGGGAGGAAAAAAGGGAGGGAGGGATGCAGGATTGACTCCGACCTGCCCCAGCAAGTCGTTCTCACTTGGCACAAACGTGTATTGTTGGCTGAAGGCCAAGCTCTGATCTGTGCCATTGAGAGGTCAGGGTCTGCCAAGATCTGGAGGATGAGGAAGAGAATCGGGGGGCATGTCCCCTTAACTCAGACCATAACCGAAATATACATATGACTGTGCACAGAGTTTTCTTTGGCTGTTGTTTTCCACAAGTATACAATCAAAGGGATCCTTAGGAGGACAGTGTGATTTTTCTAGAAATAATGGCTTTCAGTGGCTCAGCGTGCCCCAGGCTGCAGAGATGAAGTTTGTCGTGAACAGTCTTTCGGTAAGTGATATTACTTCTTCTGGAGAGCACCTTTGCCCTTGCCCCCCAAGGTGCCCTTGCATGGCACAGACTCCAATACTATGGGTCCTCCACTCTGCCTCCACAGGCTCAGGAGGATGCCGTCAGTCGGGGACGGGGTGATGGTGAGGAGTCACAGAGCAGGGGAGTAACTCCCAGGGCCTGAGCTACACCTGCCTCCTCTCAGACAAAGGCTCCGTCCCAGAGACTTCTCCCAGCAGGCTTGTGCTGCTCATTCCGCGCCCCGCCCCGCCCCCCCGAAGGCAGTGTGCAGGGAGTCAAAGCTGCCATGGTTCTAAACCCAGCCGAGCTGCCCAGGTTTTCAGCACCAGCCATGGAACGTACTGCGGGACATCTGAGGACCTAAGGAAAGGCCTAGTGCTTCACTTCATTATTCCAAACACCACCAGCTCGATAAATCCGATTTAAAAAAAAAAAAAAAAAGGCAGAATTTCTCCATTAGGAAGACTGGCAATCAGGCTTGACCTGGCTTGGGGATTTTTGGTGTTATAACAATGCAACTGTTTACTAGAGAGTGTTTTCACAGGTTCGAGTCCACTGGGAACTGTCTTCTAGAACAAAGAATAAGCAAGGCTTGGGAGCAGCTGGTATTGAAAAATCTGATTTGCTGAGAAGATGGAGGAACTACTCACCAGAGAGTGCCCAGCTTTTCTGTCTTTTGTGGCCTGTTCTGTGGCTGTTCATAGCATGCTATGTTCATAGCATGGGAACCCATGTCCCCACTGGCCGCTCCCTCAAAACAAGCCTCCATTACTTGAGAGTGAATAGAATCTTTGGCCATTAAAAGAGGTGGTGGGAAATGCAAATGAAGTGTGTCCCCCTGATTGGACTGGGTAGAGTTCCTAGAAACAGCCAATAAATGTCCCTACCAGGCCACTGAGTCAGAAGAACTTGGCCCTGACAGTGGGCTGAACTTCACCGCGAACTTGCCAGACTCACCTGCATGCTGAGAGCTTCCCCAGGACTCTCAGGCATCTGGACACCTCTTATTGGCTGCCCTTCTGGGGCCTCTGTCCAGGAAGACCATGGAAGTTCCTGAGCTGGGGGACCAAGTGGGGGTTCCCTCTTCCTCAGGGCCACACCATCCCTTTTCTCTAAGAACAACTTAGGACCCTCTGTGATGCAGGCTCTCGCCTTTCACGATTGAAAAAAACTGATGGGCTCTCTTAAAATACCTCTGTCTCCAACTTGACCTCAAACTAGCCCACTTCCCAGAAGCTTATTACTTTGGACATGCACTAACAGGTATGGGATTCCCGCGGTTTTCCACAGGGACAGTTGTTCTGGAAACTGCACTGGCTTAATAGGCAGAAAGTCTAGGTAGGTGGTTCTCAACTCTTGCTACAAAGGAGAATTGCTTATGGAGATTTTTTTTTTTAAAGTACGGACGCTAAAGCTTTTCCCTCCAGAGATTTCAGTTCTGATGTTTCTGGCCATGACCCTGCCACTGTTACTTGAGGCCCTTAGGCACATTTCCTTGCCAGCCGAATTTGTGTAATCACCCTCCTTATCTCACACAGATATGAGTGTTAGGGTGGAAGAGGTAAAGTATTGCAAGTTCTCCATAAACTGTAAAGTGCAGGTTAAGATCTTAGGCTACCATTGCCCCATCTTGTTTGACTCCTTCCTTTATCCTGACTTCCATTTTCTGCCTCTTCCATCAACTCTGTGCCCCAAAGTATAGTATTCGGCATCCCCCAGGCCCCTGAGATTACAGTCTGCCTTGCTTCCCTGGAGTACCTGATCACGGGGCTAGGACAAACTTCTGAAAGATTTAATCCCTCCTCATGACTTCAGGGAGACCCGTTCCTGTTCCATCCCACATAGAGGACAACCTTCTTGGCTTTACAGACTCCCTCAGACATAGGTATTCAGCATTCTCCCAGCGACACAGGCTTCTTTCTGCACTTGTAGGCCCACCGCAGAGCACTGGGGGCTTTGCTGGGGCTCCCCTGCAGGTGGTGTTGGGAAAGGTACAGTAAGGAGGATGACGCTTTGCTGCTTCCATTGTCATCCTTCTGCTGTTGCTTTATAAGGTTCTGGAGCCTCTTCTCCCAGCACTGCCTCTCCCTCCCTCCTTAACTCTCAAGGTCCAAGTGAGAACTCCTCCTAGGAGCTCATATAGGCAGCCACACCTGTGGTTTGAAATATTTTTTATTTTGTAAACATCTGTGTTTAAAATAGATGAACCCTGCTCACAATTCATATATTGGACCCAAGACACGGTACACGAAGTTCACCCATCACAGGGAGATGGTGGGGGCCTGGGAGCATGTGGAATGCCTGGGGCTGTGCTGAGTCTCAAGACAGCAGGTGCAGAGGTGGTGAGGAGTAAACAGGCAGGAGCGCCTGCTCAACAGTCTGGGCCTAAGGCCAGATCCCAGGCCACCTCCCGGACTGGAGAAGTTTAGGGGTGAGAGGCTGACTCCAATACCCGGTGGGCGTAGCTGACCCTAAAGCTCCAACCCTGCTGCTCCCATACCTCTCCCCAGCTGTGGCCCTGGTGGATGGGGCTCATTGGTTCATAAAATCTCCACTCTGTGTTTTCCCTTCCAGAACCCCTAGGTATAGTAAAAATTAGTCCCTCTGTCCCGAGGGGGCTGGAAGAGAAAGACACATGTTCTGCCTGACCTTCAGGGAACACTGCGATATGGGTCCACAGGTTGGAGCCAGTGCCCAGCAAAACATCTGCTCTCTGAAGCCCCTGGCTGCCGGCACCCCGAGGGCTGGCGTTACCGTCGCCCCACCCCTGGTGTGATGCTGTGTCTTGACACCCGAGGAGTCAGTCCTCAAGGAAGCATCCCAGCCATATCATGACTTCATCCAAAAGAGTCTGCTATCTAAGTTTCTCATCAGCTAACAATTTATAACTATCCCTGCCCTCCTCTTCCTTCCACTATGTTAGCCTATCCCTGGTCCTACATCCTGAGCTACCCTCTCCTACTCTAAGAGTCAGGAGGAAAGGCTTGGTGATTTCTTCCCCACCTTTTTTTTTTTTTTCTTGAGGAATAAGGAAGCAGGGCTCTTAATCCTTCACACACGTGGGCCCTGGACTTCGGCCCTTCGTCGGTGAATGTTCAGTGCTCAAGTCCCTGTTTTAGCTCCAGCCCGAGCCATGTGATGCAGCTAATATGTAGCTTAAGAAGGAGCCTCCAACCCTGGGAAGGTGGGGAAGAACCCCACTAGGGCCCGTCACTGACTTGCCCCTTCTTTAAAGCGCCTCCTTCAAGCCACCTTTGGGCCATGTGGGCTTAAAGAAACTTCTTCCTGAACAAAGAGCTCTGGAGGAAGGAGTCCACTTCCCTCCCCCTGCAGCCACAGTGCAGGTGGCTCCTCTTCAGGGAGCTAGAGGGGCAAGATGGGCACTTCGTCTAGAAGGCTGAAGAGAACAGCACCAAGCATTTCTAGCCGGGGCCTGCCTTCTCTCTCCCCAGGAAGCCCCTGCCCTTCTCCCACAGACTTTGAGTCTCGGGAAAACCTTGAGCACGGAAGGCTGGGTTCAGTGGCTACATCCCCTCTCACGTGCCGAGGGGCCGTGGGGAAACGCCCTTCTTACACAGAAATGGAAGTTGCCGCCTATCCCCCTCTGGCCTCCTCTCCCTCACTTTCACCTGATACACAGGGGCTAGTACTTCAGGTCCAAACACTCCCCTTTCTGGGGTGCGTGGTTGGCTCGTCAGCATCAACATCACTGGCCTCGCCCCCTCTTTCCTTCCTTGCCTTTCCTGCAGTGCCCTGGGGCCTTGGTACACATCTTTAAACGCAGGAGCCCAGGTGGAGAGAAACTGTGTACACACTGCACGGGAGGTAGAGAATGGAGGTGACCTTTATCCCTGCCTCCTCTCGACATTTTGTTTTTCTTTTCTGAAGCACCTGCTTCTGAGCTCACTTTCCGCAAGAAGCAGGTGGGCAGGCGGCCAAGCAAGGCCAAAGCTGGGAGGGGGGGACTCGGGGGGCAGGCAGGGAAAGGTGGGACAGCCCCAGTCTTGAGAACCACCAGTTTGGTGTTTCCTTCCTACCTTGATGGTCCATTTTCCCCGATCACTGGTGAGGCAGGCCCACAGCACGGGAAGGGGCGGTGGGGTGGGGAAGATAGGAAGAAGCACCCCGTAGGCTTTGGCCCCTTCACAAAGCAGGGTGGGGGGGTTCTCCCAGGAGAAGAGTGTGGAACATCCCCATGAGCCTGAGTCCATTCCCTTGGACAGGGTTAGGAAGAAAGGAAAGGAAGAAGCTGCCCCGGCAGCCACACAGCAGTACGGTGAGGGAAAGAGGTGTGAGGGGCTTTGATACAGAACACACTGGAAGGGGGAAGGGGACGAGAAAGAGAGGTGGGGGGAAGAGAGGAAAAGCAGCGAGGAGACAGGATGCACTGAGAAAGAAGGAACCTTGGGGTGGCCTCACTCCAGACGGGGCCACTGTCCGGGCGCCTGGGGCGGTGAGGCCGCGCCCGCAGCATACCGGGGGGGGCTCGTGGCAGGCCTGTGGCGGGCAAACAGGCAGGAGGGAGCCCCTCCAGGCTGGAGGGCGGGGGCAGAGGCTGTTCTGAGATGACAGCGGGGCTGCTCTCAGGGCCAGGCAGGGGAGTAGCAGCTACTGGTATTCCACAGGGTCACCCGAGTGAGAGGAGAAGCAGGGCAAAGCCTGGACTCCCTGTCTGCCACAGGCCTCCCGAGGGGAGGGGGATCGGTGGGTGCTCCACGCAGGACCCTCAGCACCAGCAGGCTTTCGAAGAGTTCGCTGGGCCCTCAGGTTTGCCCTCTTCCTCCTCCAGCTCGGCCAATGCCAACTCGTTGCTGGCGCGTGTCCGGAGACCATCCAGCTCCTTCCTGTGGGCCTGCAGCACCAGCTCCGTCAGCCGCGTGAAAGACTGGGAAACCAAGGGCGGCGGGTGAGTGGGGTGCTGCCTCCTCTTCCCCCTGCAGCCCGGTGGCTGCCCCGGGGGGCGGGGTGGGGGGCTCGTCCTCTGACCCGCCGCCTCCCCGCTCCGTGCCACTCCTCGGGACTGGGCCACAGAGGCAGGGCTGCGGGGCTTCGGGGCTCTCACCTCTTTAATGTTGAGGTTGGTGCAGGCACTTGTTTCATAGAAGTCCATGCCATACTCCTTAGCCAGCTGCAAGAAAAGAACATTCCTGAAAGGGAGTCAGTGAGGGAAGGGAGGTGCCCACAGCATCTGGCACACACTTGTGCCACAGCCCTCACGGCCCATGCTGAGCTGTCACTTCTCAGACCAGGCGGGAGCTCCTTCCAAGACACAGGCCAGCCGAGAAGGAGAGGACACTCCACAAAGCCCCACCCGCACCCCCAGCCACCTCCCGGCGCACACACATACATTGGGAGGCAAAGATCCCCCAATCTTGTGCAGGATGTGGAATTAATGACAAACCCGGGCTTTGGGGTCAAAGAGACCCAGCCTTAAGAGGCCAGTGCCGCCACTCAGCAGCCGGACGACCTTGGACAAGACACTGACTCTAAGCCCGGCGCTGCCATCTGTTAAAGGGGGATGAGGGTGTCTATCAACCAAAGTCACGGAATGACTGAAAGAGGTCATGCGTCTCAAAAGCATTTGCTTAGTGCCGGCCATCCATACAGTGCTCGATAAATACTATTCTAGGAGGGTTTATTCTAGTAGGGTTTGCCTCTACTTTCAGATTTTTCAGTGATCCTGCATCATTTTTGTATACCAAAAAATCCATTTTATTTTAAGCGCTATGGACAGAAAGAGGGAGAAAAAAGCTCTTGAGGCCCTCAGAGTGGGTGGATGACTCCCGTCTCCATGGTATCCATCCTTCTGGCCTCTGGGAGGGCTGGGTCCCTCGGCACCACCTTGCTACCCTCCCTTCTCCGTGGCTTCTCCGACCGTGAGCTTTTCCTCCCTACCCCTTCCCAGTATCAGGACAGGGGTGGGGTACCTGTAGATAGCAGCCGTGCCAGGATGCTGCTGGGGAAGCCAGCGACTCGGAGCCCTTCCTCCCCACAGACACTGGAATGACCTCTTAAGCAGAGGATAATCCTTCTCTGGGGCCCTTAGAGTTGGGAGAGGGGCTGCCCGAGAGGTCTTTGTTTTAGGATGGGCCCCAAATCACTGTCCCAAAGGACAGAAAGCAAACTCTCAAGGATGGCAACTGGCCCGGAGCCTCGGGGAACTGTGGGAGGTGCAGGGTGCCTGAGGACGGGGACAGAATCCTGGGTCCCAGCTCTCAGGACTGGCCCTGGCCGCAGGAGACGTGAGCGACGGGCAAGGCCAGCTTGCTCCACTTACCTGCTGCCCTTGCTCCCTTCCCACCTGCCGCTTCTGCTCTTCATCAGCCTTATTCCCTATAAGGATCTTCTGGACACCTTCTGGTGCATACTGGGGACAGAGGACAGGCAGAACCCCCAGTGAGGGCTGCGTTTCCCCCCCCCCCCCCCCCCGCCGGCCTCCACCATACAGGCTTCTGGCCTCCACACCAGCACCAAGATCCAGAGCCCTAGGGACAGAGCAGGCTGACTGGGTGCAGGCGCGAGGCTAACCCCAGGGGGCCCAGAGGGCTGTCACGGGGACAGCTTAGGGTGGGAGACACTCTGGCTATTCCTGGTACTTCCTGGGGTTAGATAGCTGGTATCTGAACTGGCAAGGACGTTGCACTTAAGTCCACCCCCTCATTCTACAGGTGAAAAACTGGGGACTCCGCAAATTCATATGGCTTGCCCAAGGCTCCAGAGCCAGGACTAGAACCCCAGTCTCACGATTCCTCCTGCTCCTGAGATTTCAGGAAGGACAACGGTCACAGGGTAGGTTCTGACCTAACTTATTTCCAAGGAAGAAGCAGCCATGGAGGCCTGGCTGGGCGCAGGGCATGGATGGCGTGGCAGCTTGGGCTTCTTCCCCATGTCTTACTCACCCAGAGGTCTTCATCCAGGGCTGGGAAAGGCAAGGTCTCCTGGGAGTGTTTGCTCACCAACCCCGAGAGCTTCGGCCCTTCCCATCTGGCCCTCACTTCGCCTTCCCCTCTGAGGCCCCCTTCCCCCACCCCCAACGGTGAGGCAGCATCTCCTACCTCATCCACATCACTGACCCACTTCATGATGTGCTGGTAAGAGCGCTCGCTGCTAATGTCGTAGACTAAAAATATTCCCTGAGAGAGAGAGAAGGAGAGAGAGATGGGGGAGGTAGTTGCACACAGAGACAGTGTACAGGCATGGGTCCAGAAGCAGGTGTGGTACCTTAAATGCTGGGTCCCACTCTCCCTTCTCCCTGCTTAGCATAATGAGGATCCTTCGGCACCCAGAAACTTCTCCTTCTCTCTCATACCCCCAAAGCTATTGTGCCCTAGGCCTATCACAGAACTCTCTGAGGTAGGAAGGCACCAAATCTTCGGACTGGGGTCTTTGGCCCAGGGTGGAGGGTGGGGATGAGGCTGGGGGACTTGCCTGCGGTGTGTGCTCAGAGAGTAACTGATGAGTGCGTGATGGCGGCCCTCCCCAGCAGGCACTCCGAGGGCCCGATTCTGGGAGTTGGTGGCACAAATATCTCAAACGCCCAGAGCTGGGAGTGTGGATGCCAGCGTCCCACCTCCAACCCTGAAAATGGTGGCTCACCTGGGCCCGTCGGTAGTACTGCTTTGTGATGGTCTGATATCTCTCCTGCCCCGCTGTGTCCCTGCCGTAGAAAGCCAGGCCATCAGAAGAGCAGGGACCATGGAGCCAGAGGGGAAGGGGTGAACAGGAGCTGGGAGACCCTGTGCCCTTGCAGGAAAGACTGGGGAGCTACAGTGTGAAAAATCAGGAGCTTTGATCCCCAAAGGGGTCTGAACATACCCGACTCTGCAGGAGAGAGGCCTGATTATCTGGTGCTGACAGGGCTTACGGGGGCCTTGTCAACTCTATCAGGGCCAGGAGCCCCAAACAAAACTGGGCCTTGGGCAACTCTCTTTAGAATTGGGCCATTGTGTTCAGACAGGTTGGACTGCTCCACCTCCCGTCCCTGTGGGGCCCCTGGGGCCTCTCAAGGCAACGCCCATAGCATTCTCCAAACTGGAAGCAGCTCCAAAGGCTGGCGAAGGCTGCGCTTGCAGAAACCTCAGGCCAGAGAGCCACAGCGGCCCCCTGTGGCTACTGGTGGGAAGTGTACCATGCCGTCCTGGGGATCTCTCCCCAGGGTCCACCCTCAGTGTGGGGTGTGACTCTCCCTCCCATGCACTGTGGCATGGCCCAGGGGCAAAGTCTCATCCTAAAACAAACCCACACTCGGTAGTTTGCCAATTCCTTCTAATTCCTGCCTTTGGGTGACTTGTGGCCAATCCCATGCAGTTTCCTAAGAAAAAGAGATTAAGGCTCATAGGAGCATGAGATGGGCTTTGAGACATCTGCTTCTCTCGGTAGAAGAGGCGGCCTGTTATCCCAGATGCAGCCTCGGGATTTTCACACATGGCAGTGGTGGCCAGGGGAGCAGCCCCATGTCTCTCCTCCTCCCCGACTCACCAGATCTGTATTCGTACTTTGATGCCATCTACCTCTATGGTCTTCATCTTAAAATCCACGCCTGGGGAAAGGAAGACAGCAAGGAGGTTAGGAACAGTACCACTGAGACTGAATAGTAAAGGCCCAGGGCGCTCGTACTGGAAGGGATTCCCTGTGGCTTAATACGGCAGAAAGATGGCATGAGGTAAAGGCCTTCTTGAGCCAAAGATTGACCCTAAGGAAGTATCTGGGGCTTTGAAGGGGGCTTCCCTTCCTCCTTGGCCTGAGAGCTGCCGCCAGTAAAGGGCAGGGGTGGGAGGGGGAGCGGGTACAGGAGGAGGGCAGAGTGAGTACGGGGGAATCCACTCCATCTACTGCCTCACTCAACCCCCAGATGTGTCTCCCTCTCCTCAGTGTGAGGTCTTCCTATTTACACTTCTGGAGGGAACTGCGGGTATTTATTTATCTCCCCCTGGAACTCAAACCCCTAGGAATAGCAACCTACCTAGTTGGCCTGTTTTGTCTTTTTTTTTTTTTTTTCTTTCTCTGCCTTATTAATAACCAGGAGGGGATGTGGTGCTGTCGTGAATGTGGGGAAGGCGCAGGGACCCTAGCAGAGGCCCACCAAGAAGGCCTGGTGGCTCTGCTGTTAACTAGCCCCCACTTACTGGAGGAGGCACTGTACTCCTTTATTTAGAAGGAGATGGGCTTTGAAGCCAGGCCTGAGCTTGAATCCTGACTCTTGCCACTTTGGTCATAGCTATGACTTCGGGCACCTTGCTTCTCTGAGCCTCCACTTCCTCATCTGCAAAATGGGGACATCACCAATCATTTCAGAGGGTGGATAAGAAGACCAGATGAGATACAGGGCCCAGGACCTGGCAGACACTCCGTTGACTGCCAGTTACCACTATACCCTAGTACAGTCCTGGTCTGCTGTGGGTGCTTGTAAGTGACGACCAGCGACCGGAGGACCAGGCAGTGATGCAGCATGCTGCTGGGGGAGAAAGGGGAGGACAGACAGGCTTCTCAGGCTCATGGGCCCAAGGCTCAAGGAACTCAGCTGCTGCAAGACCCAGGAAACATAAGGCATTTGGTAAAGCGGCCCAAGGCAGAAACGTATTTGGGGAAACTTGCAGGACGAGTCAGCAGCAGCTGCAGCAGACAAGCTTGAATCTGAGTGATGACAGAGAGGAGGGGAGACATTTTCATCACCACGCCTCTTCCCAGCTCCAACTGTGCCCGGGCACTGTGCCCAGTGAGGCAGGAGCTCTATCGAGTAGCTTAATTAAGCTTAAGTCTCAGTGTACTCCCTGGAGACAGGTCAGGAATGGGCAGCATTAACCCGTTTTCAGGTGGAGAACACAGTCAAGGCAGAGTTCCAGATGGACGTAGTCACCAGGCTGCACGGCCCAGCCCCAAAGGGCCCCCCCCCAGGTACCAGAGTCCCCACCACCCCACTGTCCCCCTCAGCATTAGTTCTTCACCACTGGGGGTGCTTCTCCCCTTCTCTGGCTTCCACAAATACAGACGGATCCAATTCAGGCTCTTCCCTCTCCCTGTCAGGACCAACCATCGTTTAACCGGAGGGGAGAGAAAGATTCCGAACGGGCAACCCAAACTGGGCCAGGGTGCTCAGACAGGAATCATTTTCCGCCTGCCCGAGCTGACTCATAGCTGTTGAGCTGCACTCTTCCAAATGGGCAATGTCTGGCCACCATTCTTCTGAGTGTGCTGAGAAAGCGAGGGTGGGGAGCACCGGGCCCTGGTGGGGGCAGGGGCGTGCTCACCCTCTCCTCAGACAGACAGTTGTCAAGAATTTGCTTCTTGCCCTCCCTGGCATAGAAGGGAATCAGGAAATTCTTGTTCTTTCATGGACAGTGAGAACCAGCAATTTGGTTCATCTTACAATCAACCTAGCTCATTATCATACTAGTCCAGCAGGCCTGGTCCAGGACAGTGCCTTATGCAGAGAGGTCACAAGGTGGCAGGGAGGGAGACAGAAGGTTCTACCTTCCCTTTATTCCATACACTTCTATGGGAACTTACTATGTGCCCTGCACAGGACTAGGTGCAGAGTGGTAGAAAGGACATAGGATCCCTGACCTTACAGAGCTGAGTGGGAGGGAGACAAAGGCCCAGAGAGGTAAGATAACTAACCCAAGGTCAGCACAGCAGGTGGCAGAGATTCGAACACAGGCCTGTTAGGTCCCAGAGCCCGTGCTACCCCCAGCACTGCTTCTCAGGGCAATGAGAGCTGTGTATTAATGAGACACGGAGACTTATCTATGCTGATTTCTCTGTAGGTCCTGAGGCTCAGCCAGGGAGGAGCTCCCAGCACTAGGGGACTCCACCGCAGAATGTAAGCAGGTGTTGGAAGAGGCAGCTACCCTGGGAGTGAGCGCTGGGCTTGGATTCCTTCTCCTGCTTCCCTCACTTCTTACCGGTGTGGCCAGGGACTGAGGCTGAGGGATTTGGGGGGCCCACAGCACCCCCACACCCATCCTCTCACAACTTAGGTCTTCCTGACCACCCAGTAAAATCTGTGGAGCTTGAAGAAAGTGCTTCCATTTTGGCTATTCACAGGTACGAAGCAAGAAACAGGGTAAGTCTAGGCCTTTTGAGGGATTTTCTTTCTCCCACCCACCTTTTTTTTTTTTAAGATTTTATTTATTTATTTGACAGAGAGAGAGAGAGCGCACACAAGCAGTGGAGGCAGCAGAGGCAGAGGGAGAACCAGACTCCCCATGGAGCAGGGAGCCCGATGCAGGGCTCGATCCCAGGACCCCAAGATTATGTATGACCTGAGCCGAAGGCAGACGCATAACGACTGAGCCACCCAGGCGCCCCCACTTTTCTCTAATAAAAAAAAGATGAACAGCCCAGTGATCTTCTAGTGGACTCTATTCTTTCTACCCTCCCTGGTCCCATAGCCTGGATCTCCCACTGTGTCCACCTACCAGTCCACAGCCCACCATGCCTTTGCCCACCCGTGGCCCCTCCATCTGTGTGGCTGTTAGTCTTCTCCTGCTGTTGAGCACTGCAGGTCAGTCAAGATGCTGGCCTGGATGGTCACCCACAGACTCCTGCGTTCTCACCTCAGTGGGGCCCTTGTAGCTGCTGGTGCCCCGTTTATAAGGGAGTGCCCATACCCCTCCCCACAGCCACCGTCCCCTCGCTGAAGGCCTCAGCCCTCGTGCGCCCCCCTCCTCAGGGCCACTCACTCAACAGGACTCCTTCTCCACGCTCCAGGGGTGAGCCGAATGCTGCCTGATGAAGCCGGTCCTGAGGCCCACCTCACTTCCTCAGAGTGGGCCTCTGTTCTCTCCACCTTCCTTGGGGAAGAGACCTCTATCCTTCTCAAGCCTCAGCTCTCAGCTCCTCATCAGCCCCCTCTGGGTGCTCGTCCTAACGGTCCGGCCCCTTTCTGCTGAGGAGGAGAGATACTCTCCCCCCACCTCCAACCCCTGTGTGTTCTCCCTCCGGCTCCTCCAGGGTAGCCCTCCTCAAACGCCAAAGTGCACGCAGACCACTCGGGGACTGTGTTAAGATGCAGCTTCTAGACAGTGGTTCTCAAAGTGTGGTCCCCCGACCTGCAGCATCAACATCAGCCGGGGATTGGTAGAAATGCAAATTCTTGAGTCCCACCTCAGACCGATGGAATCAGAAACTCTGGGGGCGGGGCCCGGGAATCTGCATTTTAACAAGCTCTCCAGGTGATTCTAATGCATGCTGCAGTTTGAGATGTGGGCTGAAGCTTTGCACCGGAAGTGCCAGCTGAGGCGGCATGGGCGCGCTCCCATTCTCCCGCCATTCTCCCAGCGTGCTTTGCAGGTGCTCAGCTTTAGAATCCCCTGGGCTGATTGTTTTTTAAATGCTGCTACCTTGACTGGCCTAGACCCACTGAATCAGAATCTGAGGGCAAGGGCCAGAGACCTATATTTTTAACAGGGTGGCAGGGGATTTTTAGAAGAAAGTTTGAGCTATGATATAGTGAAAGAGCTATCCGTCAGCCTTGGAATCAGAAAGACCTGGGTCTGAATCCAGATTCTGGCACTTGCTGTGTGACTTTGGGCAACTTTCAACTTCTCTGAGCCTCAGTTTTCTTCCTGTGGACTGAGAATACCACTGGCCTCCTTGGGGCTGTTGTGTGATGTGGATTAGGCCATGGATGTGAAGCACCTGTGCACAGTAGGAAGCACTCCTCTCCTTCCTACCTTCCCTCTGCTGAATAACCGCTTCCCAGCGAGCGGCCAGGCAAACCAACCCAGAGAACCTTGGCTGTGGAAAGGGTTACCCGAACGCCCTTGCGGGTCCAGGGACCGGTGGCATCAACATCATCAGGGAGCGTGTCAGAAAAGCCACTCTCCAGGTCCACCCAGACTAGTTTGAGAAGCACTGTCTAGCCCATCTCGAGGCAGAACCACACCCAATCTATGATCCTCTTAATTATACTTGCCTCGCACCCCTCAGCTAAGGAATCCAGAGGCCTCCGTCCTCGTGCCAGCCCTGTGAAGCAGGGAAGAGTGGTGACAACCACCGGAGGCACAGGGAGGCCGGGCAACTCCCTCCTGCTCCCACACCCAGTGGCTGAGCCAGAACCAGAGGAGGACTGGCCTCCTGACAGCCATGTGGGTGCCGCTCCCTCGACCAGCGGCTGCGGGATCTTACCGCCTTTCCTGTCGCGCCCTGGCATGCCCCATACCTGTTCTGCTCTGATAAGGCATCTAGAAGCGAGGCCCTGGGCACTGGGGGAGCAAGCCCACCATAGGCTAGTTTCAGGGGACCCCTGGCTCTCTGAGACAGGTCACGACTGCACTCAGCCCGGATGCATCACCCTGCACAGAGCCACATCACTGTCCCCAGGCACAGGGAACACTGTGGTGTGAAGAAACAGCCTCACCGCCTCCACACCGCTCCAGCAGACATTCCTGAGGACACGGGGGGCCCTGGCGGAGAAAGTCAGGAAGAGGGGGCCCTCTGCCAACCAAGTACTGAAAGCACAGTGGGCCGCTCACCATTTTTCTCAGCACCTTGGATGTGCCAGTCATGGTGTCTCTTCCGGCTGCAACTGCCGGGCGCAAAGCTGCTCAGGGAAGCAGGGCTGGGTACAGTGTGTTCTCTGTGGCAAAGCAGCTCCTAACTGGACCAGAGGTGGATATCTGACCACAGAAGGCTGGTCCATCAGTGGGCTTGCTGGGGACCCCCAAGGGGACCTGGCCAACATGGGCAAGGGGATCTAGCTAAGCCGATCAGACCAGCCCCCTCCAGACGGTGCTGAGGGGATTGGTCAGCTGGTAACAAGAAGAACATGAGGCAGACGTGCAGAGAAGCACAGGTGCCGAAAGACAGAACACGGTGGCCAGAGTGGGGGCTGGGGGCGCTGGATCCTGGCACAGACCCCACCTTCCAGCCCCTGGCTATCCTCAGAGCACACCTGCCTTCCCTAGGGAAGCCCGAAGGCACCTCGGGATTGCCTGAAGATCCACAGCCTGTGTCTGCCCAGCTGCACCAAGGCCGGCGGGCAAGGGGTTTCAACTTTGGGGCTGGGAGGGAAACACCCCCAAATTCCCTGCTTGTTGCTGCCTCCTAGTTTTTGTCTTCTAGCCCCAACCAGGTGTAAAGTAGCTAAGGGCCAGAGAGTATATTTTGTATTTGACAATATTTTTTGTTTTGAAAAGCTCTGCCTCCAACCCAGCAGAGCGCCGGGCCCAGAGCACGAGGAGGGTGGGCGCCCGTGGCCCGGGTGCAGGGACGTGCGTCCTGCCACATGAACGCCTCACAGGCATCGGCAAGGAAAGCTCCTCAGCGCCAGTGCCTCCCGCTAGGACTGTGGACGCGCTGCCCTCGCTGCACTGGCGGCCTCTGGCTCTTCCTGGCTCGGTGCGGACAGCCTCTGCCTCTCCAGCAGCCACCCCCCGGAGACCATGAGGCCGCGAGCAGAGCGTGGAGCGCGGTGACGGGGCCGCTGTCAGAGAGCAGGAGGCGGGGGCAAGGTTGGCCTGCGGGTCCTGGGGGCTGGAGCAGGACAGAGGCACAGGACAGCGGGGATGGCTCACCGGGGGCGGTAACACCGCAGCTCCCTTACCGCGCCCTCAGTCTGGCGGTGAGGGGCTGAGACGACTGGGAAGAAGGGAACGGGGCACATTCAGGGGGAAAGAACAGCCCTTCCCATCACCGTGTGCCTCCAGAGAGAGCCCTGGGGAGCATGGAGGAGTGGCACGGGCGGTAAGAACACAACCGTGTGGTCAGAGTTCGCTTCCGATCCCGCCTTTCCCACGCATTGCCCGTGGGGTCTTCTTACCCCCTCTTGGCTGTTTCTTCACCTGTAAAACGGGAATGACAATCCCAGTTGTGGGAGAAGGTGCAAAGCCCATGACACAGGGCCCGACACACAGAGTTTTATGAAATGTTAGCTGAAGAAGCTGTCAGCTCCTGAGGGGATGAGGAGGTCAGGCAGCCCAGGGTCACAGTGCGGGGCACAGACAGACAGAGCTCTGGGAAGGAGGAGGGGCTCACACTGGGGAGGGAGAGGGGGAGGAGGGCAGGGAGGTGACACAAGGGGCCAGCGCTCAGCCACAGTGTTCCAACAAAAAGAGATAATGCCACCCACCGTGGAGCCCAGATGTCCCCCTTCCTACAAAGTTCTGGCAACGTTCGGGTGTGCCCACTGGCAGGCCAGCACCTAATGGGTTAACGTCAGGTGCCAGCTTGCCTGTCTGCCAAGTGCTACATGTTTCAAGTGGAAATAAGTTTCTTTCTGGGTGCCAAATGTTATCACTGTGATCAACCACAGCCCAAAGGACCAGCAGGGAGACTCGAGCCTTTTCATTAGCAATGAGACACCACAACAAGAACAACTTAATACACCTGAAACTCAAGGCAGACACCTGATCCCTGGAGCTGTGCTGGCTCCAGTTACCAAGCCCAGGGCCCAGGAAGGCCCCCTGCCCCTTGCTGGCAGGCAACCAGCATGTGCTGGACATGTGGGGCTCACGCGGGCTGTGGCAGGAGGTCACCTCCAAAGAGGTCACCCTGAGCAACCCCAAAACAAGCTTTGGGGAAAGGCAGACCCTGTGGGGAGATGCCACCCCAAACAAGGCATCAGAGTGATCCCCATTTCAAAACCCACTTCTCTCGGCAGGGGAGAAAACCCGTAACACCAAGAGACAAATGACACCATCATCCCCCTAACTGAGGGACAGATGAGGGGAAGAAGGGAGACAAGAACAATACAGAAGGTGAGCTAAGAGACAAATCTCATGAGAAGATTCAAGACAAAGGCTCCCGGCACACCAAAGTCCCTCCTACCACGTAGGCGCGCGGAGAGGGGAGAGCGTCGTTGCCCCAAACCTGCTACTTGCTGTGTTCCTCTTCCTTCTGTCCGGGGACAACCGCCTCACTCTCTGCTGGGCTGCACGCTGCCACCTGACTCCCTCCTCTTAGCCACTTGCAGACTGACTGTCCCTCACACTGGCCTCGCTCTGGGGAGAAGAGGCACCAGGTTCTCTCAGCAAATGCATTAGTCAGCATTTGCACCCGCTCGCTCTGGGAGGGGTGGGAGGCAGCAGTAAAAGCAGCAGCCCTGGTGTTTGGCAGACAGAATCCTGATCCTCGAGCTCCAAGGCCGTGTTTTAACCTCCAGGACCCTGAGTCAGTGGCTCTGATTTGGATGCCACCCACAAGAAAGACTGCAGATTTCAGAGTGATACTCTAACCCTCCTTTCTTTTTTAAGATGCAAACAAAAGCATGCACACACACACACTCTCTCTCTCTCAATGTGATCAGAGGTGACATGGGGACCAGGACAACTCTAGAGATTACCACCTGCAATAAAATCTTGAAGGGCCAGTCTTTGGAAACCCAGGGCCCAGAAACCCAGGGGCTATTATCACGGAGAAGGATTTTCCAGTCGAACACGGAGTCCCATGAGGCTGGAAGGAATGCTTGTCCCCAGTGCCTGAGCCCTAGGTGCTTCCCACTCCAGAGCCCCTGGCAGTGGAGTGGTCCTGGAAGTCACTCCAGCAGCCGGGCTGAGCTGATGGGAATTGTCTAACACCCCCAGTGACTCTGAGCGACAGGCAATACTGACCTTAGTCTAAGCCCTGGCCCCCTCATCCCTGCATTCATCAAAGAGTACCCCGCTCATGCTTTCTGGCTGCCTGCTATGTCTGAGCTTCCCCATAGGACATGTATCTGAGCAGAAGAGCTAGACGCTACTGGAAACTGCTTGCCCTTTGCAGAATTCTCCCCCTCTTCTCAGTCCCAAACACACGGGTAGCATAGTGAGTTTCTCGTTGTCTCTGAGTTCCAAGACACCAGTACTAGCTGCAGCTGCCCTCGGGAAGAGCAAAAGTCCTCGAGGAAAATGCATGCGTGCATTCATTCATTCATTTATGCCTTCATTCAAACACGCTGTTATTGAATGCCTACGATGTGCCAGGAACTGAGCTAGGTACTAGAAGGCACAGCCATGAAGAATACAGAAAGATCCTTGTCTTCAGAGAGCTTCCATTCTAGTAGGGTGGACAGATAATAAGCAAATTAATCAATACTTTCAGAGTGATGTTAAGGGGCAAAAGCAGAATAATGGAACAGAGACTGAGGAGAGCCATGTGAAAGCTGCTTTAGATTGGCTGGTCAGCGAAGACCTTTTAAAGTAGGTGACATCTGAGCTGAGACCTGAGTGACAAGAAGGTGCTATCACAAAGATCTGAGAGACAAGGGCCCCAGGCAGGAAAAACAGCAAATATCCCTCAGGCAGGAATATATTTCAGTCAAAATTGAAGTTCCTCAGAAGAGAAAAGGAAGAGGGATCCACATTACTCTTTCCTTTGTTATAAAGCCTGGGGCGGGGGGGGGGCAAGGGGGGTGGGGGGAGAAGCACAGCAAGACCCTTCCCTTCTCTGGGATCTCAGAGGGATCCAGCCTCATGTGTGCACACGCACACACACACATATACACACATACACATACATACACACCTACGCCTACATATACACATACACCTACATATACACATACACCTACATATACACATATACCTGCATATACACCTACACCTACATATACATATACACCTACATATACACCTACACATACACATACATATACACCGACATATACATATACACATACACATACATATACACCGACATATACATATACACATACACATACATATACACATACAAATACACATACATATACAAATATACATACATATACACATACACCTACATATACATATACACATACATATAAACCTACACCTACACATACACCTACATATACACATACACCTACATGTACACATACACCTACATGTACACATACATATACACCTACATATACACATACAAATATACCTACATATACACCTACATATACACATACACCTACATGTACACATACACCTACATGTACACATACATATACACCTACATATACACATACATATACATGTACACCTACACCTACATATACACCTACATGTACACATACACCTACATATATACACATACACCTACATATACACATATAAATACACATACTTACACACCTACACCTACACATATACAGACACCTACATGTACACATACACCTACGTATATACATACACCTACATATATATGTACACATACACCTACATGTACACATACACCTACATACACACATACACCTACATGTACACATACATATACATATACACATACACCTACATATATACATATACATACACACATACACATACACTTGTTTGGAGGATCTAACCTGAAGAATGTACCAAGAAACTTCTCAAACTTGGGGCCAACTTGGGGACTCCTTGCTCCCCACTTTATGATGGGATCTCTATATTGAATGGCTCATATATGTAAAGCACATCTGTTCCTGTGCACATAGTAGGTACACTGAGTAGGTACTCAGGGCAAGCCAGTTCCCTTCCCACTGCCACGTGCACAAACCTACATAGGGCCTCTGGGACACATGCCATGTACTCCAGCTAACCCTGGCCTGCTCCCCTCTGGCAGACCCCTGACCTGGGCCTTGCCTCCCTGAGCCTGCTCCTGAGTGGGCACCACCGAGGCAGCCAAGACCTGCCAAGCTACTGACCACTCACCCTTCCGCCCTCCTCCTGAGCCTCTTCCTAGGCAGGGCCACGTTGACAGGCAGTAGAAGGTCCCCAGAGAAAAAGACTGGGGTTGGGAGCCTCAGGAGCAAGCGTCTTGTAGGGGGCAGGGCCTCCAGATGTGTCTGCCTTCACACAGAGCCAACAAAGCTAACTCTTAGCAAGGATCTAGTTGAACAAAAGCTGGTACGACCATGGCCCGCCACTACCAACTGGCCCAGCCAGGCAGAAGAGTAGAAGCCCCAAATTATGAGGTGTTCTCCACAGCACCTCCTCCCCCACCCTTTGCCCCCTGAGGAACCACCCCAATGCCACTTCTTCTGTGAAGCCTTCACCAACCAACCCAGGAGGAGTTTATCACCTCTCTGTGATTCCCAGGCGTCCTGACGTTGCTTTTGCATACTGCTCTGCTTGTCTGTTTGGATGCCTGACTTCCCCACTGTCTGCACTATGAGCTCCCAGAGGGCAAAATAGCCTCTTACTTATTTCACTTTCCCATTGCCTGGCAGAAGGCGGATATAATAATACATATTATTCAATAAAATGGAATAAAGGAAAGAAAAAATGGATGTGTGGGTGAGTGAGAGAATAAATGAGTGAATGAATGAAGTCAGTACATCCCAGGAGAAAAGATCAGTGAGAAAAACTTTTGAGAGTGATCGGGGGATGACCCACATTTTGAAGCCAACTGTCAGCCTTCTCTACAGATTATGGGGCCCCAGTCACTGAGTTCTCAGTAAATATGTTCTCAAAATAGTAATATGGGAGGGCAACACTCAGATCTCACCCTCCAAGGTCCCCCAGCCAGACTCCCCAATCCTAGCCCCTGACAGTTCCCCAGTGGGTCATGTCAAGGAGGCAGACTTGGCCGACAGCAGAGGCACAAATGTCCCTCCGTCCCAGAGCCCTCGGTGCACTGGAGAGAAGTTTGCTTGGCAGCCTGTGGAAGGGTCTTCTGGGATGAGCAAGGGCATGCCCCAAGCTGGTCTGGAGAAACTGCAGAGGAAGTGGTTCAAGTTTGGGCCACTTGCATGCAAGATGTGAGCCATCAGTGTTCTTGGGGCCTTTGTTTCCCCTGTTATAAAACCAGGCTGATGATGAATCCTCTCTTCCTCAGTGGGAGGAATGAAATGTCCAGGAAGCTCCGTGGCCCCCGACAAAGCACACTGCCCAGGCAGGAGAGCCAAGGAGAGGTCACACGCCTGTGCAGAAAATTGGCAGTTTTACAAGGAAACGGGCACAAATATTAGATTACAGAAGAAGGCCCTCTGAGAAGAACTGGCAATCAGGGTAGAAGGGTAATGGCCAAATATCGACTTTTGTGCTATAAAGCTCATCACCAAGATGTCTGGGGAGCGGGGGAGGATGGGAGGAGAACAGGAGGAGAATGGGAGCGGGGAAGGGGCAGGAATCTGGGCCCTCCAAGCCCGGGGGGCGGTGGGGGGGGCGGCTGTGGGGAGCCGGGAAGGCCGGGAAGGTGGTACGGGTGCGCAGAGCAGCTGAAATAAAAGCGTCTGAGGGTTTCAGAGCTGTTCTCAGGGATCACATCCTTGGGGCGCGGGGTGTGCCAAACGGGGGCCTGAGGCAGGGTGACACCAGACAGCGCCCCCTGTCCTATCCTCCCAGGCCACCTGTCTCCCCACTCCTCCCCACCTCACCCTCCCGTCCCAGAGCCTCGCACTGCTCGGGCAAGGGTGGGGACCTGGCACGGAATCGGACATGAAACCTGCAGTCTACTCCTGGACCCCCGGAGGGGAGCTGGTGCCCTGACTCCTGTCGGTCCACCGCTGGTCCCCGGCTCCTCACAGGCACCTAGCGCAGGGGGTGTTCAGTAAATAGTGCCCAAATCCCTGGAGGCATGAGTGATTGGTCTCAAAACGTGTTACTGACAGTATATTAATCTCTACAACTTTCTTATGAGCTAGGAATAACAAATAATAAGAACAAGAATGGTCATAGTAATAGAATCACAGCGGCTACCATTTCATTTGAGGGCTCGGCCAAGCGCTCCATTAGCCTCTGTAATCTTCACAAGGACCTTTAAGAAAGAGTCTGTTACTCTCCTCAGTTTACAGATGTGGAGACTAAGGAAAGAGCTGTTAATAAGCGTCTGAGGGTGGCAGAGCCGGGTAAGGCCATGGGGGATCTCCTGCAAGTCTGCTCTCTTTCCATTCTCCCCATGGCTTCTCCCCTTCCTGCAGTGAGGCGCCCCTGTGCCCGCAGCGTGCACAGCTCCCCAAGCTGCAGGGGGGGCGGCGCCCAGTGCCCAAGCAGGTGGATCCATGCCCCTGGGGCCTTCCCTGGCTCTGGCCCTGCCCCTCAGTCACCCGAGGCCCTAGCCCCAGGCAGCCCAAGCTAGCTCAGACTGAACTTTCCGGAGAAAGGGGATCCGGCAGCAGCAAAGCCAGCCCCAGGAAGCAGCCCTGAAGCTACAGCGGTGGTTCAACCGGTCAAACCAGAAAATCACCAGGCAGCCACCTTGGAACCCAGGTGGCCTTTAAAACAAGAAGGTCTGGAGGCCATGTGACACATGTACTCCAGGAAGAGCAAGGATGGCGTTCCTTCAGCTTCGTGAGTGGCTCACGTGACATTCCTGGCCACCGTGCAGAAAGGGAACCAAAGGCCCCCTGCACGTAGATGTCCAGTAGGCTGGGACACGGTCTCCCTGCCAGGGCAGGCAGCCCAGGACACATGAGGCCCTTTCAGAAGTTGCCAGCTTGACTGGTTCGAACGGCTCTCCACTTCCGGAGGGAAAGGAGAATTGGGGCCGCTGTGGAGTTTGGTGTGGCGGCCACAGGAGGCGTGTATGGCAGAGAGAAGAACTGAGCTGCTACCGCAGCCCTTGACCTGTCTCCCTGCTGAGGGTCTTAACCCCCACTCCCAGCCAGGACCCTAAGTGCCGCTGTCACCATGTCATTCCCCGGCCCAGGAACCTTCTATTCCACTGCGGAGGCCCAAGGCCCACCTCCTTAGCCAGGCCCTCAATGTCCTCTGCCCTCGTTCATCCATTAATTCAACAACACGTATGAAGCTCGAGCCTGGCCTCATACCAGGACGATGAAAACGAAGAGGACTAAGATTTGGTTTCACCCTCACGCCCTTAAAGTAGAGTCTGGGAGACAGAGAGAGAGAAACAGAGGAATGTTCTCACTCTGCCCCTAAAAACTCCCTTCTGTTCTAGCCAGACTGCCCAGAATCCCAGGAACGCCCCCTGGATTCCCACCTCTGTCATCTCTGCTCCTGTTATCCCATCTGCTCCTTCCCCTCCAGGAACGGAAAAGCAGCCCACACTGCGAGGCCTCCGCTCAGCCTCCCTTCCTTCTAGAGCCTTCCCTGCCACTTCTAGTCAGCGGGGCCTCCTCTTGGCTGGCCTCCTCTAGCCTTTTGTCACAGCAACAGCACTCTCGGTCCCCTCCCCAGTCACTGGCTGCCTCCTGCACCCGGACATCCTTATTTAGCTGCTGGTAACGCCCCCCAAGAGCTCTGGAACAGTAACAATGATCCTGATTGATCCCCCACACGTGAGGAGTGCTTCACCAAGTGCTTCCAGATCTCGTTGTGGCCTTAGCTCTTTTTGCCTGTGTGCAGGAAAAGGTGGCCTGAATAGGTTGCTAAAATGCCTGGCACAGTGCTTTGTAGTGAATCCTTAATTAATTAGCTTAACAGGTGAGGAGGCAGCAAAGGCCATTAAGGCACGGGCTGCCCACCTGCACACGACCCCCGTCCGGGTCGGCACAGCCGCGTGGGGAAGGCTGGGTCGTGGCACAGATCCAGCCCACGGCCACCTCTCTACCTGCGGACTAAAAACAAGAGGGGCAGTCAGTGCCTCAGCCGACCTGGGAGGTCTCCTCACTGCTCCTGGCAGGCCCTTCTCCGGAACGTCACGGGCTCTTAGACTAAAGGGCATCAACAGTAAGTCACAAAGGTGCCAGCCTGGGTCACATCAACATGATCCAAGGATCTGAACTTCGTCTTGGCAATAACTAGTGAAATGCCTTGTTTTCCCCATTTCACCAAAGTCACTCCGGGAAAGGTGCCTAGATCAGTGTCCAGCATGGTAAAAGAATGTGTCTGAGACATGGAGCAGCTTGAGAGAGGTGACGACGTGTCTTATTCATCTTGCAATCTCCAGGTCTCAGCCCTGAGCCCGGCTACAGCACCTGTGCATTTTTTTCTGAATGGATAAATTAATGACTATGAATTGGTAGTACCCATTTTCTTGGCTCCTTGATTTGCCTTCTGGCTGCCCTTTCCAACTCTGTGGGACACTCTCTGGAACCCTGCAGGGAAAGCTTTCCTTGACCATCCAGCTCTGTCCCTACGTCGTAGTTCTTACTGAAAAACATGCCCAAGACCAGGTAGAATCACAAGTGCCTTAGGTAGTGTCGAATAGAATGCAGTCAAGAAGCCCAGTGGGCAGATTTGAAAAGGCCAGTGGGAAGAAAGACAGGTTTCTTTCTTTCCCATGGAACCCAAACTCCTAAACAGTCCTCTGCGTCCTGGGAAAAGGTGGACCCAACCATCAGAAGCAGAGGAAGCCCTTGCTCAGGTTTTAGGTCAATACACCAAGGGCGTTGAGGGGATGGGCTGGGGAGTGTGCTACTGAGAGACCCCCACTCAGTTCGCTGACTCACCACCTCTAAAGTGGTCGGCCCCAGGGGGACCCTGAGGACGTCCCTGTGACCTGTGAGGGGAAACTGCACCTTTGCCCCTTTGGCAGGAAGGAGGTGTCCAAAAAGGGAGAAGAGGTGGGAGAGACAAAAGGAGAAGGGCTGGTGGTTAGCAATTTGAGGGCATGGGACTTAAGGAAAACACAAGCCTCAGAAGGGCCATCTTGGGATTTCAGAAACATCGCTTCCCTCATTCGTCTGTGGGAGAGGGAGACACATTTCCTAGGGGAGGCTAGCTCCCCTAACAACACTGAGCAGGAGCCCAAGAGCCTCTGAAATGAGGTGGATGAATAAAGTGCTCCAGGGAAAAAACCTAGGTCACTCCTTGGACTTGAAATGTGGGCAGAACACCAGGGTGCAAACAACTGCTCATCAGCCAAAGTCTGGGGACCAGCAGCAGCCCACAGCCCTCTGTGATACCTCAGCAGTTCCTGGCGCCAAGCCCGTCCATAAAATAGCCACTGAAAGTTTCCTTAAGTGCTAACCTGCTGCCCTTCGTCCTCAAGCCAGCAACCTGTCCCCATATGCCATCTGGTTCCTCAGCCCCTCCCCTGCTCGCTCCCAGGCCTTTCCCCAATGCCTCCTCTTCCCTGAGCCTTCCCGAGAGGCATGCAGTCCTCCCTTGGCTTCCGGTCCCCTGCCCATCCCTCCCAGAGAGATAGCCCACGACCAGGCAGCAGCCCAGCCTGAGCTCCAGAATTCCTAGTAGCCTGTATGAATGGATGTGTCTGTTCTCTCACCTTAAGTCCCTTGAAGATAATGAAGCAAAGAGAGAATGAGACCCTGGGAGCTCAAAGACAATGGCAACAGTAATAACTAGCGTTTATCCAGCTTCACACGTGTCCAACTTTGTGTTAAGTGCTTTTACAAACATAATCTCATTTAATCCTTACAGAACCTCACAAGGTAAGTACTGTTATTATTCCCATTCTACAGGTGAGAAATGCAAGCTCCAAAGCTTAAGTGGTATTCAAGGTCACACTGTCCCAAAGTGAGGTCTCCAGGTCTATGTGACAACACAGACTGCCTCTTAACCACGGGTCTCTGTCCCTCCTGGCTCTACCTGCTCCCTCTTCTCTCTTGGCAGGGAAGGTGCGTTGGGAGGGAGGGTGGAAGCCTCGAGTGGGAGCTGAGTGCTGGGGGCGGTGGGGTGGGGGGAACCTGGGCGGTGCTGAGGCTCCTCCAGGGCAACAGTGGGGGAAGCTGTTAGATGTGGTGGAATTCCCTCAGCTCAGGCCTCCCAGAGGAGGAGGCCCCTCAGGGCTCAAGGGGGAGAACCCCCCCTCAGAGGGGGGCCACCCACGCCCTCCCAGAACAAGAGATGGCATCACAGTCCAGTCTGGGAAGCCACGAGATCTTGTCCCTCTAAAGCACAGGCTCCAGCATTGCCAGCTCAAAGCGATTTACTGGAAGGTGGGTCCTATCAGCCATCTGACCCAAGGCGTGGACAGTAAGGCCTGACCTTCCCCATCCTCCTCAGCTTCCTTCAAAACAAACCTTTTGCCAGCTGTTTTTCTGGAGCTGGTTAATAAGTGTCCCTTTCCCACGCAAACACGCTCACCGAGTCTCTGCCCTCCTCCAGGTGTCCCACCTTGTGGCTTACCTTCACAACTGTGCTCTGGAAACTCAGTCCCTTTGGCCCCTCCCTTCCTCCTGTCTTCCCCCTCCTGGCTCCACACTGGGTCACCCCTGAACTGAGCGTACCCAGTGCCTCAGTGACGCGGCTCCCCACCCTGAACCCCTCTTCCAGAGCACAGGCTTTACTTCCCCTCCCCCTCTCCACCTGGGGGTGTGGGGAAGTCATTTGGGTGGCTAGGATTCTCGCTGCCCCAGCTCAGGGTACCCAGGCCTACACTCGCCCCGGTGGTCTCGGCTCCGATGGGCATGCTCCCCCAGTGCGAGGCCGGAGAACCTATCCCTAATCAGGGACCACAGCAGGGACGCCCCCACCTCCAGGACCCGCGGCTCAAGTCCCTAGGCGGCGGCCCCTCACCGGGATTTCTCCCCTGGTCCTGGCCTCCCGCGCCAACGCCTCCAGCCGGAGAGGCGGGCAGCTCTCCCGGGCTGGGGCAGGGGCCGGGGCCGGGGCCGGGGGCCGGGGGCCGGGGGGGGGGGACGACGCGGGCCAGCTGTGGCGGTGGGGAGGGTGGGGTGCCCCTCCGGCCACCGCCCCTTACCGATGGTGGAGATGTGCGAGGAGTGGAACTCGTTGTCGGTGAAGCGGCACAGCAGGCAGGTCTTGCCCACCCCGGAGTCCCCGATCAGCAGCAGCCGGAACAGCACATCGTACTGCTTCGCCATGGCTGGGGCCGGCGCGGGCCTGGGGGCTGCGGGCGGGCGGCGGGCTCAGCCCCGCTCGGCCGCTGCCATCGCGGCGCGCCTCCGCCGGGGGGACGCCGCGGGCTGCGAGGAGGAAGCCGGGCCGGCCAGCTCGCTCGGGGCCGGGGAGCGCGGCGCGGCGGGAGCGCGGGTGGGAGGAGAGAGCGCCGGCGGCCCCCGCCCGCCCCTTCCCCTGCGCCGCCGTCGCCGCCAGCCCGCCCGCCCGCGTCCCGGGAGAGGGGGCGGGGAGCGCGCGCCGGAGCGCGGCGACCCCACGGCGGGGGCCGGGCGGGGGCGAGGCGGGCGCGCTCCCCGGCCCGAGGGTGCGCCGCCGGGGCTGGAACCCGGGCCCTCCCAACCCCCGTGTGCAGGACCCGCGAGCCCGGGGAAACGGTGCGGACGTTCTGAATGCGGGAGTTGAGGTGAGCTCCCACCCGGGCCACCTCTACCAAACTCGGCTTTCGGGTCTCATCACTTCTCCCCTGCGGGAGCCGGGTCGGGCCTCCCAGAGTTGGTCCTCACTTGGGCTCACCCCGGGTCGGAAGGCCTTGATCGGGGTCTGCTTTCAAACACCCATCTATTCTTGAAGTCGCTGTCTCCAGGAACACTCGAGAGTGTTGCTAGAATTCTCTCTCTCTGCCATCTGGCTTGCCTGTAACCCTGTGTGACTGTGTCTGCCCTCCTCCAACCCCTCATCCCAATTTTAATTTAAACGGGTAAAATTTCTGCTGACCTCCTCCACTAGGGTGAGAGCATAGTGATCGTAAAAACATTTACGAATGCACCATCCTTCAGACAGGCAAAAGTATCTGTTTTGGGTCTAAGCGGCTTAGATGCCAGGATGCTCAGGATGCCATTACATTATTTCAGACCACTAAGTATTTCTGCCGGTATACGCCCATGACACCAAAGAACGCATGGGCCTCTTTCAAGACTTAATTTACTACCACTGAATGTGTTAGCACCAGAGAGAGGCAAATGCATGTTTTCTGGAGTCTAGAAAATTGTGTATTCCTAAAAACAGTATTAGGGGTGAACAAGCCCAGCTCATTAGATCTTTAAAAAGTGGTGAAAAGTGTGTATCTGAGTACTGGATAGAGAATATATTTTTCAGTAGTAGGTTAAGGAAAGCAGTAAGTCCATCTTCTTGACTTGAAGAGTTGTATTTTAGGCAACGTGTCTAAATTTATAATAAAGAAAAACTCCTGAACCTGATAGCTACTTTGATGACATGAAAAGTTGAGAAAATGGACCCTGTGAATTCCATTAACATTTTTAAGATTTCCAGGTGTATTTTTCTTCACTGGATTCAACTGGGCGTCCGGTGTGTGCTGGGGTCTCTGGAGTTGGGCACACTGGGTTCCAGCCACAGCTCCTCCACTCACTGGCTGTGCAACCTTGAGCATGTTACTGTATGCCTCCATGCCTCAGTTTGCTCATCTGTAAAATAGGGATATCTTCACAGGATTGTTGGAAAGATGATATAATGTGTGGAGAGGACTTAGCACAGCACTTGACAGTATTCAATAAGTGCTGAGGGACAGAAACCACGTAATGTTTTCCCTATGCATACATGGGTGGTAAGTGTATCCCACAGATGGTCAGGGATGTTTTCCAGGAACTCGAGCCATCCTGCTGTGATTCTTATCCACACTACTACACACAGTATGGAGTGCAGGTTCAACTCAGCCTGACCCCCTCTGGGCACAGCCAGCTGCCTTCCCATTGATTGGCATCTTAGTGATAAATATTCTCTGCAGGCCTGCTTAGTGGGACCATTAGTGGCTCTCTGTTTGCTTCTGTCCAAGAAATAGGAAAGAAGATGCAACCGGAGGTAAGTGCCTAGTCCAAGAAGAAACTTCACTTTGAAGGAAATGGCTTTCCCTAGGCAAGACAGAAAAGGAAGTGAGGTTTCCTAAATGACTCTGGGGAAATAAATACTCATACTCATAAAAAAATTAAGGATATCTCATTATGCTTTATTCAGTAGCTTATATTGTTTTAAAAGCAGAAAAGCAAAAAGGAATCATCTAGAAGTCCAAGCTAGACATCTGGATTGTCCAATCACATCCTGGCTCAGCTGCTTTCAGAAATGTGTGTGTGTGTGTGTGTGTGTGTGTGTGTTTCACACACTATGAGATGGAAGAGCTATGATTTGGGGACAGTGTTAGCAAAAGAACTATATAAACTAGTGAAGACAACAAGCTTGCTTTAACCAGGGACTTTATAACTGAAATACCTAATTCCACCTCCTTACATCAGCACTCAGTGGGACATTCTGGCATCCTCCCCAGTTGAGGTCAACTTGGACTGGGACAGGTTTCAGTAGAGCTGGGAGACGTCTAAGAATGGTTGCTGGATGTCTCTCCCACAAGAAGCCTCCAAGAATCAGTTTCTCAGTTATGTTATGCCCATTCTTTTACCAGGGAGACAAGGGCCTGCCCCTGCTTCCTGCCACCCCCAGCCCAAACACACTGAGCATCCTCCCTGTTTAAGCAGCCAGCAGGATCTGCCATCGCCAGAGCTGAATAATGGGAGAGATGTCCTGATAGGCAGCCCGCTGCTGAAACCAACATAGCTGGACCATGGGGCTCCTCGTTAGCAAAACTCCAGGTGTCTTCCAGATTCATGCCCGTGTTTCCAACCTTGACTGACATTAAGTGATATGCTCACCTTGTAGAAGGAGTCCCACCTTATCTCAGGACTAGACTAAACAGGACAGAACCCCCTTCCCCATCATCTCAGTATCCTCTTTCCTTTCTTTTTTTTTTTTTTTAAGATTTTATTTTTAAGTAATCTCTATACCCAACATGGGGCTTGAACTTAACCACCCTGAGATCAAGAGTTGCATGCTCTACCTACTGAGCCAGCCAGGTGCCCCCATCCTTTTTCCTTTCTATCTCTAATAAACAGAGAAAGGGGGGAAGAAAGACTGAAATGACAAGGGAAGAAGGGGGGAAGGCAAGTTCTCAGAGACACATGCATTTTGGGGTTGGGGACCAAAGGAAACAATCCTGATGGTAAGTCAAGCTAACACAAAAGGACCCCCAGTACCACTTCAGGTTGTCCTTGGTATCCTGGCCACCACCTTCAGGACTGGATTAGCTTGGGCTGCCATCACAAAGTACCACATACTGGGTGGCTTAAACAAGAGAAGTTTATTTTCTCCCCGTTCTCAAGGCTATTAGTCCAAGGTCAAGGTGTTGGCAGGGTTGGTTTCTTCTGAAGCCTCTCTCCTTCCAGCTGGCCATCTTCCTATTCACATTCTGTGCCTTCCTGTGTCCAACTCCTCTTCTTACAAAGACATCAGTCAGATTGGATTAGGGCCCAAACATATGACCTCATTTTACCTTAATTACTTCTTTAGAGCTCCTATCTCCCCACATAGTCACATTCTGAGGTTTTAGAGGTTAGGACTTCAACGTATGAATTGGGGGGTGGGGAGAGACACAATTCAACCCGTGATGAAGAACAAATCCAGGAGCCTCATCAGATATTTCCTGTGCACAGATAGTTTTTAGGAATGATTTCACTATCTTGGAATAGGAAGTAAAAGTTAAACCTTTCCTGTGGCTTCCAAATAGGTGGTCTAGACTGTCGATGGGAGGATTTCATGATGGGAAAACCTCAGAAGATTCTTCCCTTTATGAGACTAGAGTTGAGAAGACATAACTAGTAACCACCAACCAGGCAATGTATGTCATATCAGACTTTTACTGTCAAAGTTATGTTTGGGGGGGTAGGGTGGGGACCCCATACTTAGGAATCTATGTAGGAATAAAATCATTCATTATATGTATTAGTTAAGGCAATGTTAGATACTGTATGTAACAGATAAACACTTCAGTCTCAGGCACTCACATATAAAGACTTCCCTCTCATGTGAAGTGTGTTGGGCAGCAAGGAGGTGGGAATGGGGGTGGTTCTGTGCTACAAAGTCATTAAGGCACCCAGGGTGGCAGAGGCTCTGTTGTCTTCAATAAGGACTCCCACTGTGGGACTCAATTTAAAAGCAAGAGATGCTCTTTATAGGCTCTGCTTTGCAGGAAGGATCGAGGAAAGTGCCCGCCAAGCAAGGATTGGGAAATACAACCCTCCAGTCCCTCACACTTCAAGGTTACAGGCTTTCTTTTTCTAACTATACCCCTGAGCCCCCCCTCTAAGACTGCCTTGTACACAGCGGGGGGGGGGCGGGGAAGGGGGCCTGTGACACTCTCTAGGGAAGATGAAATTTTGGGACACTGAACAGGGGAGGGGAGGGTTTACCCTGTAGTCTTAAGTTAGCAAACTTCCAGGGTGCCTGGGTGGCTCAGTCAGTTAAGCATCTGCCTTCAGCTCAGGTCATGATCTCAGGATCCTGGGATCAAGCCCCATGGGCTCCCTGCTCAGTGGGAAGCCTGCTTCTCTCTCTCTCTCTCCCTCTGCTGCTCCCCCTGCTTGTGGGCGCGCGCTCTCTCTTTCTCTGTCAAATAAATAAATAAAATCTTAAAAAAAAAACAAGTTAGCAAACTTCAAAAAGGCTATTTGAAGTAGTAATAATACACATTTGAAAGAGATCACAATATTTGCCCGGAAAATAATTGGGAATCTCTAAAGGGATTATGGCCATTTGTCCAGTGGAAGAAAACACTGAAGATCTCTTTGTCACTTGAGATTTTGAACTTTTAGAACGCGGGGCATGAAGTCCTTTTGAATACGGAGGGCTGCCCTGGGCACTGACATCCTGCTGGGGGAGAGAGGAAATAGAGGATCAAGAAGGTTTTGAGGGGCCAGGCCTGGATTTGGTAGATATCACTTTTGCCCACGGTCCACTGGTCAGAGCTCAGTCACCAGGCCCTGCCTAAATGCAAGGGGCACTGCTGGGCAATCAGCGCCCAGCTGCGACTCCCTGCTCTGGAAGGGGAACAGAACTCTGGTGGACAGCCAGCATTTCTGCTGTGCAGAAAGATTCCTGGCAGCTCTCAACCCTGTGTATGAGCATCACGTGTGGTGCTTTAAAAAAACGCGGGTGCCGGGTCTCTGGCCCCAGGGATTCTGACTTGGTGGGCCGGGGCTGGTGCCTGGGAGAATCTGTATTTTCAAAGGCACAGACTGAGTTGAGAGTCACGGGGATGCTCTGGAGTGTGTACCCCTGACATTGTCTCTCAACAGGTTTTAAACTAATTTCTCAGCCTTCTCATTGGGAACAGTGCTCTTTAATTGGCTTCTATTTTGTATCTGCTGGTAAAATAGTTCTTGCCATGATCAAAGGGGACTAAGAGTCAATACTTTGGACAGGTTTTCAGTAATGGAGTATCTGTAATGAATAATACATAATTTGATAAATTTTATATCAACATATGACACAATAAAATAATGCAGGTATGTGTGATTGATGATTTGTTGATTTCTGAGGAGTACAGTTTTTCCCTGTGCCATAAAATCACTGTATTCAGAAAACTATTCTTTGAATGATTTGAGACTTTATATTTCCTTTTGTGTGCTACAGGAAATAAGAATAAAAAATAAAATTTCACAATTTCCAAATTCTAAATGTAGTCATTTAAAAATATTACCAGAGAATATTTATTCTGTTGAAAGTATTACTAAATGGGCGCCTGGGTGGTGGTGTCAGTTGACCATCTGACTCTTGGTTTCGGCTCAGGTCATGATCTCAGGGTCGTGGGAATTAGCCCTGTGTCTGCTTGAGATTCTCTCTCTCCCTCTCTCTTTGCCCCTCCCCCCAGTCCCCTGCTCTCTCCCTCTGTGAAATAAAGAAATCTTTTAAAAAAAAGAAAGTATTGCTAAGCACAAATATTACATATTAAGGTGCTATCCTCATTAAATAGATTAAAATTACTCCTTTCCTGTTCTCCCACTGCATTTTGTATATGTCTTATTTTGTTTATATGTATTTAAATATTTTATTGTATATTTACTTAAATACATTTATTTATTTTGTATGTATACAGTGTCTGTTTTTATTAGCTAGTGAACTCCGGATGAGTAAGGCCAGTATTATGTTCATTGTCTTTATCTTCTACAGCGCGTTCTAGAAATGAGTCCTCAAAATGTGTATTACAATGACTGGAAATCACTCACATCATTTAACCGACTCAATGCCTGTTATGTGCCAAAGAATAAGCAATGACCAGTACAAAAATCTCTGCCCTGAGAGCTTACATTTTGGTAAATAAAATAAATACATTAAAGGTAAGGTCTGTTAGCTGGTGATAAGTGCAATGGAGAAAAGTAAAGACAGCGTGTTGGTGTGAGATGGTGGCATTTCAGCTTTGTAGGGGGAGCTCAGGAAAGGCCTGAAGGGAAAGGAATTTGAGTTAAGCTAAAGACTTGAGTCAGACTTGAAGAAGTGGGTGGACAAGGCTTGCCTGTACCTGAGGGCATAGCATCGCAGGGAGGGGGTAGCAAGCATAAGCACTCTGAGGCCAGCATGGGGCCAGTGCGGGGGGGGGGGGGGG
>NW_027397070.1:38235679-38366719 GCF_003265705.2 Callorhinus ursinus
GGGGACAGTGTGAGCAAGCGGGAGAGTACAAGGAGTAAAGGCCATGTTGTCGGGGCCTTCTAGGCCATGGTTAAGGACCTTGATTTTGACTTTGAGATGAGAAGAAGGCTTTGAGCAAAAGGGTAACTTTGCTTATACTGAAAAGGTTCATTCTGGCTTTTGAGCTTGTATTTGGCTGCAGAGAGGCAAGAGCCGAAACATGGAAAACAGGGAGTTAAGAGATGAGTGTAAGAATCCAAGCAACATGGTGGTGGCTTGGACCAGGACACTAGCGGTGGAATCAATAAGCACTGGTCTGATTCTGTGTATGTCTTCAACAAGATTTATGGGGAATGAGAGAAAGAGAGGCATCAGGGATGGACTCCAAGTGGAGGGATGGAGTTAGCACAACTGAGATGGGGAAGACTGAGTGCAGAGGCTTGGAAGGGAAGGCCGGCAGCTCTGGTGTGGAGATGCCTGTTAGACATGTAAGTGGAAATGCAAACAGGATATTAGATATTAGATATGAACTCAGAGTTCAGGGGATCCAGGCTGGAGATATAAATGAAGGAGTTTTCAACCCAACGGTAGTATTTAAAACATCAAGACTAAATGAGCTCACAGGTGATGAGTGTAGACAGAGCCCTCCAAAGTGAAGGTGTCAGGAAGATGAAGAAGTAGCAAAGGCTAGTACTGGACACTACAAGAAAATATTTCTAGAGAAGGGAACTGCTAATAAGAAATATTGCTAGGAAGTCAAGCAGGAAGACAGATGAGGACTGAGAACTGGCCCTTGGATTTAGCAACATGGAGTTGAACAGGGACTTGACAAGAACTGATGGGGAAGCCAGATGGGAATGGGTTCAAGAGGTATTTGGAGGAGAGGAATTGGAGACACTGGGAGGAAATGAGTGATGGGAAGGTGCTGAAAGAGGGTGGAATCAAGAGGGTTAACAATGTCTTTTTTCCCCCAAGAGTGGAGAAGTAGCCTGTTTGAGGGTGATGGGCATAACCAAGTACAGGGATAATGTACTTGACGTTTTAAGAGAGACAAGGGAGAATTGCTGGAGTAACATCCACGGGTTGGGCATGAGGGGAGGGGGTGGGGCTGGCCCTCAGTAAGGGCAGTCATTCTGTCCAGAGAAAGAGGAGGGACAGGGAAGCCAGGATCGGAGGCCACAGCTGTGGGTAGACGCGTAAATGTGGGCAAGAAATTAATTATCTAGCAGGATAATGGATGAGTTCTTTCCATTTTCTAATCTTTACAAGATGTGTACTTGTATATTATATACTTTCAGAAGATATTAAAAGAAACAATTCATGCCGACATATGGGCTTCTGTGAGTAATGCAGTGAGAGCGGTTTTAAAAAAGGCCTACTCTGTAAGCTTACTCTGGGGTCAGGAGCGACCTCTAGTGGTTCATTTAGGTCATTAATTTTTTTTCTTGTTTTCTTGCTCTTCAACATGCAAAATAGTACTCTCTACATTTTGTATTATTTTTAAAGAAACAATTACGACTCACAGCTCAATTTAGAAAAATACCAGACATTTGAGTAAAATAAACCCAAACCATCTGCAGTCCAAGCTGCAGTTGCTATTATTTTCTCCTGTAAGTATATCGTTCTTTGCCATACTGCCAATATTTATGTTCATTCTGCTTCTTGAACCAGTGGTTTTATCAAACCCAGAGGAAGGACAATTGGTGGGCCATTGCTGATCCAAGACTAAGCAGTCCTCTCTAATGCTACACAGAGTACAAACTCCTCATATTTTTCATTCCTTGTTTCCCTTGACCTTTGGTTGTCATTGGGTTTCCTCTGCCTGGGATGTCCCCTCACCCTGAATTAATTAACTCATTTCCTTATGTGAGTCCTTCCTGATCTTCCATACCGTAAATTTCCCTGTTATATAATCTCACAATGGCCTATGGGTCTGCCATTTCCCCCAACTGTAATGAAATAGTCAATTTTGTAACGATTGTTTAATGTCTTGTTTCTTCTGGTAAATCATGAGCCCTCTAAGGGTTGAGACTGTGTCTGGCTTTTTCACCAATGTCTCCTCAGCACTTAGCTCAGTGCTCAGCACATAATGGGGACTCAATAAATGCCTATTGAATGAACAGACGGTATCCTGCAGGGGACTCTTGCCATGCTCCTTTTAGATCCCAATGCAGAAGAGACTGCATTTCAGAAATGGATTTCCATTTCTTGAATACAATTTGCAATTGCTTTAGGTGCACCTGTAACAGATATAACAACTTGTTACAAAACTGTTCCAGCTACTCTTTCAGTAGCTCAACTTAAATTTCTAGCCAGCAAAGCAACTCTTTACAAAGAATCCTTAGATGTGACTCAGACCTTATCAGACCTTTCTTTCCCCAAAACAGAACCAAGGGAAAGACAATAAGATGCAAATAGAGAGGGAAGTACAGTGCAGTCATATCCATGACCCTAACCCACACAGTGTCACTTATTCTCAGATTTAGAAACATTCAGCCACCTACAGGACTTAACTCAGCAACAGGACCACTAAAATGGACATGGTGATAGTGTTTACCTGCCTTTAGGGCATCCCAGCCTCATCTTTAGAATCTGAGAGCTTCTATTTAACACCAGAGATGCGTAAGAGGAGAATGGTTGGTTGTGAAATACCACAGCACAGTTCCTTGGGTTCAAGACATGTGCCTTGGAATTGAGTGGGAACAGAGTAAAATACTCTGAGCAGGAAGTTGTCCAAGTCTCTCCGGAAAGCCCGTTATTATGGTATCTTCTGTCCCTCTGCCCCAATTTTTGGTATACAATTTTGATGTAGTCCTTTCAGGACCCTGGAAGAGATTCTCTTCTATTTCTTGTCCAAAGACAGGATTTTCCGAAAATCACAACTTTAACATTTTTATGTAGGCATATGTGATGGTTAACCCTGCTCAATGCGTTTACTTATTCTGAACACCTTCAGATTAAATCATCAGAATTAATACACATACATACGTATATCTGTAGCAGTATTCTCTCAAACTTGCTGTTCCTTCTTCTCGTGGAGCTCTTCCCCACATCGTTCGTGTGGACGGCTCCTTGTCGTCCTTTGGGTCTCGGAGAGGCCTCGGAGAGGCTTGGCCTGACCACCCAATCCAATGAGTCCCTTCCTCCTTTCCACTCTCTCGTAGACCCTGTTATTTTCTTTCATACCGTTTATCGCAAGTCTTCACATATTCATTGTGTTCGTTCATTAATTCTGTCTATTCCACTGGACGGTAAGGTTCCCAAGGGCAGGGACCTTGTTTGTTTTGTTCACTTTTGTATTTCTGGAGCCTAGCACAGTGTGTGACGTACAGTAGGGGGCTCCCTAAACAACTGCTGAATAAACGACTTTTCCCTTTGTCGTTGCCCTTATACTTCTTCCTTCTGCTGCACTTTAGTTCCTGCTACTGCATGCTAACTCCCTGGGGGATAGGAGACAGCTACAATGCCCCTTCCCTCCATCAGGGAGTACCGAGAAGGCAATTCCCTTGTTGAGAAGCCAAAGGCTTCTCCTGGGCGGCGGTCACGCAGCACCCAAAGGTGCACAGTAATTCTATTAGCGACAGCGTGTGAGTCAGGAGAACTGTCAAAAACGTTTCTACAGTTCCACTCACGGTTCTTGGGGACCCGAAACTGCGAACTACTGCCATTACGATTAGGTGACAATTAGCACAATGTTGAAGTGTGCGTGCGTGCGTTAATTTGCATAACGAACCGAGGCGTCCTACACCATCTCTCTGAAATGAAACCCAGATGGAGAGACACATCCTTCCTTCCTTCCTTCCTTCCTTCCTTGCGCGCCAGGAAGCCGAGCCTCCTGCAGCAGCTCCTCTGCCCAATGGGGGGCGGCAGCATCCTAGTAACTCGCTCCCTGAAGAGGTGTAGGCGGGTGGAGAGAGACTCGCGTTCAAAGTCTTTTTGACTCTACCCGCTCTCCGTAGCTACTTAGCCCGCTTGAGTTTCAATGCGCGTTGTTGTTTGACGAAGGGAGTCCTATACACCGCCTGCTGCTCTCCTGATTATGGCTTCTCCGAGTTCCTTCACCTACTATTGCCCTCCATCTTCCGCCCCTATCTGGTCAGAGCCGCTGTACAGTCTGAGGCCCGAGCACGCGCGGGAGCGGTTGCAGGACGACTCGGTGGAAACAGTCACGTCCATAGAACAGGTGAGGTGGCCGGACTGAGCGAGGCGCCCACGCGGGGGCTTCTGGGAGCGGGAGTTCTGTCCGCAGGGCCGTAGGCGTGCGGAACTTACCGGGGAACTACTACTCCCACAGTGCACCGCGGCACCTTTCCTCTGGGAAGCTCTGGGCGCCCAGGCTTGGTTGGGTTGGGGAATGGAGCATTTCATTTGTGGGGCCAGGTTGGGGAGGGGTCGTTGTCAGGGCTGGGTTTGGAGGGGAAGACAGTACCCGGGTCCTCTCTGCCTAAGGAAGCGAAGAGAATCGTGTTCTGTGCCTGGACGACTGAAGCAGCCTGGGCGGGTCAGACAGCCGGTTTCATTCTGCCGGGACATCGGGAGGTTTTCAGATGGATAGTGCACTTTCCTCACCCTGCTCGTAGTTTTGGGACATAGAGGGGAAGAGAAGCGGCCAGACGGCGTTCATGCCATTCCAGGATCTGTTTAATTTCTGACCTACAGTGCTAGGTGTAGGGCCTGCCTCGTGGGTGGGCATTTTAGTAGTCATGCAATCATTTGAGCACCAGCAAAGTATTGGACACGATGTTAAACGCTGGAAATACAAAGAAATAAACCAGTTTCTGACTAAGAGCATGGCACAGCCAAGTTGAGGAAAGCAATACTGTCTGGAAAGCGCTATAATAAAATTATACATTTTTAGATGACTTATCCTTAATTCACTGAGGCCTCGAACCTATCACTTTGAAAAGTGCTTGAGGAATGAGTAGTGAACTCTAGTTTTGTTTTTCTTTTCATTCTCCATTTGGAATTGTTCCCAAGTTATTGTGGAAATGTTTGCCCATCCGTCACTAGAAGTGGTTGAGATGATTCTTTTTGGTACTAACAAATTAGCATCAGGCTTTAGTACTAACAAATAAAATAAGATCTCTTAGTAGTAAGATCAGTTCCCAGGCTTAACATTGGAGGGACTTGCTTTGACTTTCATACCTGAACTTGAAAGCCTGCCATTTAGGCAAAATTAGTAGTGATAGTTATCATATTTTATATTTATGACTATGAATATAATTATAAATGTATAACAAAAAACAAGGACTTGAATACACAGTTATACACATAGTAGCAGAAAGAATATTATAACTGGAGATTTATGCTACATGGGTTTTAGCCCTTACCTTTTGAATCTAGCTCCCCAGCTTAGTTAGCCCACCACTGTGTCTTTCTACAGAAGTCTTTTGCAAAAGATTGCAAAGAAATCTCCCATCAATGAAAAACCTACAGGATCTTTGTAGTATTCCTAAGTGACGGACTGTAGAGTTTATTCAGGTAAAGCCTTTTCCTTTTTCCTTTTTATGTAATTGACTGACCCAGCAGATAAGGATATGGACAGAATACTAGTGGAGAAAAGGGGATCAGAAGCTGGTCTGTTAATTTAGAGACCAGGACAGAGACTTCCATGGTTAAAGGGGCAAGTCAAAAACAGGAACATTATCAGGAGTTTTGCTGATCTGCTCTCTTTTTCCTGTACTACTTTATTTTTTTCAGTCGAATGCCCCTGCTTAGTTCCTGCCAGGAAATACTAGCACTTATATTTTAAATGTCTAGGCATAATAAGTGATGCAAAAATGGAGGCAACAAGATTCTGGGCTGCCAGGTCAGCCAGGGCCAAGGCTAGGCGCTGATATGGAACACTGTTATTATAGGGTGTCTTTCAATTGTAGACCCAACTATGTAGATAGATAGTAAAGCATCTTGTTTGTCTTTTCCATGTCATTCTTCCAGTTCACATTTTAAAAGTCTGGGATAAACAGTTCCAGAGAGTAGGAAGATGATGTAGTATCTCATACAGATGGTTACCTCAGTGTCAACACTACTGATAATCATAGTAGTGTCCATTTACTGAGTCCCAGTTCTGTGCTAAATGCTCTCCATACATTGTATCACTCAATCCTTTTCCATTTCACAGATGAGAAAACTGAGGCTTAGAGGTACTAGGTGGGTAGGTTAATAAGGATATATATGCATAAGAAATACCAACCTTGTTAGGAGGAGTTGTCTACAGAAGATACTAGTTATTCTTTTGGTTCTGTCCATTTATTCATAGGGATTTACTGACAGGGTTTAGTTTTGTGCCATTGCCAATAAGAACAAATGCTTATCTCCTGTTTCCTGTCTGATTATCAGGAAACCTTATTTATTTGTTAAGCAACAATTTGATAATAGGAATTAAACCTATAAACAGTGGAAAGAGCCCTTAGCTATGGATTCTTCTGTTCTATTCATTCACATTTTTATTCGTTCAACAAATACTTGAGGGTCTTCTATGTGCCAGGCTCTGTTCAAGGCACTGGATATAAGGCAATAAGCAAAAGAGGCCAAGTTGGTGCCTTTATGAAACTTTTCTTCTAGGCCAGGGAGACAGTCAACAAAAAAGGGGGGAAAAGCTGTCTATCTGTCTGTCTCTCTAAATATCCATCTGTCTGTCTGTCTAATTTTAATGAGAAGTGCTGTGGAGAAAAACAGGATAAGAGAGATGAAGTATGCCAGGAATGGGTGGGGTCGGAGCAGGAAGGGTTTTTATATCAGGTGGTAAGGGAAAACGTCTGATGATATGCCTGCCGCTTGAGCTGAGACCCGAAGTAAGTGAGGGAACAAGCCATGGGTGTGTCTGGGGGAGAAGCATTTTGGGCAGAGAAAGTGGCAAGTGTAAAGGACCTGAGGCGTCCCTAGTGCCTGGTAAGTGAAGGGTCACTGTGAGGAGAGAGGTTAGTAAACAGGAGAATAGGAGATGAAGTCGGATCATGTAGGCCCTTACAGACCATTGTAAGTATACTTTCAGTTGCCCTGATTGAGATGGGGAGCCATTTGGCTGGATGGCTTCTTTTTACCTCCCCAGACCCGCAGTATCCTTTTCCACGCCGCTCTGCCGATGCGCCGTAAGAGGTGGACAAGGCTCCCTTGCCTTATGGCTTCTAGGTGTATTTGGCCATGGGGCGTACTGATAGGGCATGAGAGAGAGAGAGAATGAGATCAGCACCTTTACTCCTTTCCTGACAGATTGCGTGGTCTGGAGGGTCTCTAGACTTGAGGTCACAAGTCTTCTCAGGTGCCTTTCACTGGGGTTCTTTGGCACCCGCTCCACTCCTTCTCTTCACACTTTTCAGGCCCAGGAGGAGATCGAGCACGCCCATGTTGCCTGCCCTAGAGTTCTGTACTCTCTCTTGTGGTTTCCCTACACCTACCTACACCTCTGTAACTAGTTCCTTTAGAAACTCTCCTCAAATCCCCCACTTGGAATGTGCCATCTGTTTCCTGCCAGGAGTCAGACTGATCCATGATCCGAGAGTTTGGACCCAATCTGACTAGCATTCTAGCAGGCCCGTGTGGGTGAGTGTTGGGATTGTGGGGAGGTGAGGAGGGGTGCAGGGGGACCTGTAGGAGGCCTTTGCATCCATCACTGCAGGTGATGGATGATGGCAGCATAGCTCAGGGCTGTGGTGGTGGAGGTGATAAGCCGTGGTCAAGTTCTGGGTATTTGTAAAGATTTCTGCCTTGACAAGCTGTTTCCCTGATGGGTTGGTGCATGGAGAACCTTTTACAACTCTAGAAAACAAGATGTGGTTGTCTTCCTTTTTTGTGCCATCTGCACTCACCCCTTTACAAATGCGCTTTGATTCAGGCCAGTAGGTTAATACCAGCACAGTCTCAGAAGCGGCAGGTTTGCCAAAAACAGTTGTTTACAGAAGGTACTCCTCCTGTTTTTCTTTTAGTTTGCCCTTAGAAACAGGGGCAAAAGCATCCTCCACTTGAAATGGCATGAGGTCATTAGACAGCGTTCAGTCAAGTGACAGTCACCTGTGGGGAGGATCTGGAAGGATTATCAGTCTTAGTTCCTGCCCTCAAAATTCTTTTCTCTTAGAAAAAAGAACATGCCTGAAGCAACCACAGAATAATTTACAAGAGCATGGAAGTGCTAAATTATGACTGCATTGCTCGAGGGTTTGGGGGAGCAGAAGCCATATGTTGTGGACTGAGGTGGTCAGGGCAACTTCAGGGAGAGTGTCGGGTTATAAAGGATGGAGTTGGGGGGTAGCCATTCCAGTCAGAGGAGCTGTTAGGAGGGAAGACTCCACCCTCCCGGGCATGGAGGAGGCCCGTGGGCTGTGCTAGGAAATTAGGTCAGCTGGGCGGGTGAAGCCAGTGGGATTCGGGGTGGGGTGGGGAGCGGGATGGAGACAGGCTGAGGAGCTGGCTTCAAGCGTTGAGCATTGTGCCACTGCAGCTCCTGACCGAGGGAACATCAGGGGTCCAGGAATGAATCCTGGACACCTGCGGTTGACTTGCTTCAAGTTATAATCTCTGAAAGATTATTAAATGGAGGTGAAACAAGTCACTATATATGATCAAACTTACTGGTTTTTTTGCGCTCTGATAAAAGAGACCAGAGCTCTGCTTGGTTACATGGTCAACAGGCTAGCTATGGTGAATCAGTTTTGCTTTATTGAAATTCAGCATGTATCGTGTTGCTCAACTCTAAGACAATTCCAAATATCAAATTTCCCCCAATTTCCCTATTAAAAAGTCCAAAAAAAAACGTTTTTTGGTCAACTTGAACATACATATACTTTTAAGTACATAGGTGAACAAATCAAATCCCTACTTACAAAATTTACATTTTAAATTTAGGTACATGTACCTGTTTAGAATCACACACTTCATAAAATCACACTAATTTAGAAATATTGTTTTTCCTCTTTGTTTATAAAAAAATTTTCTCCAAAATCTTCATGTACAACTTTGACCTTAGTATTTTCATCTCGCTGGAGCCACATTTTGGGTCAACCAGTGTATTTTTCCAGATCACATTTTCAGTTTTTGAGATAAATCCCTTTTCAATATGGGTAAGAATATTTTATCCCAAGTTACAGGTACCCACTTGTGTAACATTAGGATCCTTTTACAACATGTCCAGTTGGTGTATATCTGTGATCACCACAACTTAACTACTATTTACTTTTTTAAGTGATCTTTAAAAGGGTTTACAGGGCAGCTTAACCTGTAGAAGTGTGAGTTCATATCCTCAGGAATAATTGCTAAATCTGTGCTTAATTTGTCATCTTTCCTTGGTTCCATCAGCTTACCTCTATAAGCAGCCAAAACAAACTTGACTGAGTTTGTTTTGGGCTGATTATGTCAACCCCAACTGGTATTTTATATTTAAAATAAAGGATTGAAAGAACTCCCGTATAGGAAGAGGCACATTGTAAGGATTGCTTATAAAGTGACTTGTTTTTCCTAAGGGTATTTTTTTTTTTTAAAGGGAAATCCTTGCCTTACATTTAATCTACTAATGATTCTTTTACAGGCTCGTAGACATTTATAGCTTCTGGGACCATAGTTCTTAGGTATAAAATAAGCAGATGTGCCAACTTAATTCTTTGGATTTTAAGGAAGCCATTCTATTGTTATTAATTTATTATTTTTCTTTTAGTTAAGCCTTTACTTCATGTGCACATTAACAGAAACCAACAGTGCTGAGGAAATGGAAATGTAGACACCAGCAGGAACCAAAGAACTAGGGACTGGGGAAAAGATTGAACCAGCAGACCTCAAAGAAGGGGGACCGTGGATTGATTCCAAACAAAGGGAGAACTGCAGCTGCAGTTCCCAGCATGGAATCTGAAGACAGAACTGAGGGCTGGTGTTTAGAAGTTATTTCAGATTGGCTAATAGAAGGCCCAGTGTGCACCACCAGCAATTTCCAGTGTGGATTAAACTGGCAGACTCCGTTAATGGGGACTGTGGGCTGGAACTGGGGAAGGGATTCCAAGGGGGAATTGTAGATTCAACCAAGAGCTAAGGACTGGGGCTAGACCGACCAGTAACCCTAGACTGGAAAGCCAGTCAGATGGGGAGCTCCACCGAGAGGAGCTCACCAGCGGCCCTCAGAAATGGCGAGAAAGACCGTGAACTCAGAGGGGTTTACAGGGCACCACATCTGTTTCTTGTTGTCTCCAGATGCCACCACAAGTTTGCTTTGGATCCCAGTGCTGCCACCTAATCTGTTAAAGACCAAAATTCAGCTGAATAAATTTGAAGATCTAATTGGCTTTATTAAACAATTCATTAATCAGGCAGCATCCCATCTAGCAAGTAGAAAGGAACTCCAAAGGGCTACAGAAAGGGAAAGGTTTTTAAAGGCACATAGAAGAAAAGGTTTATTTTGGGTGAGTTACCCCTTCCCATGGTCATGTCCATAGAGAGGGCCCATGGGACAGGTTACCTTATTGGCACTGACCAGAAAATTCTTGACTGGTTAAGATTACATTTCCAGGGGAGGTTGAAAATGCAGTTAGGGTTAGGTATTAAGCTCTAGTTTGGTGACCTAGCATAAGTGACTTTATTATGGGCCTGTGGTTTTCTTTTTAACACTGTTGATTTTTTTAATCCCTTCTCCTCTTGATGGACAACTGAGCTATTTCTAGATTTTGGATATTAACGGCTGTAAATGCTACATTCTTGTAGAAGTCTTTTTATGAGCATATGTTTTCATTTCTGTTGAGCGAAGACCTAAAAGCGGAATTGTTGGATCATAGGGTGGGTGTATGCTGAGTTTTATAAGAAACTGCTATCCTTTTCCAGAGTGGTTGTACATTTTATACCCTCACTTGCATTGTATATTAAGAGTTCTGGTTGCTCTACATCCTCGCCAGCATTTGGTGTTGTTGGTTTTTTCAACTTTAGTCACTCTGCCGGCGGTTGTGGGTGGTATTGTTAAGGAAAAGTTATTTGTGACATTTGTCAAAGGAAGTCTCTATTCAAGACTTTATTACTACAGTGACGTTTGCAGTAGGGGAGAGAGATTGGGCTCAACTCTGAATACGACAAGGGAAAGTGAGAATTTATAGCAAGGTGGAGGGATTGTTGGATGGAAACTTACTAAGAGGAAGGGTCAGAGGAAAGGAGGAATTCTGGCTAAGCCAATTTAACAGGCTTCCTCCTAAAGGCAGGCCAGTGTGAGCAGACATCACTGGGGGATGATGGAGGATGAGGAACCCAGTCAGATACTGAGGATGATCAGATACTTAGGATGGGGGATTCTAGCTAAGCCAATTTGGTAGGATTCTTGCTAAAATTGGGTGATGCAAACATGGCCACAGAAGTACAAAAGTCAAGGCTTAGTTGGGATATGGATGCATTGTACGTGTATCTGCAAATGATTTGGCTTTTCAGAAATCTTTCTTATGCCTAGATACAGTAGTCATGGTGAAATTTGGGTATTAAGTGTTTTGTTTTGATTTGATTTCTTAATAATTCCCTCCAACATTTTATTATAAAAAAATTTCAAATATACCAAACAGTCGACAGCATCTGTTTACCTTTCACCTAATCTTTATCCTTCGTATAAATATAAACTGTTAAAGGATAAATTTTACAAGAGGATAAAATCAAGACTCATACAAATATAAAATGAACACATCAAAGATTTTATTTAACTCACGGAACTGATAGGATATAACTAATTCAGAGGAGAACTCAAAGTGCCACACATTCACAGTCTGGTAAGGAATGCTGAGGTGAGTTTACAAATGCATGCAAAACTGGTCAGTATACATACAGTGATCATTAATTGCATTTTACCAGATATCATATTCATATCTATGGGTAGAAATTATTTGCATAACTATCAGTTTTCTACAAATTAACTTCTACATCTACAGAGTGTGAAACAGCCTAGTTAAGGGCAAAAAAGGAGATAAGCCAATGGATCATCTAGCCAGGATATAATTTTTTCTGTGTGTGTGTGTGTGTGTGTGTGTGCACATGTGTATATATGTATATGACTAATATTTTTTTCTGAATCTTTGACAATAAGATAATAAGCATGCATCTCTAAAGAATAACATTATTCTACATAAGGACAATAGCATCACACCTAAGAAAATAAAAAAATAATTCTATAATATCATCTAATATCCCATTTTAAATTTTTTGTTTTCCCCAATTGTCCCAAGAATCTTTCTGTCTCTTTGTGTGTGTGTGTGTGTGTGTGTGTGTGTGTGTGTGTGTGTGTTGAACTAGTCAAAGTTACTTTTTTTTCCAGGCTGTTTAAGAATTCTGAAGAGCTAGTCCTTTGGGACTAAATCTTCTGGTGACTAATCCTGGTTGCCTTTCTTATAACATTTCATATAGCAATGTTTCTGAAACAGATCAGATGCTTTAGGCTGTCATCTTCCTCCCAAAAGAGTCATATCACTTTTGTTAACATGGTCACGAGCTGTGTGCCCTGTACCCAAGGGAAATGAACCTATGGACCCTTTGGTATTTATACAAAAGAAAATTATCTGTTGTTATGGGGCTGTTAATCAGCCTTTGTATTGTACCCGGTTGATGACTGCCTTGCCTTGGGGTTCTCATGCTGAAAGGAGAGATTGACTAGAATATAATAGTCCATTCCTTTGGGATGGAAAGGAAGCATGGAAATCCAAGATAAAATGAGAGCTCAGGGAAAGTGGGCATTGTTTACCATCCCTATGCAGTATTGAAGCTGATTTTTTTTAAAAATTCTGATTTGAGAGCTATATAGTGTTCAGAGTTTTCCTGACTGAGGTAACTTTGTTTTTTTAATACTTAGTATCAGTTCTTATATTTAAAGTGAGGGTTTTGATAAATTTTTAAAAAGGAATTTAGCTATAGATCTTGCCTATAGATATTAAGCAGTTGTTATGACTGTTTCTCTTAATTCTATCCCAAAGGTTAAATTTCTAAGTCTACTAATGTATTAGAGGTCCCCAAGACCACCTCTAGTTGATTCATTACAGGGATTCAGAGAACTCAGCTTGTAGTTGTACTCATGGTTATAATTTATTACAGCAAGAGGCTACAAAGCAAAATCAGCAAGTGAAAGGCTCATAGTATAGTCTGGCGGAAACCAGACGCAAGCTTCCAAGAGTCCTCTCCCAGTGGAATCACATAGGACGTACTTAATTTCTCAGACATCAAACTGTGATAACACATGCAAAGTGTTGTCTACCAGAGATGCTCCTTAGAGACTTGGTGCTCATGGTTTTTACTGGGGTTGGTCACATACGCACCTGCTGCCTAGCATGTCTCAAAATTCCAGACTCCCAGAAAAAAAACTATTTAGCGTAAACAAGGTTCTTTATGCAGTTTCAGCACAGTGAGCCACGCATCAGTTCTTGGAATGGTGGGGACCCTCCCCAAATTCAGGTTTCTAGACACCAGCCAAGGGTCAACCGTTCAAGCTGGCCTTTCTAAGGACAGCAGTCTCACACTTGGTATGGTGACTCCTTTGTATACAACTAGCTTTTTTCCTTTCCTTCTGCTATACAAATCGGAGCAAAGAATGCTTGTGTCTTCTCAGTAACAAATTTACTCAGATTTTATATAACATTTGGCAGGCCATATGGGGAGAAGGGAAGGCAAAAAAGGATGTTGCATGTTTTGAAGATGACTTGGATTTTCTCTTTGCCAGATGAGTTCTTTTTAATTTCTATATTAATCCATTACTATTTGTCAAAAAAATTGCAGACTTATTGCTAAGTATTATTTTTAAAGTTGTACTCTAGAAACCATTCTCTAAGGTGATCTTTTTCTAAAATATACCAGTTCCTAAAGACAACACATAGAATGGGAGTAAAATTTTTTTTTAAAGGTTCACGCATCCATTTTCAAAGAGAGAGTGAGAGTGGGGGGAGGGGCAGAGGTAAAGAATCTCAAGCAGATTCCCCGCTGAGTGGGGAGCCTGACCGTGGGCCCGATCCCATGACCCCGAGATCATGACCTGAGTCGAAACCAAGAGTCGGTAGCTCAACCAACTGAGCCACCCAGGTGCCCCATAAATGGGAATAAATTTTTGTAAATCATGTATTAGATAAGGGACTTGTATCCAGAATATATAAGAAGTTACTACAATTCAATAATAAAAAGACAACCCAATTAAAAAGAAGTACCTGACTAGACATTTCTCTAAAGAAGATATACAAATGGCCAATAAGCCCATAGAAAGATGCTCAACATCATTAGCCATCAGGGAATTGCAGTCAAAACTACAATGAAATATTGCTTCACTCCCACTAGGATGGATGTAATCAAAACCACAGAGAGTAACATGTGTTGGTGAGGATGTGAAGAAGTTAGAATGCTCATACATTGCTGGTGAGAATGTAAAATGCTATGACTGCTTTGGAAAACAGTCTGATATACCTTAAAGAGTTAAACATAGAGTTACCATATGGTCCAGCAGTTCCTCTCCTAGGTATATACCTATACTTAAGTAGAAATGAAAACATATGTCCATCCAAAAACTTATACAAGAATGTTCATAGCGACTTTATTCATAATAGCCCCCAAATGGGGACAACCCAAATGCCCATCAACAGATGAAAAATAGATTAAAAAATGTGATATATCTATAAAATGGAATATTGCTTGGCAATAAAAAGGAAGGAAATAATGGTTCATGCCACAACATGTATGAAGTTGAAAAGATTATGCTAAGTGAAAGAAGATAGTCACAAAGGACCGCATGTTGTGTGATTACATTTATATGAAATATCCAGAATAGGCAAATCTATGAAGATAGAAAGTTGATGAGTAGTTGACAGGGGCTGGGGAAGATGGAGGGTTGGGGCTGACTGCTAAGGGGTGCAGGATTTCTTTTGGGGGTAGTGAAAATGTTCTAAAATTGATTGTGGTAATGGATGCACAACTCTCTGAATGTACTAAAAGCCATTGAATCATACACTTTAAATGGATGAATTGACTAGTGTGTGAATGATATCTCAATGAATCTATTCGAAAAATATACCAGTTCTTAAGAGAAGATAAAGGGAATTGTTATTTGTCCATTTTTATGAATAGCTGACCTATGACACTCAGGTATTTATTAGAATTCATAACTTAGATTTTCAGACATGAGTCCGTTACTAACTGCATTGGAATATCGCTTGTTCATTGTGCAGAAGAGTGATTAGGAAATCCGAAGAGAAATGACACAGTGTTGGGAATATTTTAAGCACTTTCTGCCTTCTGTCTGTCAGGTATCCTAGTTTAGCAGTAAAACTCCATTTTCCTCATCTAGTACTTGGCTGCTTATGTTGTCCGAGGGGGAGCTGAAGGTGGGTCTCCTCATGAAGGAGTTCTTGGCTGGACCCTTTTCTCTCTAGGGGTCTCAGTGTCAGAATGCTAAGGAGGTGATGGGCTCCTCCATCAGCGTTGGAATATTATTAAGTCGTGTGGATTTGAATCAGCTTGTATTTGGGTAAAGGAAGTGAGTTTTCCTCCCACTTGATTTTGTTTCATTCAGAATTCATCAATTCACTTAGCTCTAACAGAATATTGTAGGCAAATCTTTATTGCATGATCTTACTGACGTATGTTTCTTGTATATTTTTCTGTCCCTTTCAGCTTACAGCTGAGGAAGGTGTAACTGAGAAATTCAATCTGTCTTCCATTTAGGCTGGTGCTTTATGTTAGTCTTGTGTGAGAGTCTGGAAAGGAAAAGAATTGTGAAGAATCGGGACAACTTCCTTAATTCCTCCTGAGTCAGATTCTGACAGTGACTTCAGTCTGTTTTTTGAAGTATTATGAATTCTTAGCCAGATTATCCCTCAAACTCATGTTCAGAGGCAAATACCAGAGTATATTCTGAAACCAAGTATAAGTGAATTTTAGATTGGCTGCCATTTTGGATGATTCACATCATTGCTCCCCTCATCATCACAGATAATTCTTGCACATACGTCAAGGGCCCTAGACGCTCTAACTCAGTGGGTGATTCAGAAATAAAGAATACATTTTGAAATTCCCAAAGAGGACATTATTATGTATCTTGAAATCTCAGTGAGGACATACCTCACTACAAAACAGGGATGCCAGTGAAGGAGAAACCCTGTCTCCTGTTAACCAATCCACTTCTGCCTTGCTGTATCCTTTCCTTACAGAAGCTGAACTGTGTGACCACATTGTGGTAGGTCTTCAGAGGAAACAGGTGGTCTGGATTTTTTTGTGACCTGGCTTTCTGAGATCCTTTGTATTACGGGACGATGGAGTCCTATGTGTGACATAGGACCAATGACCAGATGTGCTATTTCATAGGTGTTTCAATGATTGATGTTCTTGTAAATCCCTTAGGGAATTTTAATACTGTTCAATCTGTATTTAAACGATTCAGTCTGACAATAAGAAGTCTGACCCTTAGCAGGAATTAATTCTGTATTTTTGAATGGCCAGCTAAGTGAACACCTAAACAACTTCATAGAGCAAGCAAGAATAAATCTCTCAAGCAAAATGCCTTGTCTGCCCCCTAAGTAACTGGTTTCAGTGAGCCAAACTCCAGGACTGCCATTAGTTTGGATATGGATAGTTTACTGGAGGAGTAGATTATAATGCCAGCATGGTACAGGACCTTCTCTCTCTTTCGTCTGTCCTGAGCCTGCCATCCTGCAGAGCCCCTGGATTGAGTCTTACAGTCCCATGAAGTACAAAACCACACCAAGCAACTGTAGCCAGTGGGCATTTGTGACAACAGAAAGAAAAAGTTGACAGAGGACTCATCTGTATTTGTTTTCTCTCTCCCATCTCCTGCATTCTTACCAGGCAAAAGTAGAAGAAAAGATCCAAGACGTCTTCAGTTCTTACAAGTTCAACCACCTTGTACCAAGGTAAGCTGTGGTTAGGAGTTTGGGGGGATCTGGGAGACACCACATCCTGTGCGAGCCCTTCTTCTTTCCTCCTTGAACCTATTCACCTCAAGGGATAAGTCTGTTTGGAGAAGGGTTTCTTGACCTTGTGGCCACCAAGTAAGCTTATGACCCCAACTCCTTCCTCTATTAGAAGGATGTTTAGAGGAGATGCTCTCCTCAAACTGAACCATCAGGTGGTACATGGGGAGACCCCTCAAGGCCTGAACTCTGAGGTCTGAAGATGGGGAGAGGAAGTTCATGTTTCTGTTGCTAGTTGTGACCTGCTGCTCTGGTGTTCAGATCAGAACTCTCAAGGTTTTCTTTGTCGTATGACACTTTGAAACAGATGTAGCATCCGGGGGTGGCAAAGGATGGATTCTTTTGGTATATATTGTAATTTGACTGGGAAGAGGTGACGAGTTTGAGCTTCTCCCAGCCTGGCCCTCCCTTGTTGGTAACTGTGGAGCCGCTCCCAAGGATGAAGTCTCCAGGGAGAAAATACAGTGCCTTTTATTTTCCCTGGCACTTAGCAAGTTGAAGTTTCTAAGTGATTTGATGTCAGAAATTCCATAAAGGGGACTATAAGCAGAAACTTATTATTTAAGTTGAACCTTTATTTTATCTTTATTTTGTAGTTTATAATGTATCACACTAGGATTTCAAGAGGATATTTCATCCCTCTATTAGCATGTTTCTCCCAGTCCCAAGTTGTTTCTCCAGAACCATCCTGTGTCATATTTCCAGCCATCAGAATGGATTAGGAGTCCAAAACCGTGTGTGGTCATGGTTTTATCTTAGTGATACAGCACTCTGCCTTGACCCCCTCTGGACCAAGGGCCGTTGGGCTGCTGGCTGATTTGCTCTGGCTGAGAAGCGGGGTGGGGGGGGCCTGAGGTCCTGCCTGAGCCCTGAGCCCCGTGCTTCAGAGACTGAACAGAAAACCCCAGGCCAGTCAGGCTCTGGGTGCTCTGATTTACTGAAACATCACACATGGTTTTAGCCTGAGTTCACTTTGTGTCTTTTTTACCACCATTATATTTTGCCACTATTTCCTTGAAAAAGAAATTTTCTTCTGAAAATTCTGATTAGCCAAGGCAGAAAACAATTGGAAAAAGGAAAAGGCAGGTGGGAAGGTCATCTTCATGTTTCTTCCCTGGGAAAGGAAAGAGGGCAAATATGAACTAACTAGAGGAGTCTTTCCCCAAACTGCTGAACTAAATGTCTGTATTAACCTAAAGCTCAGTCTTCAATAAATGAATTATTGCTTGTCAGGAACCACAGCTGGAGATTAGGAGCTGAAGCCATTTGTTTCAACAGCTCGGGGGCTGAAACTAACATAATAGTGTATGTCAACTCTACTTAAATAACATTTCTACAAAATAGGTTTTTAAAAATATTTATTTTCTTCCAGGTTTTTATTTAAACATGGTTTATATCTTAGAACAATCCCCAAGATATATTAAATGGAAAAATAAAAATACGGAAAAATATGTCATACTCTGCCAATTGTGCTAAAGATAAAGCAGAATGTTTTTACAAATCAGTCAACAAACAGCTGAGGGGGTTGGGTGGGCACCACCTCTGCCCAGTACAGGCGAGGCTTCTCCAGACCTGGCGGGACCTGGTGGTAGTGAGGGGTATGATTGCTTTAGGAGGGCCTTTGTGCCTAGAAGTTGCATCCCCGGTGACTCACCTGACTGGCCTCTGAGTCACTGTCTGCTGTCTGGGGCTCTGTGGACACATGTTCCCTGTGTTTCCAAAGGGACCTTCGATCATTTGACATTCCTTTTCACCCACCATCAGAATAGACCCTTGGACCTTTCTTTTATTCTTACTGAGATGTGAGGGAGAGTGGGAGTTTACATAGTCTGGGAGGAAGAAGTGATGTTTTGGCAGTGGTGGTAGAGGACAATAAAAAAATTAAATCCCTTGAATTCATAGGTCTTAGGTCAGGTGTAGGTGGAAGACAAAAATGTTCCTCTTGGGTTTGGATCCTTCTGGAAGTAGAATATATCAGGGCTCTGGGTTTATTTCAGGAATCTGACATTTCCCATTTTATCATTGTTGCCTATTGAAAGTGAGTGTTTTAAAGGATGCTAATAAGCATCTCATTATGTCACAGCATGCTAATTAATATTAGAGATATTACACATTTTGGCAGAAAGGCTGAGTGAGTGGCTGATATAAATCAACATATCAATGTAAGGCTGAAGCCAAATATCACCATCATAGAACTAACTTCTAGGATAGAAGAATAAACCTGAAAATTTATCAAAGTTTTAAATTATTATCACAATTTCAATATTTAACATTTTAAAAGTCAAATCTTAAAAGTCTGACGTAATGGAGGAACAAACCTTCATTTTTAGCTAAAGTGAATATTCAGATACTAGTAATAAATCTAAATAACATGGCGTGTTTGTTTTTGAGGTTATGATGCTGATCAGTGTGATAGTATCACACACACGCCCAGGACCACTGACCGCGCATAGGTCCAGGGATGCCAGGAATGATGCGGAGGGAGGCATTTGCCTCTTGAACCTTCCAGTGCCACAGCCAATACCAGATTTAGCTGAAACTCACGGCTGAAGCTGAATGTCAGTACCTTCTACAATTATTCCCCATTCCAGAAATGATTTCCTCTCTCTCTAAGACCGTGAAACCTGCATCCTTTCCTGGAGTAAGGTAGTCCCTCCCAAAGGGCCTGTTTGACCGTGATTTTAACAGTTTTGTCAGTAGCCTGCTTTCCCATGAAAGCTAATTTTCCCTCCCCTGTGGTTATTCCACACACTTAGGAATTTACCCTTTTCCATTTATTACATTAGCTTTAGTAAGAAATCTGAGATGCATAAACTAAACTCACTCACTCCCTCTCTCTCTCTCTCTCTCTCACTCTCACATACTCCCATGTCATTTTCCTCTTGGGAAGCAGAGTGATCAAGGCTAACCCAGGTCCTGTCCCTACTGGACTCTTAGTCTCATGGGGGAGGTAGCCATTAGACAAACAAACGCAAATACATAGTTACCAATGGGATGGGTGTCAAGGAAGGGAATGGGATGCTCTGAGAGAATAATAGGGAGGATGTAATTTAGGTTGGGAAGTTAGGAAATATGTCTTAGTCTGTTCTGGCCGCTACAACAAATTACCATCGACTGGGTGGTTTAAATAGGAAACATTTATTTCTCACAGTTTTGGAGGCTAGGAAGTCCAAGATCAAGGCACCAGCAGATACGGTGTTTGATGAGGGCCCACTCCCTGGTTCCTAAATGGCCATCTTCCCACTGTGTCTTCACATGGTAGAAGCATTGAGGGAGTTCTCTGGAGCCTCTTTTATAAGGTCACTAGTCCCTTCGTGACCTAATCACCTCCCAAAGTCCCCACTTCCTAATACCATCACACTGGGCATTAGGATCTCAACATGAATTTTGAAGGGACATGAGCATTCAGTCTCTAGCAGAAGGCCTCTCGGAGAAAGTGGCTCTCAGGCTGAAACCTAGGGGGTGAGTAGGAGTTGGTCACAGTGTTCCAGACAGAGGGAACAGCATGAGCTCAAGTCTTGAGATTGAAAAGAACAGACCACAAAGAAGGCAGTGTGACTGGAGTTTAGTGAGGGCATGAGATGAGGTTGGAGAGAAGTAGGTAGAGGCACATCACAAAGGGTCTTGAAACCCAAAGGGATTCAAGTCACAGTAAGAAATTACATTGTATTTATAATTTACATTGCTGCCTAGTACATATACATATATATTTTTAAGATTTTATTTATTTATTTGACAGAGAGACACAGCGAGAGAGGGAACACAAGCAGGGGGAATGGGAGAGGGAGAAGCAGGCCTCTTGCCGAGCAGGGCGCCCGATGCGGGGCTCGATCCCAGGACCCTGGGATCATGACCTGAGCCGAAGGCAGACGCTTAACGACTGAGCCACCCAGGCGCCCCTAGTACACATATATTTCAAAGTTCCTTTTTAGATAGTGGAGGTGGACTCCCAGTATCCTTAACATATTTACTTACTTGATCCTTTCTCTTATGACTCCCCATCTTCCATCCCCCTCTGCACAGCCACATAGATGTCCTCTCATCCACTCGAGCACTGATACCCTGTACTCCCCGCCCCACCGCCCCACTCCTGCACAGAGCCTATGTTGTTCTGCTTCACCTAATGGCATGGCTGTAGGGCTGCATTGTTCAGCAAAGAAAGGGAAAGAGCTCTAGCTTTTCTATTTTAACTCCTTACACAGAAAAGATTTTTGGACAGAGGTGAATTGAGAATAAAGGAATAGTAAGGGTATTAGTTTCTTAGGGCTGCTGTAATGAAATACCACAGATTAGGTGGCCGAAACCACAGAAATTTATTTTCTCCCAATCTTGGAGGCTGGAAGTCCAAGATCCAGGTGCTTGCAGGGTTGGTTTCTCCTGCGGTCTCTCTCCTTGGCTTGTAGATGGCGTCCTCCTCATTGTGTCCTCACATGGCCTTTCCTGTGTATGCTCCTCCCTGGTGTCTCTTCCTCTTCTTATAAGGTCACCAGACCTTGTTTAACCTTAAATAACTCTTTAAAGACTCTGTCTCCAAATACAGTCACACTGGGGGATTAGAGATTGAACGTATGAATTTGGGGGGACACGGTTCAGTCCATATCAGTAAGGCTCTTAGTGCAGTTTCTGCTGACCAAAAGAAACTGGATATTTGTCCCTTCAATTTAAAAGAATCATAAACCTCAGAGGAGAAGTTAAAATTCAGTCGGCATTGTGGTCCTTGAAGCTCTACATAAACAAAGAGACCTTTTGCAAGATTTTAGAATAACCTAATGCTAATATGCATATATATATATATATATAGAGAGAGAGAGAGAGAGAGAGAGAGAGTGTGTGTGTGTGTGTGTGTGTGTGTTTGATTAAGTGGGCAAAAATGAAAGCTAATAGTTTCCCTTGTGGAAATGCTGTCTGTGTAGAATTTCTGTTTTCTTGCCTATGACTGGTCTTCAGATGAAACTAGCTAGAGGAACTTACTAGTTCCTTCCCGGCAGGGCTGCTAGGGCCTGGCTGTGAGTGAGGTTCATCCAGGAGGGCGCTATGGGGGAGCCTGCCCATAGGGCCCAAGCCAGAGCTGCAGCAAAGGTGACTGAGGCCCCCTTCAGTTAGGGGTTTGTTTCTGGACAGGTGAGGTGCCAGGTATCCTGAGGCAAGATCTCTTACCCACCTCGAGGCAGAAAAGCATTTGCCCCTGAAGTCAGTCACTTTGCAGTGACTGAAAAGCCCCTTGCCTGTCAAGTGAGAGGATTGTGGAGAAGACAAGGAAAAGGGTTTCTTCTCCAGGTTTCTTGTTTCTGTTTTCCCAGTAAGAGGCAAGGTTTGCTTAGGTGTGTAATTGGCGTCTCGCAGAATTCTCAGTCCCATAGGGGAGGGCAGCCTGTGGCGGGCGGGTCTCCTCAGCGTGGAGGGTGTGAGCACGTGCGTGAGAGCTGGAGGAGCAGACCTCTGAGCTAGTCCAGTCACCCCTCCCCATGTGAACCTGAACTCCCCTGGAGGTTTGTCATTCATTTAAATCGAAGGAACATATATCCAGGGAGAACAGTCTCGTTAGGTTGGTCAGAAACTGGCCTTACTTTGTGTTCCTTTTTTCTTCCTTCTGTTCATTTGACGAATAGATGTCAAGAGCCTGCTCTGTGTGGGGCACAGATGTGGAAGCCAGGCAGGAGCTCTCCTCAGAGTGGCAAGGTAGTGGACTAGGGAGGCAGACTGGCCAGGCGGTTGCAACAAGTGCACCCCCCTTCTCACCTGGTCCCTTTCCCTAGCATTGTACTAAGGATCACAAATTCTTATTTACAGGACCCCTTAACCACTGTCTTGCCTCATATTTCCAAATGAGGTGGCTAGTGTTCTCTTCTGTTTCTCCCTTCTCTGCTCTGTGGCTTAGCCTCTCAAGGTATTTGGTGTATTCAAATTCCTTTGATTGTTTCTTCGATAGGAAAGAATTGACCTATAGAAAACCGCACTGTGAATGGGTCCTTTCAGAGTTAGAAGTCAGGCGATCTGCCTCCAGATTCTGTACTTGCCCTCACCTGGCTTGGGTTTCTCAGCCTGCCCTCACTGATGGTCTCGTGGACACCCCTGGTTCTCCTCGTCTGCACTCCCATCCTGGCCGCCCCCAGCTTCTCAGCCTGCGCCCCCATGGTTCACCAGCTATTTGTCACCAGTTCCCGGTTCTCATTCAGGTTGCTCCCGCCTCCGCCCTTCTGCTCTTCCTCTCCTCCCAGTCCTTAACATGGCATCCCTGTCCCTGCTTCTGCTGAAGGATCCCAGCAAGATTTCCGAGGAGAAAAGTCATGTGACGTTGCCTGCTGAGTGGCTACACCAGAAGTTATACTACAAGCTTTATCTGGGCCTTCACTACTGCTCTGTGCTCCCCTTCCTCATCTCTTGTAGATTCCCTAACACACTCGCCCCCGTGACCCGTCTTGCCCCCTACCTCCTGAGAAACTCCAGGCTGTCCCATGTGAGCTTCCTTCTTCTCCACTTCCAAGTCCTATGTTTGTCTAACTTCACACTTTCTCCCACTGGTTCCATCTCTGAGAATGGAGCATCCATCCTTACTGCCAGACTCATCTCTCCTACTGAACTCTCCACCCCAGCCCCCTTCTTCCCTCTTCTTTAGGGACCGTTCTTGGTGGATTTTCTCTGGGCACTTGTATTTTCAGCGTCTTTGCTCTCAGGCAGTTTTTACCTGCCCTCTGCCTTCCCCCCGGTGCCCCCTCAGGCTGCCCGTCTGTTGTCTTTCTTCCCTCACACACATCACAGACACGCTTGGATTGTGGGTTTGGTCTCCTGCCACTAGTCTTATCCCCGCCCCAACCTAGTCAGCGTGCTGCAGCTCCTGGGATCTGGAAAATGCAGATCTGACCATGTCTTTCCCATGCCTAAAATACTTCAGCGGCTGCCTCAAAAATTTTTTTTTACTTGCCTTTTTTTTTTTTTTTTTGGTAACGGCTTTGAGATACAATTCAGATATCATACAATTCACCCATTTAAAGTGTACAATTTAGTGATTTTTAGTATATGGACAGAGTTGTGCAACCACCACCACAGTTAATTTTAGAGCATTTTCATCCCGTCACAGAGAAACCCTGTCCCCTTTAGCCATCGCCCTCCCGTCCCTCCATTCCTACCCAGCCGCTGGCACCCACTTCAGCTACTTCCTGTCTCTGTGGATCTGCCTCTTCTGGACATTTCATGTAAGTGGAATCATACAGCATGTGGTCTTTCTGTGACAGCTTCTTTTACTTAGTATAGACTTTGCAAGGGTCATCTGATGTTGATAGCACAGTGACTACTGATGCATTTAGAAGCCCCGCGTGATCTGGTACCTCTCTGCCTCTCCAGGCTGCCTTCTCACGGCTCACTACCTTGTACTTCTGCTCTGGCTGAACTAAACCTACACAAATGTGCCGCGTCGTTCCCTTCCTGAAACACCCACCCCATCCCCTCCTTTTTGGCTGGCTAACTCGTGTCCTTCCGGTCTCCTTCATTCCTTGACGCAATGCTATGTCCTCTGGGAAGTTTGTTCTGATCCTGCGTGCCTTGCCGTGTGCTCCCAGAGCCAGCACGCTTCTCTCTCGGCTGAGGCTGTCGCTGCCATGGACTTGTCTGTGTCCGCCTCTGGGCCGCAGCTCTAGGGAGCGGAGTCAGCATCCACCCCACTGCGGGACACTCAGCCTGCACACAGGGGGCGCTCAGAGTCCCAGCCCTTGGACCTCCTTGAAAGAGACATCTCTGGCCGTCTCTTCTTTATGCTCTGGAGTCTGCTCACGGCTCCCTGAACTCTCTCGAAGGTCACCAGCCACTTTGTCATTTGTTCTCTTTTTCCTCAGTCTTGCCACAGCATTTGCGACGGTTAAATACCTCCGTGGAGTTCTCTCCGGCTGTTTTGCCTGTGACACGGTATTGCCTTTGTCCTTCTCCCACTTACGTGACATTCTTTAATTCTCTCCTTTGGTTCCTTGTCCTCTAAGCCCGGAAGGATGGGTCTTCCCCCAGCCCAGCACTCAAGCTCTTCTCTCTGCTTTGTCCTCTACTCTTGCAGCTTCATCTGTCACCTGTGTGCAGATAAATGACTCCTAGTCCGTCTGTGTCGCTTGGAGCCCTCTCCTGAGTCTTAACGTGTTTCCAGAGGTGCGACTGACATCATCACCTCAGTATACTTCCTGTGCCATACAGCCCACCTGCCCATGGGTCACCGTGCTAATTTGAGCCCTAAGTACTCGAAGTACTTCTGCCCTGGTTGACTGTGAGCACCGCCTTCCCCGTCTTCCCACCTCCCCTCTCTCCGCACTTAGTGTTTTCCCTTGGCCCAGTTTGTAAACACATATTGAATACCTACTGCTGCCAGATGATCTTTCTAAAGCGCAGTTTGGGTCACCTTTTTTCTCAGCTCAAAACCTTCAGAATTTCACCTTCCACCCGTCAGAATGGCTAGAACCAGAAAGACAAGAAATAACAAGTGTTGGTGAGGATTTGGGGGTAAAGGACCCCTCATGCACTGTTGGTGGGCACGCAGGCTGTCGTAGCTGCTGTGGAAACGGTGTGGAGGTGCCTCAAAACATTACAGATAGAATCACCATATGATTCAGTAATTCCACTACTGGGTATTTCCCCGGAGAAAACAAAAACACTAATTTGAAAGGACACATGCACCCCTGTGTTTATTGCAGCATTACTTATAATAGCCAATATATGGAAGCATATGGTAGATGAATGGATAAAGATGTGTTGTAGATATATACAGTGGAATATACCTAGCCATAAAAAAGAATGAGATCTTGCCATTTGCAACAACATTGATGGACCTAGAGAGTATTATGCTAAGTGAAATAAGTCAGACAGAGAAAGACAAATACTATATGATTTCAGGTACATGTGGAATCTAAAACACAAATGAACAGACAAAAAGCAGAAACAGACCCATAAATACACAGAATAAACTGGTGGTTGCAGAGGGAAAGGATGGAGGGAAGGCAAAATGGGTGAAGGGAAGTGGGAGATTCAGGCTTCTAGTTCTGGAATGAATAAGTCTCAGCAAAAGGAATATTGTCAATGGTATTGTAATTGCATCATATGGTGATAGGTGGTAGCTACACTTGAGTGAGCATAGCTTAATGCATAAACTTGTTGAATGACTAGGTTGAAACTAATGTTAACATTGTGTGTCAACTCTACTTCAATAAAACAACAACAACAACACAGCTTAAGTGGAAAAAAACCCGAGAAACTTCAGGGTCTACCTTTGCCTACTAAATTGAGTAGGAAATCCTCAGGTGGCATTCCAGACTCCTATAAAAGGGCTTACGTTGCCTTTTTGACCACTCTTCTTTCATTCCTAATGAATGAAAGGCCAGATCCCCACCCCTTTTGCACACTTAATACCTGCACTGCACAATACCGTGGCCATGTGTCTCCTGTAGCTATTTAAACTGAAATTAATTCAAATTAAATACAATTTGAAATTTAGTTCCTCGGTCACACTAGCACATTTCACATGCTCAGTAACCACTCATGGCTGGTGTCTGCCTACTGGACAGCACAGATCCATTTCCATCATCGAGGAAAGTTCTTTTGGACAGCGCTGGTCCGAACCTTTTTGTTTTGTTCCTTCCGGCTACCGTCTCCTCCCTGCTCACCATCTCTACCTGTGAACACTTTCTCCCTCTACCAGGGCCACCCACCTCGTGTCCCCCTCTCCCGCAAGCCTTTCCTGATCATTCCTTTCTTCATGAGATCCCCCCACTCCTTCCCTTTAGAGTCTGGGTAGTATTTTATCTGTGTTTCCTTTATGAAACCTTCCCATTTGTTTTTCACATTGTAGCCACTTGTGTCTTTAACTCATTTCCAGTACTGAACTGGGAGACTCTTTGAGGTAAAGACTACATGAATGATCTTACGCTGAGCATAATACAGAGGGAGTTCAATAAATCGTTTTTGAACTGATCACCTAGAAAAGAGAATGGTTCTCTTTTAATTTGTGGAATTAGTTAAGCACGGGGACTGTCTGGCCACTCTTTTTTCCTTCCTCCCACAATCACACAGGCCTCTGCTGTGAGACCCAGCAGGAAGTGCAGCCCCTGTCCTTGGCCTTGCCCGTGCAGGTGGCCATGGGTGGCACATTCCATCTTACAGCCAAATTACAGACATGAGTGCCAAGGAGACCAACTGGCTGCAGCATACAAATAAGATCCTGCGGCCAGGGCAGTAGGTCAGCACGTAGGAGGTGGAATTTCAGGGAGGGAGTCACAGACACACAACTGAGGAGCAGGCAGGGTACAAACGACCCACCTCGGAGAAGTAACCCTAGAAGAAATGACTGGAATGACAGAGGCTCACCAAGTCAGGGAAGTGGTGAGGCTCAGATTGGAATTAAACTCACAGGATGGGGAGCCACAAGGTGTCTGCTCACAGTTAGACCCTGGAGGAGCTTTCTGGATGGTTTGTCATCGCCTGGCTGTGTGTGTTCATTGTGGCTTTTTGCTTAGCCCAAAGTCACCTACTACGAAGGAGAGGAACTCACCCAAAGCATTGGCCAGCACATTTTTCAGACACTTTAGGGACAGTCAGGTGCTGGCCTTTTCTGTCTGGTTTAGCTGCCCTTGGGAGCTAAAGAAGATGCTGGTTATCTACTTGTTGACCATGGAGGGTGGGGGGGGGGGGTGTCCTGAAGCTGAGAGTGTGTGCACGTGCACACGTGTGTTCTCTAGTGGGGCTGAAGCAGAAGCATAAGACTGGGTTTTCAAGCTCTTTGTCTCTACAGGCTGATTTTACAGAGGGAGAAGCACTTCCATTATCTGAAAAGAGGGCTTCGACAGCTGACAGACGCCTATGAGGTAAGCATGCTGCCAGGAGCTCAGTCGGATGGTCAGCCAGATGGTCCTTTTTTCTGTTAGAATGTGAAACACTCATGGGCCGGACCTGCTGCCGAGTCACTCTCTGATCCCTGTGGCTGCGGCAGGAGCCAGGTACGCAGGAGCCGGCGCTCCCACTCTTGAAAGGGCAGAACCAGCTCGCTAGTCGTGCCCTCCCCTGGGACACCCTACATGGGGTGGGGCTTTCTTGTACCTTAGATTGTGGTGAGGGGTTCACGTGCTTTCTCCTGGCCACTGCTTGTCACCTGGCTAAAAGGCAGTTCCTGTCCATCCCTAATCCTTTGCCCTATAAGCGGATCTAACTCCTATGCCGACCAAAGGATCAGTATATAAATCCCAGTGAGGACTTCCACAGTTGAACACTGTAAAAATGCCCACATTTAGAGTGCATTTTAAATCACATTCCTCAGAGCCCTGGGCTTCCACAGAGGGGCCTCAGGGAGGGCAGTGGTGGTGGAGGAGGGGGCACGGTGTTGGGAAGGTGGCAGGCCGGGGATGCATGTGAACAGGAGGGCTCCAATCTTCCTGCCTCACCTTATACACAGCAGCCCTGCTTTTAATTTGCTTTTTATTTGGGGGTCTGCATTTGATTATTTACAGCAGGGATTGGCCAGCTGAAACGCCTGTAGACCCAAGCAGGTAGCGTAAATAAGAGAAGTGGGCAGGTGGGAGGGAGGCGGAGGCACACCCGAGGCCCTGTGCTTTCCCTCTGTTCCAGTAGACCCAGGCTGGCCAGATCTCTCTCTCTCTCGCTTTTTTCAAATTAAGCCAGAAATCCGGGTTCCTGTGTGACTCTCCCAATGCCTACACCTTGCAACTAATTCTAATTTAAAAAACAAAACACTACAGGGAACAGGTAGAACATGCCTACGGGCTAGACTTGGCTTTGGGGTCAAAATTTTCAACCCTTGACGGGGGTCCTCACTGATTAGGCTGCAGTGAGCCCCGATATGGTTAATACTGTACCAGCTAACAGTTGAGTGGAGTGCTGCAGCTTGCTATGCCCTCTCTCCCCTACTTATCTCACCTACTACTTGACGGAGGTCAGTCGCAGGATTAAGTCATCTCGGAAGCGCATGGCGGGATCCACATGCACAGCTCCCCAGGTGGTGGCCTAGCCGCAGCTCAGGACGGTCAGCACATTCATGAAGAGGGCAGCTTGGGCCAATGGAAGGAGCGCTGGAGTGCGAGTCCAGAAACCTGGCTTCTTGTCTCGGCTCTGACATTTGATGGTCTTTGTCGTCTGGAAAAAGTTAATCTCCCTGGATCTCATTTATATACTTTTACTCTGGAAAACGGGAGCAGTACGACTACCTGCCTGCCTGCCTTGGATGCTCTATCCATGTTTATGGGTTGAACTGGGATCCCAAGCACCTCATGCGTCACCTTGGGAAGCCTTTCCCAGCCCCTGAGGCAGAATTAGGCTCTTCATGTGCTCTGTCTGGACTCTGCTCCTGCCCATTGTAGCGCATATTGTTATGCGGGTTCACGCATGCGTGTGTTATGTGCCATCTTGTTCCAGAAAGCCGTAAGGTGACTCGTGTTTAACTGCACCTGTCTAGAGCCTTCTTCCTCTGCAGATAAACACACACATTCTATATCCCAGGCATCTCAAGAGTAAGAACTAAATTGTATTCATTATTGTGCCTCCTGTATCTAATACAATGCTTGGCACACACAAGAAGGTACCAAATATTTGTTGAATCGGTGGATGAGTTAATCCAGGAAATCGCTGTCTGAGAGCCTAGATCTCCTTGGGTCTACACTGAGAAAACAGCATCACTTAGCTTCCTAGCGTGTGGGTACCCCTCTGCTGAGCCTTCCTTAGGCGCCTATCAGGGGAGGACCTAGCGGGCTCAAGGTGAACTTCTTTGTCCCATTGTCCTTTCTGCACATATGGTCACTTCAGCTGCTGACTGGGGCCACAAAGCAAAGCGTCCTTCATTCACTTACTGTTCATAGGGTGCCCTCCTCCCCCTTTCCAGGCATCTGGGGTGAGCCAGATGTCGCCTTGTCAGCAGCATCTTGGGATGATTCTGAATAAGGGGTGTGTTCTCTCCCTGTGCCTTTCACAGTGTTTGGATGCCAGCCGCCCGTGGCTCTGCTACTGGATCCTCCACAGCTTGGAACTGCTAGATGAACCCGTCCCCCAGATGGTGGCCACAGAGTGAGTCCAGCTTCAGGGAATCTGGGCTGTTCTTTGAAATTCCATTTTGAGTCGGGGGTTCTTTTTGTTTTGTTTCTGTTATATTGATTTTGAATGAAAAACACATCAGGCTACAAAGATACCCTTGCCCTCCCCTTGACCCCAGTAACTTCCTGAAACTCCTCCACTTTAGAAGCCTATTGTGAGCTTGTGGGTAGAACAAGACTTTGAACTCCCAAGAGAAGGATTCTGGTTTCTTCTATGGCCTTTTCTTTCGGCTCTTGCTCTGGTCTTTGAGAAAATTCTTCATCATCAATTCCGAGAGACATGATTTTGCCAGAAAGTACAGTATGAATTTGAATAGCTTCTGTGGGGAAGCATGTGCCAACCCAATGAACAAAAACGCCTTTTCCTTCCCTAAACACCTCCATAGGCCTCCCTCCCCACCAGTGCCTGGGGGACAGTGTAGCTCTTGATGGTATTAGATGTGTTACACTCTTGGTGTGCAGATACTTTGACCCACAATTTTCTTAAACTTCTGATTTATGAGTAGAAATCTAAGCAAATGAGATTCTCCCCGAACTGCTGGTACAGATGGTGTTCTGGGGATGACTGTGGCACCTCATCCTTAGAAGCTCATCACAATTTATATTTTAAAGCAGAACCTTACCCCCTTATCCTCACTTTAGTCTTAGGGATACCTGGGGTAGGGAAGGGCAGCCAGGGACAGATCCGATGCCCCAGTTTTCACGGAGACAGAGAGAGAGAGCACATTCCCTTGGAAACATCTGGAGTTCATCTGCTCCCCTGTTCCTCCTGAGGGAGAGGAGTCCGGGAGGGAAGGCCCGTGAGCCGGGGTCGTCTTCCCGAAGCACACAGCGCCGGCCCCATGAGGATGCTGGAGGCTGGCCTGGGCCCCGCCCCGGTCCCAGTGCCCCTGCCTGGGTCACACTGTCAGGTCAGAAGAACAGAACCACACATTGTCTCATTCATTCTGTCTTAACAATAACCTCTCATTCTTGCCTTCCTGGGCAGGGTGTCTTGTGATGACTGTGGATGGGGAAGATAATAAAGAATTAGGCAGTTAACCCTTGTGATGTGTACGTTGCTTTCTGAGGGAGAGGAAAAATATGCATTGTCCTTATTACAACGCTGCTGCAAGCCTAATTGCTTCTAGCTCTGGAAGTAGAATTGGACCCAGTTTCTGCAATAACAGGAATTTAATTGTCAAAGGCCCATGTGTTTTTGAAATACCAGTTGGGGGTTGTGGAGTGTTTGGGAAATTTCTCCCCCACAGATACACTATCAGGATGTACAGCAGGGGAATGGGAGAGGTGCACAGGAGAGAAGAAAACAAGAAATGGAGGATTTGGGGGCGGGGAGGAGCAGGTGTGCCCTAGGAGGACGTAGTTCCTGAAGAGGAAGACCGCAGGTCAGACTTGGGTCGGCTTCGATCTGGGGTTTGTTCTAGGTTGTAGACTTGGTGTGGTATAGGTGAGGCTTTGCTGAGGAAAGGAGTGTCGGAGCGGCTTCCATGGCAACGTCAGACAGGAAGAGAGGACCCCCTTTAAAGGGCTTTTCGCAGTGAACACCTGGACCCGACCCCACTATCCACAGGAGGGATGTGTTAAAGTGTGTTTGCAGCTGAAGTAAAACATGGTGCAGTGCATACGGTGAAATACTGCGCAGCCATTTAAAAATTGCAGTTAACAGATGTTAACTAGATTTGCTGTGATCATTTTGCAATATATACAAATACCGAACGACTGTGTCGTACACCTGAAACTAATAAAATGCTATGTATCAATTATACTTAAATAAAAATGGATACATAGGAAGTGCATATTTGTTTGTAAAAATGCATACGGACTCCCTGCCCAGCGGGGAGCCTGCTTCTCCCTCTCCCTCTGCCGCTCCCCCTGCTCATGCCCCCCCCCCAAATAAATAAATAAAATCTTTAAAAATGCATACATTTATGTAGAAAGGTGTTCATGATTTAAGTGAAGAAAGGTAGTTAAAAAAATTCAACTTCTGTAGATTAAAAATATAGCCAGTTACATGCATAGAGAAAACCGGAAGATATGCCCACCTGGTAGTAGTTATCTCTGGATGGTGGGGTATTTGCATGTTTTAAAATGTTATTTATTTTATTGTTTTGTATTTAAAAGAATGCTTTAGAACTAAAAAGCTAGTTCTAATTTCAAGAACCACGTGATAGTGAATGAGAATTTCTGCTTCCCAGCTGCCTTAAAATCTTTACTTGTGGTTCTTCTGAGCATTGATTTAACAGACTTTTAAAGAATTACTTAGACTTTCCAATAATGAATTTTGTTTTGTGCCTAGCAAACAGTTAATTCTAGGTGCAGGTAATATCTGTTATCAACGAGCTTAGTAGCTTTGACAAATAAGGAAATAAATTATTTTTGGTAAGATACAGAGAAATCTTAATGACTTCTGTAAAAATGTGGGATTTTTTAAAAAGACAATCTGATGTAGGATATTGCCTTTTTGTTTATTTTGCACAAAGAAAATGTGGTCATGTTTCTGTTCACTTCTTCATTAAGGTGCAGAATTTAGGTCTGGAGTATTATTATTTTCCTGCCCCTTTCTTTTCCCACTCCGCCACCTAGTGCAGGTGACACACACACACACACACACACACACACACACACACACGCATACACGCGTACACGCACACACACGTTTCTCTTTCCTATTTTGTTCAGTGTTGTGCTTCTATTTGTTTAGGGAACAGTATGGCAGGCTGAGTTCCCTCTAGTGGACAAAATCACTTTTTCAGCTGCTGTGACTGCCTACTGAAGCCAGCAAGGCCAGGTTTTTACTTCTAGTCTCAGACCTTTCAAGAATAGTATATTCATAGGTAGGAATTTAGCTTGCTACTCTTGAGAGACCGTATCCACAAATTTGCGTGTGTTTACCCGAAATAAGTTAATATCTTGGAACTGGACTAAATACATTTGTTGATGATCTAAGCCCGGAAGGAAGCATCCTTCAATGACAGTCCCATGTTTTGTTATTGAAAACTACTTGAACGTAGCACACAAAGTAAAGTGAAGTCTTAGGGGGACCACTGCACTGTTAAAGTTAGGTTTTTAGCTTCTGTAAGATCTAAAAATGGTCTTTCACTTAATTGTTTTAGGACTTCTTTGCTTACCAAGTTTTTCAAAGTATTAAATTTCAATTTTCGTGTGTCAGTGTTTTACTATTTCCCTTTCAAAAGGTTATTAGTAGCTGATCCCCTAGGTAGCTCTTTAAATATTTTTCCTTTTAATTTTTAAATATAATTTGTCTGTTTCCTTGCCTTTCTGTGAAGATACCTCATCTCGTCCTTTGTGTCCTAGGCATTTTTTGGCCAGGCACCGCTGGGTAGTGGGTAGAAGTTGGGGTGCTGCCAGACACCCTCCATAGGACAGTTCTCACAACGAACAGCTACGCAGTCCAAAATGTCAGTAGTGCCAAGGTGGAGAAGCCCTGCTCTAAAATGACCAACTTCAGCTTTGACCATAGTTCCAGAACAGCAGCATCCAGCGGATGGCTGCGCTTGGTGAAGTCAAACAACGTGTCAGACTCTCCAGGCAGCACTGGCCTCCTGGGGTTGGTTGCAGAGCCCACCTGCCTTTCACCCGTTCACTGCCGGACTCCGCTTGGGGAGGACTTTCTCTCCCTCGCGCTAAGCTCAAATTGTTTTATGGTATGAAATTGGAAAGACTTCGTCCTAGAGGAAGCCCAGTGTCCACACATCCATCTTGTATTGGCCTCCCCTCCCAAGCCATCCTGCTCCAGGATGACTGTTGCTATTTCTAAAGCTTTCATCTTTGTAACTTCTAGGCCGTCAGTCTGTCCACAGTAACCTGTTCTGGTGCTGAAGGTTTTCTTAAATCTGACCTAAATTCTGCTGCTGTGGTTCAGCTTCCGTGTTCATTTCTTTACCAGAAAGTTTGTACAGTTACTCTTTGCGTGCTTGAGGTATTTTTCTGGGTAGCTTCCTCACTGTGCTTGCCTATAATATTAAGCCTTTTAATATTTTTAATATTTAGCCAATTTTACAACTCTAACCTAAACCTCCTTTGAGTTAGAAAATGGAGGCTTGAGCCAGATACCGTTGTGACCAGCACTGTGTTTATTTTATTTATTTAGTTAGTTAATTTTATTGTATTAAATAATTAATTTATTTTTGAAGATTTTATTGATTTATTTGAGAGAGAGAGGAGTGAGAGGGGAAGAGCACAAGCGGCGTGGAGGGGCAGGGGGTAAGAGAGAAGCAGGCTCCCTACTGAGCAGGGAGCCCGATGTAGGGCTCGATCCCAGGACCCGGGGATCATGACCTGAGCCGAAGGCAGACGCTTAACTGACTGAGCCACCCAGGCGCCCCCAGCACTGCATTTATGATGCTCTTAACAAGTGTTCTCATTTTTGTTCACAGCTCACGGGCTCTACCCCCTGGTTCTTTTTCTCCTATATTCCCAGTCCTTTCCCATCATATATTTATATGCTTTACTCATCCCCCACTCCTGCCATCCCTAAGTGTATTATCTGTTACTTGTCTGTGTTTTATTTGTTCTATTCTTATGTGCTTCTGATTTCTTTAATATTCTGGACTTTTAATTCTCACCTTGGAGGTGTTTCTCTGCTCCTTTGGAATTACTAGTTTGTTCACTGTACATGCTTTAGAGTACTTCATCCAAGTTGGTGACAGAGATGCCCAGAATCAGCCACTTTAGGTCAGTCCTCAACCATCACCTCAAAGTCCAAGTAAATCCCTTATGAGGCTGACGGTAAATCATTAATACTCTTGCTTTGAACTTGATCTTCTTACAGGTCTCACATACTTTTTAATAGTTGAATGAGAGAGCGTTGATGTTCGATAGAACTTTCCACAACAATGGAAATGTTCTCTATTTTGTGAGAGCCACTGGGGACATGTAGCATTGAACAGTTGCAGTGTGACTTCTGTGACTGAGGAGCTAAAGTTTACATTAATGTAATTAATTTAGTTTAAAATTTAAATAGCCCCATGTGGCTAGTCACTACCTATCGGACAGCACAGATCTTTCTCATTGCTCCCCAAAATGTGGTTCCCCAGACCAGTGGCATTACCATCACCTGGAGTTTGCTGAAAGGGCAGACTCAAGCCCATCTAGCTCTTCCGAATCAGAGTTGCATTTTAACAAGATTCTGAGGTGATTTCCATGTGCACTCAAGTTTGAGAGGCACCGATACTTGGCTGTATATTGGAGCCACATGGGAATTTTAAAAAAATATGGCCACTTGGGTCCCAGCCTCAGTGATTCTGGTTTCATTGGTATTAGATGTGGCCTGGGTGTTGGGTTTTTAAAAAAACATCCCCTAAGTGATTGCTCAGCTAAGACTTGTGATTCTCAAACTTTGTGTGTGTTCACATCATCTGGGAATTTGGTAAAAATATGGAGGCCCAGGCTTGTTTCTTGCATCTCTGTTGTCTCTACTCGCTCTCCGGTGATGGTGATACACACATTTTGGGTTTGAAAATCCCTAATCTTAAAGATAGTCCCCCACTTTGTTGGCAGCTGTCACGTCAGCTAGAATGAAACGCCTTGCTGACTTGAAAGCAAACAGGTCTCCTCGCCCTTTCAGTCATATGACTAAACGAATGATGCACGAGAACTTGTTCTTCACAAAGTCTGCCACTCTTGGTATTTGCACCATGTTTCCTGCTTGTGATTTTTTTTTTAACTAGTTGGTAAATTTCTGGTCTTTAAGATAAGTTTTTCCTCCCCCTTTTTATAGATAGAAGTCTCAATTCACATTTTGCTTTTCAGAATTGCTAAGAGCTCTGCTAATGACGGCTCATAGCTTCATGATCAGTTTGCCAGTTCCTTAAGGTGTGAGTTGGAAAGCCTGTGGAGCAGAATGTTCTGTGAAATGGAAGCGTCTGAGAGTCCAGAAAAGCCCAGCCCTGCTCCCCAGCATAGCCCCATGGCCAGTCAGATGCTGCATGTCAGCTGAGGGAGGTTGGCATGGAGGGATGATTTAAAGGTGTCTGGTACATTCAGATCCCGGCTCTCCAGACGTGAGGCTACAGGGTCAGGGGTGTTGTATTTGGCACGATTCTATCTTGGGAGTTGGGAAAGAGAATGGGTAGCTAGGTGGCTCTTTTTCTTTTCATTTTTTTTTTTTTTTAATGTGCTGTTAAGTTCTGTATCAACTAAAACTTTTGTTTTTGTGATACAGAAAAATGCCAGTGCGGCCAGCCTTTGTCAGGACATGAATTTATTAGCTATTTGTTTCCAGGACATAGGCTATGAATTGATGAAGGTTTGGAAAATATGTTAGGAACAAACTCATTTTCTCAGTGAAAATTAATTGCTATTACAAATATGACACAGTACTGTCTTCCTTCTCTGCTGATCAACTTCCACTTCAATCCTCGTGTTTCCTGCAGTAAAATCAGAGGTGCAGATTGGAGGGAGTGTGTGTGTGTGTGTGTGTGTGTGTGTGTTTTGTTTTTTTTAACCTGTGAAGACTTCAGAGCTCCAGTAGCGAGTCAGCAGTGTTTTCTGTCGCTATCCCTGCGAGATAATGGAAGGTCTGAAATCAAAAGCCATCAGATATTATGTGGAAAAGCAATAGTAAGCTTGTGCCCTGGGGGAGATGAGCTAGACTCTATGCGGTTCCTCTGTCAGCGGTAGGTAAAAAAGAATGAGATCAGAGAGTCCGGGGGAGAAGGCTGCCTGAGCGCCAGGGCAGAGATTTGCAGCTTGTTCTCTTAAACGGAGGCTCGTCCCAATTGGAAGCCTGTGATCCCCGTTGAGTTGTGGGGAAAGAGCTCAATAACCAGGACTTTCCTGGGGCACCCCTTCCTGGTGAACTTCAGAGGACCTTGGATAAATAGGGGCTCCCTTGGTTTGACCTCAGACAAGAATGTAACTTCTGGGCAACCTGATGCCATGCTTGGAGGTTTCCCTCAGTGGGGGACCTGGAGCCTCTGTGGATTAGTGTGAAAAATTCTCCAAAAGCCTACAGGCTGCGATGCATTTTTGTGATGTGAGTTAGCAGTGCTGACGTTTGCCACAACTGAGGTGAGCGTGGGATAGAAGTCCACTTCTCTTTTGTTCTCCTAACCATGGAGGCAGACTTCATTAGAAGCTTCTTTTTTTTTTTTTTAAATTAACATATAATGTATTATTTGTTTCAGGGGTACAGGTCTGTGGTTCATCAGTCTTACACAATTCACAGCGCTCACCATAGCACATACCCTCCCCAGTGTCCATCACCCAGCCACCTATCCGTCACCCCCCTGCACTCCAGCAACCCTCAGTTTGTTTCCTGAGATTAAGTCTCTTGTGGTTTGTCTCCTTCTCTGGTTTCGTCTTGTTTCATTTTTCCCTCCCTTCCCCTATGATCCTCTGCCTGTTTCTCAAATTCCACATATCAGTGAGATCATATGATAATTGTCTTTCTCTGATTGACTTATTTCACTTAGCATAATACCCTCTAGTTCTATCCACATCACTGCAAAATGGCAAGATTTCATCTTTTTGATGGCTGCATAATATTCCATTGTATATATATACACCACATCTTCTTTATCCATTCATGTGTTGACGGACAGCCAGGCTCTTTCCACAGTTTGGCTATTGTGGACATTGCTGCTATAAACATTGGGGTGCACGTGCCCCTTCGGATCCCTACATTTGTATCTTTGGGGTAAATACCCAGTAGTGCAATTGTAGAAGCTTCTTTCTTGGTGGTAGTAGGAATAAAAGTCAGAAACCCCTGGGGCTTAGGTGACAACAGGAGTAAGAAGACATCTCTTTAAATATCCTGGGTAGGCCTAGGTGGTGGCTCCAGACCAGAGTGGTTAGCATGGGCAGAGGTTGGACACCATCACAACTTAGACAAAACTCAATTTAGGGACCTCAGAGGCAAGGAGAAGGGGCTGGGTCCACAGATCTAGCATGGCAAGCTGAGGGGAAAATATGTGAAAGATTCTGTCAAGAGGCATGAGACTTACTCCCAATTCTATGAAAAGCTGTTGGTCTCTGCCCGGATTTCTCCTTGCTTCACAGCTAGGTGGGTCCTTAAATGCAAAACTCAGAAAGAAGGGCATTCAAAATAGCAGGGTAGAGATGCCCTTTTCAGAGGTTATATTCAATATATGTTCAGTAGTTGGGAGGAGAGGTTTTTTTTTTTTTTTCTCTTTTGAGGGAAAGTCATGGACTCTGGTGAAATTTGATGTTTTGAAATGAATGCTCTCTGACTTTGGTTTTCCCTTTGGCTGTGTACCTAGCGTGTGTCAGTTCCTGGAGCTGTGTCAAAGTCCAGAAGGTGGCTTTGGAGGGGGTCCTGGCCAGTACCCGCATCTTGCACCCACGTATGCAGCAGTCAATGCGCTCTGCATCATTGGTACTGAGGAGGCCTATGACGTCATTAACAGGTACAGCCAAAGCATCAGTACAGGACACCCAGAGGGCCCCCGCCTGCTGACACTGCACTGACCATTGCTGTCTCCTGCCTCCCACCTGTTTGTTTCTTAGAGAGAAGCTTCTTCAGTATTTGTACTCACTGAAGCAACCCGATGGCTCTTTTCTCATGCATGTTGGAGGTGAGGTGGATGTGAGGTGAGTAGGGTTTTTCTCAGGCTGCCCCATTAGTAGATTCTGGAGTTTATCTGCCATTGGAGATGCCAAACCCAAGGAACAACATGGAAAATCTGTTGCTTTGTCTCACAGAATGACACATAGAATGACATGTCAGGGACACAGTTCATAATCATGGCAAACATGAGACAGATGTCCTCAGGTGTCACTGTCCCTTGACTTCTTTGTAAATGTCAAAATATAAGACAGGAACAAAATCAAATGCTTTTAAGAATCAAAAACTTATTTGGTTGGTAGAAAATGACATACCATAACATACAATAACTGTATAGTGTAATATAATCTTTCATCTCTCTGGGATAGGAAGGGAGAAGGAAGCCCAGTAGGGACCTAGTAAATATTTTCTGAATGAATTTGGTGAAATCATGAGAATGTCTATCACCTGTATGAGAGTTGCTTTAGGAGGTACAAAAACCCTTGGGGGCCAGTAGAGTGCAGGGAAATAGAATTTCAATAACTGATTAGAACCGGTTGGCTCAAAATTATTATTTCACTCTAGAATGATCTAATGTACCTAGCAAGTAGCTCACTCATCTGGCAGGAGATTACTGAAGCATATGGGGAATTCACTGACTAAGTCATTTCTCAAAGGTTGTGGATCATTGAAATTTTATACCAAATTCTGATTATTTAGTCAGAGAAATATGTTTTTTCGAGCTTTCTATAGCAAAGCCATCTATTACCTTGTTTGTAAATGTGTTTAGCTTCTACACAAGTTGGTTAATTTTCTGGCTTAACTATTGGTTTGAAAGTAAAGGGGGAGAGAAAAATCATGTAACGTGCCGATTCAAACCAAAAATCTGTTCTCCACTGGAAAAATGGTTTCTTAACAACACTTCCAACACCAAACGTGTGTTTTTTTTTTCCCTCATGTTAAACAATTCTGATACCAACTAACCAGATTTAGCTCAAATTTCACAGGTTAAGGGCTCAGTCCCACAAGATCACCCCCACTTCAGATGCTTCCCCATGTTACCCACACTTCTGTCTGACTTGGCTACAAATCAGAGGTTCCCATGACCCCTCTTCAGGTTCAACAATTTGCGAGGAGGGCTCACAGAACTCAGGGAAACACTTTACTTACTGGTTGATTACAAAGGATATTATAAAAGATATAAATGGCCAGCCAGATGAAGAGGTATATAGGGCGAGGTCTGGAGAGGTCCAGAGGGCAGGAACTTCTGTCCCCATGAAGTTGGGGTATGACACCCTCCGGGCAGTCACCTGGATGCATTCACCAACCCGGAAGCTCCCCAAATCCCGTCATTTAGGGTTTTTATGGAAATTATCTTGTGTAGGCATGATTGATGAAATCGTTGGCCATTGGTGATTAACTTAATCTGCAGCCCCTCTCCTCAGGGGAGTGGGGCTGAAAGTTCCAACCCTCTAACCATGTGGTCAGTTCCTTTGGCAAGCAGCCCGCCCTCCAGGAGTCACCTCATTAGCATAATGCGGGTGTGCTTCACCAGGGCTTGTTCTGAATAACTAGAGACTCTCCTGTCACCCCTGTCACACAGGAAATTCCAAGGGTTTTAGGAGCGCTGTACCAGGAATCTGGGAGAAGACCAAATATATATTTTTATTATATCATACTACCCCAGTATCTGGTGTTAAAACATAAAATGAGGCATATTTAAAAAAATGTAAGAGTTTGAGCAAAAATCTATTCAAACTGGCAGCATCTAACCCAGGAGATAGAAAGGTGCTCCAAGGAGCTACACAAAATAGAAACTTTTATAGGCAGAAGGGACCAAGAACAAGGAAGTTATACTAGGCAAACAGGTGGGTTATTGCGAGGTTACTTTCCTTTAGGGGACAGCAGGGTTCTATCAGGCAGATGACCTAACCAGTGCTGATCAGGTGCTTCCTGATTAACTGGTTTAAGACTTCATTTCTGGAGAGCTGAAACTATTACTAAGTTTCAGTTTGGTGAGGTGGGGCTTAGCATAAGTGACTCCATTTGGGGCCTGTTGTTTTGTGTTTAACCCTGTAAATGCCAACAAAGCCAATATAACTAATGAAGAAAAGCAGTATTGTGTTCACTCTTCTTAAGGAAAAAGTTAAAAGTTTTTCCCCCTCTCACAGACACTAGATTTTCATTTCTCTTCTACAGATAGTCCAACTGAATATGCACAACCTCAAAATTTAGCTTTTTAAAACTTCTGACATTATGAGGCAAAGGCAGGTTGCTTTGGCATTGTATCACATACCTTTTTCAGATGTGATTATTCTCTAGCTTATTAGTTCCAGCATGAGTTTTTTCTGTGTTCTTATTTATATCTGCTAGACAAATGCTAGTAAACTTCTCCAGTAAAATCGATCTGTACCACCCAAGAGCCCTGCAGCCACATCGCACCTGTACTCACCTGTATCTCACCTATAAGCTCCTCTGGTAATGTGCTTCCTTTCAGCCATGCTTCTGATTTGCATAGGATCACAACACCTCCTTGCTTTGCCTGGTTTCTAGTATCCCAGTTCCATCATTTCTTGCTTGGTATTTAATTGTCCTTTGCCGGAAAGTGTCAGCCAGGACTCCAGAGTGCTTATTGAGTGGGTTTGACCAGGAGAGAAGCAGCAGTGACAGGTGGGGTGTGTGTCTGGGGGGGTGCATTTGGGCATCTGGAGGCTAGCAGGCCTCATTCTGGGTTAGACAGAGTGGCCTCTTGATCTTTCCTGTGTGTCATGATTCCTGATAGTTTCTGGGATGAGCTTGTTCAGGGGTTTATGGCACAGGTGATCAGACCACAGTGAACTCCTAGCAAGTGCCATCCTTTCTCAGTTCTCAAGATAGGAGGTTATTTATTACTGACCTCCTAATCTAGGTTATAGAATCTGGAGCATTCTGTGAGGGTAGAGGGGAGACAGAGACCCAGCATTTGCAGAAATTGAGGTGACAGGGCATAGAGTGTGTTCAGGAAAGCAGTTTTGTGTTGCTAAAGTATAGAGGGCCTCGTGGGCAGCAGAAGTGAAGCTGGAAGGACGGGCTGGGACCAGACTGAGGGGTCCTGAAATCTTAAGAAGTGGGAGTTTAAGAGCAATGGGAAGCCACTGACCAGTTTTAAGTAGGGAATGATGTGATTTGATCTGCATTTTATTAGAACTTCTCCTAGTTGCAGTGAATAGATTGTGGTGTTTTAGTCAAAGTCCTCTGACTTCAGGGCCGGAGGGAGGAAGACCAGGCAGGAGCTTGATCCAGGTAATGGTGACTTGGATTTGGGGGACAGCAGAGAGGATGGAGAGTAGTGAACAAATCTGAGAGATGTGATGAGCAAATAGTAGGAGAGAGGAAGAAACTGCACAAAAAAGATGTGTTTTGTGTCCCCCCCCCCCCCCCCCCCCCCCGCCCCGTGAGATCTAGGACTAGTGGCTTCTGGCCTCACCTCTCAGTTCTTCCGTTTGTGAGAGGCAAACTACATGGTTGGCCGCCTCCCTACCTCAGAAGTTACGTTAAGGTTCAAGAGCAAATACTGGGGAACCCCTCTGAGAGGCTCAAAATCTGAAAGAAATGAGATCAAACCTCTGAGGTTAGCTTATGGTCAGTGATAATGTTTGGCACGCAAGACTCTTGCGTGCTTCTGATGCCTGCTGGAGTAACTCAGCATCTGCCGTTCTGTGTCCAGTGTGAGCAGGCTGATGAAAAGGCTCCTGGAGCATAACAACGCTCACAGCTTCTGTGGAGATTTCTTTGGAATACCTCGTAAGTTTGGCTTTGTCATTATGTCCATATTGAACGACATGGAAACTAGACCCTCCTCTCTCCTCCCTTTTATATTCCTTAGGAGCCCTTAGAGAAGGGATCTGCAAGCAGAATTAGAACAAACAGTTTTTGTCTTCATCGTAAAATGGAGCTGAGACGCTGGATATTTGAAAAGGGTGTAGAAGGAAAGAAAACACAGTTTGTAGGTATATTCTGTAATAGAGGGAGAAGCTGAAATAAAATGTGTCCTGAGAAGAATTAGGGCTGGCAGGATGGAATGGCAAGAATTATACCAAATCAAGTAGGATAACGTTAAAAAAAAAAAAAGTTCTCTTTCTTTTTCATTTAAAAGTGTATGTGTGTGTGTGTGTGTATGTGTACACGTACTGGTGGGGTGCTGGAAATCAAAGCTCTTTTCTCCCTCTAAAGGCCTAAGGAAAGTGTCTAAGTGGACTCATTGATTCCTGTTCCTCTCTTCTGGACTAAGCAGCCATTAGGGTCTAGTGCTCTGCTTTGGAGTGTTTGTTGCAGAAAAAAATATATAGTTGACCTTTAATGTGCCCATGCTATAAACAGAAATCCTGGATCTAAAACATTACTGACATCGAATGAATGAGCATATCAGAAATAGCCAAATGACACTGCAGAAGTTTGGGAACCATGATAGGTCTTTGAAAGAAGAGCTAAATTCACTTTGGACATGAATTGATATGGCTGTTATTTCTTCTGATGTAGATTTGACCATGTGGAGGTAGGGAGACTAGAATGTCATGTTCTTTCACTGAAGTCACGCTGTGAGCAACTCTATCCAAACAGAATGTCAAACCTCTCAGTCGGAGACCCAGGAGGACTGACCAAGTGCCAGGAAGGGATTACAGCTTACCAGGCAGAGAGAGAGCAGTCTGCCTGAGTTCAGTAAACCTTATTTCAGCCCTTCCTTAAAGTTTAACACTACCCACCTCTGTTTCTGTCCTTCCAGAAGTGCATACTGTGCCGCCTCCGTAGCTTCTCTGACCAACATCATCACTCCAGACCTCTTTGAGGGCACTGCCGAATGGATAGCAAGGTGAGAGCTGCCGGGATTTGTCCTGGCCTCTTAGAAAGCAGGTGGTCAAGATTCTGAAAATAAAGAAAATGAAAAAGGAGTGGAAGGGAATATAAAAATTACAAGAGAAGATGGATTGGGGTTATAGCATTGTGCATTTCAAAAATACTTCAAAAGATTTCTTTTTTTTTCCAAACTTTCTTCAATGTTGTATTGTGTAGATTGGCAAGGATCAAAACCTTCCTCCAACAGTACTTGTTGGTATCTAAATGGATTTAACCAGTTTGGAGAGCAACTTGGTAATACCTTGAAGATGCCCTTGCTAATGACCCAGTAACCCCACACCTACAGAAGCTCACACACCTGCATGGAAGAGACAAACATATGACTTGTTTGTAATGGCAAAAACCCAGAAACAGGTTAAATGTTCATAAGCACAAGATGGAGAAGCAAGTCGTGGTATAGTCACATTGTAGTATAAAATAGCAGTTAAAAGGAATGAACCAGAGCTGTATGTATCAAGATGGATAAATCTCAAAAACAACACTGAGTTAAAATAAAGGGTGTTAAAACATGCAGATTAGCACATTTACTTAAAATTTGAAAACATGCACAACAATTCTATATTGTTTATGGAAAGAATCACATGTGGTGATATAAAAACATGCATGGAAAGAACAAGCACCAAATTCAGGATAGTGGTAGCTTCTCGGGGAGAGCAGAGAAAATGAAATCAGGAGATGTCTATCCATCTCCATAGGAGACTTCAGCTGTATCTGTAATGGTTCATTTCTTTAAAATAAAAGAAAGACCCGAAGTGTTTATGACTCAATTAAAGCTAGGTATTAACGTACATGTACGTTCTGTATATTATTTGCTATACTTTCCTAGATGCTTCAAGTATCTTGTGACTTAAAAAAAAGAAAAGGAAAGGTATAGTAGATACCTTTGTACTATTACGGAATGATATCTGAGCTTTATTATTTTGTTTTTTACATTTTTATTCTTACCAAAGTAGTACCTATTACTATGAAAATATAATTTACAGGTAAATCAGATGGTAAACTATGATCATATTTACTTTCCTATATAATTTTTATTTCCCTGGAATTAATCATCACCTCTTTTTTAAAATGTATACATCATGAATTTATTCCCAAATTTTCTGCCAGAGCTATGAAATCACTTTCAAAACAGTCAAACACTTTAGGTAATGTATCAGTTCTCGTGTGTGTGTGTATTTTGGGTTTTCCTTCCTGGAGCCCCCTGCCCTCCTGCTTCAGTCTGGACAGATTGCTCTCAGCTTGCTGCACTGCAGGCATCCAGAAGCTTCCTTTCAGCCTGAAATTCACTTCACTTCTCTCCTTTGTTGAAGCCTCTGCCCTCCTTTTTCTTGGCTTACTTACATGTTTTAATGAAGCACACACTCCAGTAGATCCCAAAAGAGAGCACTTAGGAGGTGAATTTTTAAGATTGTGCATTATAGTTATTCTAGTCTCACATTTGATTGAGATTTTATTTGGTTAGAGATTTCTAAATTGGAAACTGTATAAACTGTATTCCTTTGGCATTTTTTAGCATTCCTCCATTATCTTTTGGCTTCCAGTGTCATTGTGGAAAAGGCTAACAATAATAATAACCAACATTTACTGAAGACCTGGCATGTAATTCTCACTGGTAAGGTAGCTATAGTTTAGAGATTGAGAGTATAGGTTTTTGAGCTAACCTGCTTGGGTTTGGATCTTTATTATACTTTCTCTGTCTCAGTTAAGAATTCCCATCTTTTTATTCATTACAAGTGTATTTTTTTTCAATCTTCCTGAGGTAAATATATAGTTATAAAATCTGCTTTAAAATTCTTGTGTGGTAATTTCAACATCTGGGTATCTTGGAGTTGGCATGTCACATTTTCCTGATTCTGCATATGTCAAGTAATTTTTGGTTGTATCTTAGACATGGTGGTGTTATATTGTAGAGACTGGATTCTGTTAGATTGCTCTAAAGAGTGTTGATGGCTTGGTTTTAGCAGCAACTCAGTTAGACCCAAAGTGCGGATTGTCGCACGTGCACTGGGCATCAGTTCAGCAATTTGATCAGTTCTTGGGTCACAGGCTGCTTTCAGTTTGCCCAGTGCATGTGTGCTCCGGAGTCAGGTAGAAACGTCAGTGACGTTTAAACACGGAATTTGGAGTTTTCCTTCTCTGGCTCTCCTCTTTTTGGTATTCCTCCCCCATTTCTGTCAGCCTGGTTCTTCTTACCAGAAAAATGGTGGGCTGTCTATTTGTTTCGGCTGCCCTCCACTGACCCGGCGGACCTGGTGCTTCCACTGCTGGCTGACCGCGGCCATCCTCAGGGCTAGCTGGGAAGAAAAGAATAGGGTGGGGGAGGGAGGAGCCTGCCTGCCTGCTGTTGTCTGCTCCAACCGTTAAATCCCCGCCAGAACCTGCCTGCCTCTTTTCAGTCTACTGAGACCTCGGGAAAAGTTGTTTCTGTGTGTTTTGTCCAGAGTGCGTAGCTAGTATTTGCAGGAGGTTTGGTTTGTTAGGCACTTACTAGACACGGAACTCTGACTACCTGGGTTTGAATCCCAGTTTTGTCACTTTTAGTAGCTTTGGACAAGTTATTTCTCTTCTCCATGCCATAGTTTCCTTGGATGTCAAATGGTGGGATATTGAATTTGATGTTAAGCTGAAATGCAAGGAATTTTTTTTAAAGATTTTATTTATTTATTTGAGAAAGAGAGATTGAGAGAGAGAGAGAGAATGAGAAGGGGAGGGTCAGAGGGAGAAGCAGACTCCCCGCTGAGCGGGGAGCCCGATGCGGGACTCGATCCCGGGACTCCAGGATCATGACCTGAGTCGAAAGCAGTTGCTTAACCAACTAAGTCACCCAGGCGCCCTGAAATGCAAGGAATTTAAGTGGCCAAAACCTGTTATGGTAACCACTGCCTCCCAGTGCCACTGTATTCCCAATCCATTGTGTGTGTGTGTTTAAGATTTTATTTATTTGACGGGGAGAGACAGAGCGTGCACAAGCAGGGGGAGCGACAGGCAGAGGGAGAGGGAGAAGCAGGCTCCCCACTGAGCAGGGAGCCTGATGCGGGGCTCGATCCCAGGACCGTGGGATCATGACCTGAGCCGAAGGCAGACGCTTATGTTTTGTTTCTCTTTTTCTCTGTCCCACCTTATCCCCCTCCCTAGAAGTTTTTTGGAATCTTTATTCTTGCTGTTTAGAAACTTCATGCTGATGAACCATGATATGGATTTTTTTTTTTAATTTCTTTTGACACTCAGCAGGTATATTCAATCTGGAATTGCATATACTTTAGTTCCAAGAATCTTCATTATATTATTTCTTTGATAATTTCTTTCCCTCCATTTTCTGTGTTTGCTGTTTTTATAATCTCCTATAAGTAGGGTTGGTCTTTTAATTTTTCAAATTATTTTGCCTATCAAGACTCTTAATCTTTCTTTTTTAAAAATTTTTTATTGTTATGTTAATCACCATACATTACATCATTAGTTCTTGATGTCGTGTTCCATGATTCATTGTTTGTGTATAACACCCAGTGCTCCATGCAGAACGTGCCCTCTTTAATACCCATCACCAGGCTAACCCATCCCCCCCACTCCCTTTCTTATTGTACTTTCTGAGAGATTCCCTTACCTTTTATTTTCTAAACCTTCTGTTGAGTTTTTATTTCTGCAATTCTATTTTAAATTTTCCAGAGCTTATTTTATTCTCATTTATAAAAGAAATACTTTTTTATATACTCTCCTGTTCTTGTTTCAGGCGTATTTTATTCTTGAAGTATTTTTATCTCATATAATATTTTATCTAAAAAGTTTCCTTCTGCTCCCTATGTTATTTCTCCAACTTATTTTTGTGTGTCTGTTCTGGTCTCTCTCTTTAGTATTAGAGACTGCCGAAATGTCTGGTGTTCGTATTTAGGAGCCAAGTGCTAAAAAGCTGATGGAGAGCTATGTGTGCCAGGATTCAGCCTTTCACCCCATTGGGGTTTTTCCCTTGGGTTCATCAGCTTCCATTGAGGAGGATCTTCCAGATTCCTGGTTGGGGTAGGAGTTGGCAGCCAACTTTGTGAAATACTAGGAGGAAACAGGGTGGGGGGTGTTTGTGTTCCGATTATAGATTCTCATGCAATCCCCTGCTCAGTGTGGTGCCTCCCTCCTGCTCTCAGCTGTGCTGGATATCCTGGAGTTCAGACCCTCTTGATTAAACCCCTGAAACCCCGATCTTCTGCTGGGTACCTGGGGGTCTAATTGATTCTTACATACATTTGCAGCCAGTTAACTTGTTTCCACCTCATGCGGCTTCTCGAGGTGTCCTGTGCCTCCAGTAGGTCCTGGTCCTTCCACAGAGCACATCACCCTGCTTTCTGTTGCCTCCTGCCCTGGGCTGGAGGGCAGGTCTCTCTAATCTGTTAGGTCCATTACTTCTTCTCTCTCTCCTTTCCTGGCTTTTGAAATTTTGTTATCTCCTGTCTGTGTTCATATCTTCTCCTATGCTTTTTACCCTTGTGGGTTTATCCCTTTTGAAATTCCTTTCCTTTCCTTTTACTGGGCTCTTGTGCTCAATCTGTTAGATTTAGCTAGAAGACACTCCTGAAGAATTTTACTAAATTTACTAATTTACAATGATTAAAATTGCTCCCATGCATATAAAGGGAGGAAAAGCAGAATGTAAGCCATGTGCGTTCGTGTGTGTGTGTGTGTGTGTGTGTGTGTGTGTGTGTGTGTGTGTGTGTTTGGAGAGAGAGAGAGGCAGAGGTGCAGAAACCAACAGCGGTCACTGCTGGTGACAGGGACTGGGGGCTAGGGTGGGCAGGAGATTTACTTCTCATTATTTGTTCTTTAACACTATCTGTTTTTTTTAATTCAAAACGGTTTTTGAAAGATAAGTTATGTTAAGAAAAATGCTAAGAGGTCCCCAGCATGTCCCTCACTCATCAGACTCTTCACAACTATTACTACACTACATGCGGCCAAACGTGAGAGAAGGAACATTTGCCGCTGGGGGGTGGGGGGGTGGGGGGCAGGCGCCAGGGTCCTGGGACAGAGGTGCTGAGGAGTCTGTGCAGGGAACAGTAGCCTGTTTTTGGCTTGGCACTCTACACTGTGATGTCCCTGGGCCTGGGGACTGCTCTGAAAAAGGCCTGTGAGTTCCCGAGATGCCAGGCCTCTAGGGAGAGGTGCCTGGAAGACGGGCAGGATTACTGCTTCTTTTCACTTCCGTCCGGAAGTTCTGCCAAGTTTTGGAGTAAGCGCTCCTCCCCCTGTGCACCTGTTCTCTAGCTGGGACTGGGATGCGGACACACCTGCAGAGTACGAGCCCGTGTTCATACATGGAGATCACGGGAAGTAAAGTCCTGCACTGTTATAGGAAACTATACTAAGAAAATTTCTTTATTTCACAGATAAAACATTTATTACAGGCAAGCAAAAAGAAGAACATCCAAACCACTTGGAATCTACCATCAACCACTCTGTTGGTGTATATCTTTCTAGAATTCCAGAAAAATTATATAGTACATTATTACTTTGTAACTTTTTGCATGTGATATATTTGGAACATCTTTAAATATACTTCATAGCATCGTTTTTAAATGAGTGGTTTTCTATTGTACAATATGCCATAATTTATATAACTGGTCCCTTACTGTTGAGCTCCTGAGTTTCTAATATTTCACTGTTATAAATGGGAATGGTAAACATTCTTATAATCTGCTATTTGAATACATTTTTGCTTATTTTGTAGGATTAATTCCTAGAAATGACCTTCTTTTGCTGGTCCAAAGATCAGGCATGTTTTTATGACTAGAGAAACACTATTAATATATAGTGTAACCCCAAATAATAACAATTATGATAATAAATTAGTAATTTAAATATATAGGAAGTTATTATTTTAAAAATAAGTTTATTTTGGGATGCCGGGGTGGCTCAGTCGGTTAAGTGTCTGCCTTCGGCTCGGGTCCTGGGTTTGAGTTCCACATCAGGCTCCTTGCTCAGCGAGGAGCCTGCTTCTCCCTCTGACTGCCATTTCCCCTGCTCATGCACTCTCTCTATCTCTGACAAATAAATAAAATAAAAAGTTTATTTTGATAGTAATATAGGTGTTTATGTTCATTATAGGAACTTGCTGAAAATACAGAAAAGAGGAAAAATACCAGCAATAGATAGAGCATTTAAATACCAGTTGTCATACTATGTATGATTTTATAACTTTTTCCTTAAAAGTAAAGATTTGAGATACTATGTTACATAACTAGACTATTTCTGAGCCCCCCCCCTTTTTTTTGGAGGGACAGGCATTTGCAAAAGTTAATTAGCTGGCATCTTTCCATTCCTAGCTGTGACGGTTCATGTGGTGACCTGAGCAAACTTGTTCTTTGCCGTCCAGGGCGGTTCCGCACTTGCACCGCACCCCCCCTCCCCTGCTGCCTGGCCCACTCCGGCTGGCCGCTCGTTGGTTGACACTGACCACTCAGCCTGCTCTTCTTGATCTCCTCCTAGGTGTCAGAATTGGGAAGGTGGAATTGGTGGGGTGCCGGGGATGGAAGCCCACGGTGGCTATACTTTCTGTGGCCTGGCTGCACTGGTCATCCTCAAGAAGGAACGTTCCTTGAACTTGAAGAGCTTATTGGTAAGTGTCTGTTGACCCCTCTTCCTCTCAGGCCCTAGGCCCCTGGTGATGTGACTGCTCAGCCTCACAGGCTTGGGGACGGTTCGGCTGTGGGAAGGGCCTAGAGTTCCTGCCCTGAGCCCATGAACTAAATGACCTGTAATGAAGCTTTTCAACGCAGTTGTTGGGGCGCTTAGTACTTTTCCAAGAAAGCGGGAGGGGTGAACGTCTGCTCTCGGCCTTGGCTCCTTTCTTCCTGTCTTTCCATCTTCCTGCTCTAACCTTTCTGTGGTGTGTTAGGCCAACTCCATAGTCGTCTTGAGTCCCTCACACATCTGGCATGAGCCAGAGTACTTTGCTCATACTTCAAGACTGTAGCTTCAGTCTCTTAAATTTGTGTGTCTTAGAACTAATCTCCTAAGAGAAAACGTCGTGAGAAGGTCTCTCAGGCCTTTTGAAGCCAAGCTTTTGTTACTGACTGCAATATGTGAACATGTAGTAAATACATTTAAATGAGCTGGGCAGAGCAGGGTGGCTGCATTGAGCAGGTGGCCCTGGCATGTGTGTCTGGACTCTAGCTAGGCTCCTGACAAATATTGAGAGGAATTCAGGAAGCAGTCAGCTTCAGGGAGTCACTAGATTGTACTGAAATTATCAGAGGCCTAGTGTACAAACACACACACACCCAGTGCCACCATCTTCAGGGAAGCATTTACTCCCAACCATGACCTCAAAGCAAACCAGCTGCAACTGACATTCACCTCCTCTCCCTAAGTTCAGATGTCAGCCTCTCATCATAGGAACTGTCGTGAGACCCATCATGAGCTTGCAAGAAAGTTTCTGGTATACTCTGTAGATACATGACCAGCAGTATTTTGTCCTCATCTTTAGGAAGCCTCCTATAGTATACTTTCCTTGAAGGTTCATGCTGAAATAGCCAACTTTGTGCACTGGACTTAGAGTTTGTTAGACATTTAAAAGTCTGATCACCAATAAGGCATGAAATATGAAAGTCCCATTTCCCAGGCAGAAATAAGGAATATAATTAGCAGAAGCCTCAGTTACAATGGCAGTATTCTAGATTGGAGCCCTGTCTCTACCACTTCCTAACCATGTGACCTTAGGAAATATGTCTGTTTTAGCTTCCATTTTTTTCTCTTCTATAAGGCAGAGATAACAGTTTTTTGAAGCTTAAAGGAGAGATTAGCAGTTCGGACTCTGAAAGTTAAAGGAGAAAAAAATCTATAAACCAGCCCAGCATATAGTAGGTGCTCACTAAATGCCAGTGTCCTTCTCACCCAAACTACTCTCTCCCTTCTGTTTACCCAGGAGACCTAGGACCCATCCCTGAAGGATTTTATGAATTCATATAGCCAAGGGAAACAGAATAAACCCATGGGCTTAGACATTGGAAAAAATTATTTAGTCTGACTTAAAAACCATTAGTCTGCGGAAAAAAAAAAACAACCCTTAGTCTGTAGGGTAAGTAAAAATGAAGAATGGACTCCCCACCGTAGTACCTGTTTTCTCTTTCCTTGAGTGTTACTTCACCTACTTTCATTAAATGGCATCATCCCTAAAGCACTGGCTCATTGAAACCTCACCGGGGACATATCAGTACCTGCACCTGCAGTCTAGTTTTTATGTCTGTCTTCTGAGAATTTGGGACTTGACCCTTATGGGTGAGTGTTGCCTTGAACAGGGATATAATCTAAACTCCACAACTACTAACTAAAAGCAGGCTGGACACCAACCCCCCCCCCATTCTAAAAAGGGCCCTTGGTGGCTCCTTTCGGGAACTTAGTCTAGCAAGAACCTAGGGACAAGGAGATGCCCTATTCTGCATCGTTCAGTTCTGAAAGTCGGTGGCTGGTGGCTGGAACTGCCTGGGAGGCAAATGGAGATGTCATTATCTGCTCAGCCAGTTGGTTCTGCTGATTCCTGGAGGCCAAACCCACGGCTATCTTGATTTTGGTAGCAGCACGTGTTTAGGAGACTTGGAGATAAGTGGGAAGGGCGGCATCATGGGTGACTGCTAAGTGACATCAGGAGCCATTTTCCAGGGTCAGAGTGAAAGATTTTCTTCTGTTAGGCAGCCAGGTTCCCCTGGAGAAGCAGAGGGTCTAGACTGGACAGAGCCGTCATTGGTGGTTAGGGTAACGGCTTATGCTTCCAGTCCTGCAAGTGACTTGCTAAGAAACCTTGGATGGATTTCTTCAGGTGCCAAGTCAAAGTCAGGAACGGTTTGAGATCACCTGACGAGACGTAGCACAAAAGTCCACTTAGCTGCTTTTAATAAACTTCCCTGAGCAGGGAAAGTGGTTAGAAACAAGCCCCTGGTGGTCTTGCTTTACATTTCCTAGTTCAGCCTTGTTTATGGAGAGACACTTGCAGGTCTCCTTACAGGCCAGCCCGGCCTCTTCATCCTGTCAGCACCAGAACCCATCTGGAACCCAGGAAGAGGTGGTCCGTTGTCTTTTAGGCATGGAGCCGAGATGCATTGCCATGAAGGGGTCCAGCTGAAGTGCTCCACGCTGCGTTTGCAGCAGTGAGGGGGAGGAAAAACAGCCCCCACACTGGGACTGCCGGTGCCAAGAAGCCAGGGGACGGGACCTTCGCCTACAACTGCCTCTCCCTTGTCTGTGTCATTCTCAGCAATGGGTGACCAGCCGGCAGATGCGCTTCGAAGGTGGCTTTCAGGGCCGCTGCAACAAGCTGGTGGATGGCTGCTACTCCTTCTGGCAGGCGGGGCTCCTGCCCTTGCTGCACCGCGCACTGCATGCTCAAGGTGAGCCCGAGGGGCGGCGGGGCGGGGGGGTGGCTGGCGGGGGCCTGGCCATGTCCCGCGGCTGCTCACCAAGTCAGGAAGCCAGAGTGCTTTTTTAGGGGGACAGAAATGAGCTCTGTCTGTCCCGGATTTCGAGTGCCCGGTGTGGAACCTCCTGCCTTGGGCATGCATGCGCAGACCAGGATTTAACTCCAGTGGTTCAGTCGCGTTACGGGTACTGCTTCAAACTGGCTGTGGCCGGCAGGCGGTGGGCGCGCGTCCTGGGCCCCGGGGTGAGTGTCGCCTTAGCTGGGTGTGAAGCCACAGTTTCCAGTGCAGAGTTCCGTACCAGTCATATCAGAACTGAGAACCCGCGCTCTGCACGTCACGGTCACAATAGTGACCACAGAGGCACTTTCAGAAAGGGGCAGAGAAACAGAACCCATGGGGAAAAGATCCACCATGTCTGACAGACTTTGTAGTTGCCGCCATTAGAAACATCTTAAGTTCATTGGAGAGTCCTAAATGCAAGTTTGTTCCCCCCCTGCGCCTGGAGTGGAGAGACCTATGTTCATTTCTGTGGAGTCTCAAATGGGAATTCCAAACCGAAGCACTTAGAGAGCAAGCAAAATTTCTGGGAGCCTTCCTTTGTTATCTCTTGAAATCTCAGGTTGCCTGCGGACTCCCAAATCATCCTAATTTATTTTATGTGAGAGCAGGGTGTCCCTGAGGAAACCAGTGGGAGAGGGGGAGTCATGGCTGCCCGCCTGGGTCCTGATCTGTTCTTGGAGTGAGATCCCTTGGCCCAGAGGGAAGGTTTTCTTTGGACTTAGTAGTTGGGTAATTACTCGCTCAAATGTGGAAGATGAGATTCCTCCCTACTGCCTTGCCGTCCCCACATGCCTTTTCTTCTTCTTTGGTTGTTCTTTCTGAGCCCCTTTCTTTGGTTTCTTCATTTCATGTGAGTTGTGGCCACTTTGGATACGGACTCGAAGTAAACAGAACCTCTGCCTATCTTCCCATTCTCCCAGTCGTAGTCTGTCCTGAGATTCCTTGCCTGGGGCTGCAGAGCTTTCGGTTTCAGGGCGTTAAGATATATCATTCCCCTGACTCTGGAGCCTGCACTGTCCCTGGCTTGACCATTGTAATAGAGAAGACAAGAACTCCCCAAGAGTCCAATGTTTTCAAAGCAAAAATAGCTTGGAGTTTTAGTGATTTCTTTATCTGGAACTGGTGAGGTGAAGCCCCTGGTAAAATGGTCAGCCTTTCACAAGCCTGCCCCTGGGGGGGATGCGATGCAGTCCTGGTGCTGTCGCCAGGAGCATCCCGGAGAGAGCTGTTACAGGAGCGGCACCTGCCAGTGTCTTCGGTGGGGGGTGGGATGACGGGGGGCTGACATTTTGTTTATTGTAGCACACGCTCTGGAGGCCTAATCGCATGCAAAGCTTTGCCTGAGGAAAAGGTTGCCTGTGAATCTTGGGCCTTGCAGCTTTTTTCAGTGCTTGGGAGAAGCCCTGGGTTGGGCTTGAAGCTCACCCACCTCTCAGCAGCAGTGATAAAGGAAAAAGGGAAATGTCTTAAGCAGTGGGCATGATACCGACATTGGGAGTCAAAAGGAGACGATGTGTAGAAAGATACTCATAATATACTACGATCAAAGGTTTCAAAGCAGTATGTATATAATTCCATTTTTTTAAAGAGAGAGAGTGCAAGCATTGGGGGAAGGGCAGAGGGAGAAGGAGAGAGAGAATCTTAAGCAGGTTCCACGCCCAGCGAGGAGCCTGACAGTGCTCGATCTCACAACCCTGAAATGGTGACCTGAGCCGAAATCAAGAGTCTGATGCTTAGCTGACTGAGCCAGCCAGGTGCCCCTATAATTCCATTTTTTAGTGAAGAGTTGACTCCAAAAAATTACTAGAAGGTATCTGGGTTGTGAAATGACAGGTGATATTTGTTTTCTTTCATGTTATTTTTATCTTCTGATTTTCTACAATTAATTTGTATTTCTTGTATAAAGAAAAATAAATGTTATTTTACAAAAGAAGAGAAATTCTATAAACAAAGCAAGTAGCAAGGTGGGAAAAATTATTTGTGACAAATGACAAAGGGCTAATTTCTTTAATTTGAGAGACTCCTACAAATCACTAAGAAATAGCTAAACAACCCCCCTGAAACCCAGGCAGAGGATCTGAACGGGGAGATTCCGAACAGGCAGGGAAAGAACTCCTGGTGGTGTTACTTCTGCTACCATTGCCCCTCCTCCTGGGCGCTCAGCCTCAGCCTGGGACTCAGCGGAGTCCTTCACTCGTATTTTCTCATTTGAGCCTCAGAACAATGTCATGAAACAGGTACTCTTGTTACCCCCATTTTATAGATGAGGAAACGAAGAACAGCAAGGCTCAGTGACCTGCTCTATGATACCCGATCGCCACCTATGCCGGTGTAACCGCCGCAGATGGCATAAATGGAACAAAAAGATGACAGTGAAAGACATGCAAATAAAATCAGTGGGACACTGGTCGTTTTTACTGTCAGATTGCCAGAGATGAGGAAACGTGGTGCCCAACGTTGGGAAGAGTGTGGGAAAACAGGCACTCTTGTACTGTCAGTGTGGGTGTAAACAGCTGTTTTGGTTTTCGGAGGGTAGTTTGGAGACTTGTTTAAATTACTTAAATCAGGCTAGTGCACGGTCAGGGGAATTTACCTGCAGAGATATTAGCAAAGGATGGGTATTGAGGTGGAGTTTAATGGCAAACAACCGAACTGCTCATGGAAAGGTTAATACGGGTTAAGCGGTTAAGCATCTGCCTTTGGCTCAGGTCGTGATCTCGGGTCCTGGGATCAAGCCCCGCATCGGGCTCCCCGCTCAGTGGGGGGTGTGCTTCTCCCTCTCCCTCTGCCCCTCCTCGCCGCTCGTGCTCTCTCTCTCAAATAAACAAATAAAATCTTTAAAAAAAAAAAAGGGTTAATAGTTAAATATATTACGATTTCTCCATACCATGGTTACATGCAATGGGCTACTATGGAAAACTCTCCGGAACCCAACATAAAGTGTAAAAAGTGTGGTCTGTGTGCACACAGGCTGACAGCCCCACAGCTTTTCCTGGAAGCAAGCAAAACCCCTTTAACAATGGGCACCTTTGGCAGAAGGATGGGAGTTGAAGGGAGGGAGACATATATTGAATTTTTTTTTCCTTCTGGACCATACTCTGCTTTTTTCTTAACTGTGTGCATTCCTACTTTTATCTCAGTAAGCGACCCAATACACTTTTTAAAGGCGATGATCCTATTACTAGTTAAAGAGATAACAAGGGGCCGACCCCTCGCGGCACACACACCCAGTAGGACCTCACTGGCCACCTCCACATAGGTCGCTGGTGTGTGGGTGTAGAACACAGTGGTTGAAGAGAAGAACAAATTACTTAGATTTTTAAACTATAAAATGCTGACTAAATGAGAGAGTTCTTTGGTTTCCTTGGAGCCGTAGGAAAGCAGCAGGCCTGTGAGCGTGTGTTTGGATTGGCAGTTACCGGAGGCTCGAATGTTCTCGGAGGCATACTGCAGGCCTGTTTTTGTCCACCAAAGTTGAGCTACATGTCACTGTACCTGTCCGTTACTGTTTGGGAACACTTTTCTAAGAGAATCTTTGAGATGCAAAATGACATGATGGGGATTTGTAAGGTGAGGGAGAGGCATGAATTATTTAGAAGGCTGATCCCAGGGCCGTCAGCAGCACCCTGTAATCCCGTCTACCTTCATCTGTGATTTGTGTGGTGCTGCGCAAATTCCAAGATCCCAGGAAGCTCCTTGTTGGGTTTGTGAACTTTGAGCTTGCAGACTTCCGTAATACAGCACGGCAGACTTCCGTAATACAGCACGTCACTGACCCACTCTGTAATCTGTCTAATAGTAAACGTAGCCGTTGCTTTTCACATTCTGATTTTAGTGATAGGTGAGCACTTACCTTAAAATAATAGTCTTTTATTTCTTATGAGATATAGAATAAAGGTATATTTTGTACAGATGTTTAATGCAGTTTAAGACATTTGCTTTTAAAAAAAAACAGCTTCCTTGAGATATAATTCACATAACCATACAATTCACTTATTTAAAATATACAATTCATTGGTTTTTAGTGTCGTCACAGATTTGTGCAACCATGACCATAATCAATTTTAGAATTTTCCTCACCTCCCCAAAGTCCCTGTACCTATTAAATAGGCTTCTTTATTTTTTTTTTAAAGATTTTATTTATTTATTTGAGAGAGAGAATGAGAGAGAGCACATGAGGGGGGGGAGGGTCAGAGGGAGAAGCAGACTCCCTGCTGAGCAGGGAGCCCGATGCGGGACTCGATCCCAGGACTCCAGGATCATGACCTGAGCCGAAGGCAGTCGCTTAACCAACTGAGCCACCCAGGCGCCCTAAATAGTCTTCTTTAAAGAAGAAATCACAAAGGATTGATTGATTACAGCAGAGAAAAATGTATGCCTGTAGCATTAAATGGAAAACACAAAATACAAAATTATAATAACTATATAGAAAAATGCATAGAAACGAAAAAAGACTGGAAAAAAATTAGCTTTTAATTGCTATTTACAAATTGTTTGCTATCTTTGTAGTAGCCCAGGGATCAAAATATAAAATTAATCAAGGACTGAATGCACGTGTGTAGTTTTTTGTTTTTAAATTCTTTTTTTTTCAAAGATTTTATTTATTTATTTGACAGAGAGAGACAGCGAGAGCAGGAACACAAGCAGGGGGAGTGGGAGAGGGAGAAGCAGGCCTCCCACCGAGCAGGGAGCCCGATGCGGGGCTCGATCCCAGGACCCTGGGACCATGACCTGAGCCGAAGGCAGATGCTTAACGACTGAGCCACCCAGACGCCCTCATGTGTATAGTTTTTAAAAACCAATTCCCATGTAAGTGCTTCTGCAAACATCCATCTGTTGGCAGTCTGTCTCTCCTCCCCACTTGATAACTGTACAGTACACAGAATTCTCTGACCGTACGGATTCAGCTTCAGAGTGTAGAAGCCCAGTTGCTTGTCCCTACTTTAGTATTATTACCGCAATTGCCAGTTTCTGCTGCTACCATATTAGATGACGCAAGAATCCTGGCAGTTACTAGTAATGCTTCTTAGGAAAAGTTTTTGAGCCAAGAGAAAAGTTGGAGGACGCCCTTTGGAGATAGATTAAGTTCAGGCTTAGAAAACAGAAGGAACAGACATCACTCCTGTTGCGAGTTCCCTTAGCCAATTGGAGTGAGACATATGCTAGACAAAGTTTCTTAGGAAGCCCAGAGCAGTATAGGGCCCCTGGCTGGCGCAGTTGGTTAAGTGTCTGACTCTTGGTTTTGGCTCAGGTCATGATCTCAGGGTTGTGGGATCGAGCCCCGTGTCGGGCTCCAAGCTCAGCACGGAGTCTGCTTGGGACTTTCTCTCCCTCTCCCTCTGCCCCTTTCCCGCCCCTCAAATAAAGAAAATCTTAAAAAAAAAAAAAAAAAAAAAAAGAAGAGGAGTAGGGACTTGTGGACTGAGTCAGGGGTAGTAACAGGGTCGATCTGGAAGGCGGAGCTACCGAGCCACCTTCAGGGATGTGGTTTCGGATGGGCACCCACTCTGCACTGCTGCTCTGACTCGAGTCGAAGGTCAGGAGAGGGACATATCATGGGACTTGTGTGAAGGTGTTAAGTGTCCTGAGAATGTAATTTTCAAAATTAGTCCAGGAAGAATAGAGGGAAACCTTAACTGTCCCCAGTGGGTAATAAGATATAAAGATATCATTGATACCGTGTTGGCTGTTTCCCTGGCGTGGGCCCGCCCTGATCCTCTGCCTTCCTGCAGGCGACCCTGCTCTCAGCATGAGCCACTGGATGTTTCATCAGCAGGCCCTGCAGGAGTACATCCTTATGTGCTGCCAGTGTCCCGCCGGGGGGCTTCTGGATAAACCTGGCAAGTGAGTGCCTTCTCTCAGGAGAGGGAGGGACGGGGAAGGGAGAGAGGGTGGGCCACTCAGGCCTACCTCTGCAGAGGTGTGTGGGGGTGGTGTGTGGGGGGTCCCTTTCTATCCAGCTGCTTAGTACTAGGGTGAAGCACCCCCATGGGGGCACCCCTTCTAGTTCCATCCTGGCACCTCCGAGCTTACATGCACTCCCCTCTCCAGGTAGGTATACAGATTGCCGGGGTGTAGCTTTTCTTTCCTCCTCTTTTTTTTTTTTTTTTTAAATTAAACTGATCTAAATAGAATAGGATACAGGATTTTAAAACGCTTGAGTGTCATGAACAGAAATTACAGTCACAGCTATTGCCACGTAGATTAAATATCTTTAGGTGCCACAGTCAAAGAAAAGGGATATCAGATAAATCCTGTCCCCCTCGCTATTGGGCATGCGCACACCCTGCCCCTGTCAACATCCAGGGGAGGGCCCAGCTCAAGGCTAGTCCCCAGCAGTTGATCAGGAAGAATTTGACCCATTTCTAAGCATTTTGGTAGTCTTTTGGAGAAGTATACTAATTTAACACCAGCACCATCCTGGAGAGCCCTTTCCAGAAGACAGCTGGAGGGCCCCTGGAGGGGCCTACTCCACAATGCCAGTTCCTGCTGTGGGGCAGGACGGAAGGATGGGGCTTTGAGAAATGCTGCCGGGTGGCAATGGGACGTGGGGGTGCATCCTGGGCCTGGATCTCTTGTTGGAGGCTGTGCCTGTGAGGATTTGTGGGCAGTGGAGGAGCCCCTGCTCAGAGTCACCTTGTCCGTGCAGGTCTCGGGACTTCTACCACACCTGCTACTGCCTGAGTGGCCTGTCCATAGCCCAGCACTTCGGCAGTGGGGCCATGGTGCACGATGTGGTCCTGGGTGTGCCGGAAAATGCTCTGGTAAGACGGGATGGGGGGCTTGACACCCCTTCTCCACAGGGTCCCCAGGACTGTGCACAGACCTGTGAGCGCGCCGCCCCCCTGTCCTGGATCTGCAGCCTTCTGGGAGGAGCTGGTGACTGATGAGGGAACTGCCTCAAGGCAAACTCCGGCTTCCAGGTGGGGGGATCCATCTGTGACGGAAGTTCTGTGCCTTTACCCCCTGCCTCAGGACCCAGACCTCTTGCCATTAGTTTGTCCGGGGCAGCGTACTCAGAGGCAGTACGTTTCTGGAATCTGCAGTCACGCAGCCCCCACCGCATGTCTGTGGGAGCCCTCAGCTGGTGTAGCAGCTCTCCAGAGGAGCTTCTGTGAGGTCCCCCCAAAATGCGCCGCCATGGCGCCCTGTGTGTGCCCTCCCTAGCACTCAGCGCAGTTTGTAATGTGTGTGTTTAACTTGTTTTTGTCTGCTGCCCCCCAAAACTGTCAGCTCCGCGAGGGCAGCGTGTTCAGCCCGCCTCCAGCCCTAGAGCAGCCCAGCCGCAGGAAACACCCCTGAGCCCAGACGTGAGCCTGGGACACGAATCCATCCAACACTGTCCGCAGCCAACAAATAATGGGGCCTGTGCAGACTGTCACGAAATAGTTCCAATAGAAGAACACAGATGGCCAGTAGATGGATGAAAAGATGCTCAGCCTCACTGATAAGCAGGGAAAATCGGAGTAACCACCACTCAGCTTTTTCAAGTCTTAACATTTTTCCATATTTGCCTCCCACGCAACCCTTCTCCCTGTCTCGCTCTCCCTGTCTCGCTCTCCCTGTCTCGCTCCCCCTGTCCCCAGCATCACCTTGTCCTAAGTCTGACACTCGCCATGGCTGCAAGTGTCTTTGTGCTGTCACTGTGTGTGTGTCCGTCAGCAACACAGACAGGGTAGGCTCTCATGCCTGTTAGAGCACGATCCACCGTGCGTTGCTTTTCTTGCTGACCATGTACTTCTGATGTTTATCTGTGTTCATGTGTTGCTCTGGTTTACCCATTTTAACAACTATACGGCATTCCCATGTGTAAGTGTACCCCAAATTCTCGGTTAACATCGAGGTGGTTTTGGTTCGTGCTGTTGCAGACAGACTTGTAGTGTCCTTTGTGGTAGTTTGTCTAGGAGAGACTCGCTGGTTGAAGAGAAACACTTGATCTTCACTAGACAGCGCCTACCCATCCCCCACGTGGTTGTGTTATTTGACGCTCACGCAGTACTCAGGGTGCTGCTCCGTAGTCCGACCTTTCCTTTCTGCCATTTGATACATGGGAAGTGGTACCTCAGTTTTATTTTTGCATTTCCCTGATTACTAGTAAGCTTGAGCATCTTTTCAGAAGCTCATTGACCATTTGTGTTACGGCTTCCTTGAATTGGCTGCCATCTGCTTGCCATCAAACAATTTAATTGTTTGCCCTTTTCTTGTACATTTGTTGGAGTTCTCTGTGTGTTCTTGATAGTAATCCTGTGTCGGTGGTGTGTGTGTAGTGAATCTCTTCCAGTTCGTGACTTGTCTTTTCACTTTTCGTGGGATTTTTTTGTTGTTGTTGAATAGGAGATTTTAAATTTTATAGTGAAAAATTTTACTGCCTTTTTGGTTTTTGAGGGTGTGGAGGGGTACTTAAGAAATCTTTTCTTACCCTGAGGTCATACATATATTTTCTTCCCAACAGTTTAAAGTTTTGCTCTTCCCATCTGGATTTTTAATTCTCCTGGAATTGATTTTTGTCTGTGGTGAGGGGTGGATATAATTTTATCTTTTTTCCATTTGGATGCCCAGTTCACCAGCACCACCACTAATGGAAGTTTACAACTTTCCTTCTGATGTGTGTCCCATATACATCACATACTCAAGTTTCTATATCTGAGGTGACTCTTTTCTGTTCCTTTGGTCTGTTCACCTGTCTGCACTATGTTAAGCAAATCTTAAATGCAGGTAGGCAAGTCCCATCCACCTTGATCTTTTTATTCAAAATTGCCTTGCTAGTCTCTGCTTTTTGCTTTTTCCTATGGATTTTAGGATCAGCTTATCAAGTTCCACAAAAAGCTATAATGGAATTTTTATGGGAATTTGCACTGGATTTAAGATTAATGGGAGAGAACTGACTTCTGAGGCTTTCCGTTTGTGAACACAGTTTTTCAGATTATCTTACACATCCTTCAATGGTCTTTTATCATTTTCTCCACAAAAGACTATCACATCTTTTGTTAGACTTGTACCTAGGAAATTTATAGTTTTTGTGTCTGTTGTGATTGCAATATTTTTTCCATTATATTTTGTAACTGGTTGTTACTAATGTACAGAAATGATATTTATATTTTAATTTTGTATCCAGCCACCTTGATGAACTTGCTTAATAGTTGCAATAGTTTGTAGAATCTCTTGGATTTTCTATTTAGAATGTGATGTTATTTTAAAATGAGGACAGTTTTGCCTTTTTCTTTCTGATTCTTTTTTTTTTTTAAGATATTTATTTATTTAGAGAGAGTATAAGTGGGGGGAAGGGCAGAAGGTGAGGAAGAGAGAAAATCCTCAAGCAGACCTAGGGGCTCAATCTCATGATTCTGAGATCACAACCTGAGCTGAAACCAAAAGTTGGACACTCAACCAACTGAGCCACTCAGGCACCCCTTTCTTTCTGATTCTGAAGAGTTTTATTTCTTTTTCCTGCCTTAGGATATTGGCTAAGACCTACATAGAGTGCTGACTGGAGATAGTCATAGGGGGCGCTCCTTATCTTGCTCCTGGTTGTAATGGGAAGGCGTCTATAATTTCACCATTATGTAGGATCCTTACTGTTTGTTTGTTTAAGATTTTATTTATTTATTTATTTATTTATTTATATGAGTGAGAGAGAGTGCACAAGCAGAGGGAGGGGCAGAAGGAGAGGGAGGGGCAGAGGGAGAGGGAGAAGCAGGCTTCCCGCTGAGCAGGCAGCCTGATGTGGGGCTCCACCTGAGCTGAAGGCGGACTTTAACCGACTGAGCCACCCAGGTGCCCCAGGGGGATTTTGATAAATATTTCTGATCTGGTTAAGGATGTTACTTGCCCTCTCTTCCTGGTTTGCTAGGTTGTTGTTTTGTTTCAATCATAATCTAATATTATATTTTATTGAGTGTTTTTTCTACACCTGATTTTCCTCCTTTAATCGAATATGCTATTATTTTGTTAATAAATGTTCTGATGTTAACCTTACATTCTCGGGATCAGCCCTTCTTGGTTATAGGACACTGTGTGTGTGTTTATTTAATACATTGCTGGATTCAGTTCGCTAGTATTTTTTGGCTAGTATTTTTGTTTAGGATTTTTTGCATGATATTCATAAGAAAAACTGATCTAAAATTTTTGTTTTATTGTATTGCTGTTTCCAGTTTAAATTTCAGGATAATATCTTAGCCTGGGTATTAGATGGGTATTTTCTCTCCCTGCTGCGCCGCCCCCCACCCCCCGCCTTTCTTTTTTTAAGTCTTTGAGAACATTTGTACAGGTTAGAGATTATCTGTTTCTTGTAGGTTTGATAGCACTTGCTTGAGAAGCCCTCTAGGCCTGGTATCCTGGGGCAGGAATGATGGAAGCAGAATAACCAATTACATTATTGATTTCATTTATTCATGTACATTTTAAAGACCTTCTTGAGTAAATTTTGAAAATTTATATTGCTCTATAGAGTTACTTAGTTTATCTGTACTTTTATATGTTTTGGCATTAAGTCGCTCATAGTATTCTCTCCTAAAAGTTTTAAAACTTAGGGGCACCTGGGTGGCTCAGTCAGCTGAGCATCTGACTCTTGATTTTGGCTCAGGTCATGATCTCGGGGTCATGAGATCGAGCCCTGTGACAGGGTCTGCGCTCAGGGTGGAGTCTGCTTGGGATTCTTTCCCTCTCCCTCCTCGTCCCTCCCGGTTTGCTTGTGCTCTCTCTCTAAAATAAATAAATAATATGTTAAAAAAAAAAAGTTTTAAAACCTCTCCTGCAATTCTGTCCCCTTCTTCATTCTCCCCAGATGGAAGAGTCGTGAATATTGGCCTCCAGTTGTGCTCTTAGACCAAAAGTTTCTTTTGGGTTTCTGTGATGTAGTGGAATAATAGAAAAGAATTTAAACATGGCCTGATACCTTTACTGCGTCATAAGGTTGTGGTCCTTTTTCCTGATTACAAATGTAAATACATGGTGTTTGTTTTAATAATTGGAATATATATAAAAGTATAATTAAGAAAATTTAAAACAATCCTATCACTGTTCCTGTTTGGGTGTATGTCCAATTTCTGCCTGTAAATCACATCTATAAACACATTTTCAAAAAGTTTGGGATAACGTTGTGCATACCATTTCCCTCTCTTAATACCTTATAAGCATTTGCCCGTATCATTAAATATTTTGAAAGCATGTTTTTAAGTGGCTACATAATACTCCTTTGTGTCCCATGTACTATTAGATGTTTTTACTAATACCTTGTTGGTGGACATCAGGGCTTTGTGGGACGGATCTCCCTGGGTGTCTCTGATGAGTCCTTCTTCTGCTAAATTCTTACAGGTGCATTTAACTGCTTCAAGGCTGTGCACATTCCCAAGGACCACCGGGGCGATTAACTGGCATCTGCCCTTCTCTTTGCAGCACCCCACTCACCCTGTGTACAATATTGGACCAGATAAGGTGATCCAGGCCACCATGCACTTTCTGCAGAAGCCAGTCCCAGGCTTTGAAGAGCACGAGGCTGAGGCACCAGCAGAGACCGCCAGCACCTAGAAGACAAGGGTCCGTGGCTCTGTGCTCACCCACCTTCCCGGTCAGACCAAGGTGTATACATTTCGATACCTACTGCACTCTGTGCTGCACAAGCCTTGGCCACTATGGAGCTGTGGTCCTTTGTCCTTTCTTGTCAAACAAAACAAAACTGATGTCTCTGGGTTTGGAGAACATAGTGGCGTGGTTTTTTAAAAATTCTTTCCACTTCTGTCAAACCAAAAATCTGTCAGCCCGCGCGGCACCTGAACCCAGCTCTGGCCCGGCCAGGGTTGCTGGGGAACAGTGCATGCTGGGCAGAAGCAGCCCCTCGCCGCCAGCTCTCCGGCCCGGGCAGTCGTATTGAAATGAGTGGTGTCTATAAGTTACTGCTGCGACTCCCGCTTGCACGCCACCCTCAAGTCGCCAGGAAGGTGCCCTCCCATGGGTGAAAATAAGTCTGCTCTGTGCCAAGGGGGAGGGGGGGCTTTGGTCCCATCAAAATGAATTCTCTAGAAAAAATCGTGGTGGGACTTCACTAGGAGATGCCCAAGGCTGTCACCTCCCACCACGGTCATTTGCAAGGGAAAGGAGCCGGGGGAGGGGGAGAAAGGTCTTGGGTTGTGAGCTCCTCCCCCTCCGCATCCGAGAACTGAGCCACACCTCTCCCCAGGGCCCCGATGGGTGTGCCAGCGGAGTTGCTTCACCCACCCGGTGTGGTGTGGTGACTTCGACCCAGGAAGCCAATTACGAGTGGCAAATGAACCTCTAGTTCAGTTCTGCGCCCAAGGAAGCAGCCCCAGTGCCCACCGCTCCCCGACCCCATCATGTACCGTGAAAAACCCCTCTCGTGTCTGCAATGGAGCACTGGCGGCCTGTGGCCATTCTGCGTGTTTCCACCTCCCGTCGGACTCCCGGCCCCCTCAAAGGTAGTGTTGTCTTCTCTCATCCCAAGTACTAACGCTACTAAGTCTTTCACCTTAATTTGACTCAGGATTTATTCACGTCCTGCCCACTCTAGGCTCACAGAAATAAAATCAAGTGCTAGATAGGCTGGGGGCCGCCCAGTGTGCTCAGACTGTCGGGGCCTCAGCTGCACGCAGGGACCCCTTTTTGGTCAATGGGGGGTTGAGTCAGGCCACCTGTCCGCGTGGCTGACCTGGCCTTCACGTAAGCAGCCCACAGGAGCGCAGAGATGCAGCAGAGGCTCTTCTCCAAAACTCTGCCCTTCGCAGCCTCTAATTCCCTATTGCTTTGGTGGATGGGGCTATATATTACCTCCTTGAAATAAAAAAGAATAACATTTTCTATGATGTCTCTCATTTGTGATTGGTACCGAGAAAATTCCCTCCGGATGTCCCGTGTTTGGCGTTATTGAATATTGTTCCCGGATCGCCAGTCTCCTGCGTGCAAGGTTCCGGACCCTGTGCGTTAGCAGTTACAGGGCTCTGGCTTGGGGCCCACCTTCAGACACCCACTCCAGCCGAGGCCACAGTGGGCCTACCAGCGGGAGAAGCTGTTTCTCCCCAGCTCCCCAGAGCAATTTGGTTGACTCCCCAGCACTCTACACCGTGTCTCATGGTCCGTCTGTGTGTCTGTCTCCTCCAGCTGACTCTGAGCAGGGACTGTGCTCCTGAGTCCTAAGGCAAGCATTCAGCAACAGGTGGGGGCAGTCATCCTGACCAGAGGCGAGGCAGGGGGCTGTCACCAGAATAGGAACAGGCCAGAATCCCGCAGGCACCTGGCTTTCGTCGAGGGATGAGAAGAGAGTGTCGTCTTTTTGGACTATAATCCCTGCCCCTGGGCTCCCAGTGCCCTGACAACAAAGCTTAGGCTATAGAGCAGCACGGTCAGAGGCATCCTTGCCGTCACTGTAACAAAAGGTCAAGCCCTCGCACCCCGGGAGCCTCCCACAGTGGTAGGGGATGGGTTACAGTAATGGGTGTGGTTAAGAGACAGAAGGGATTGCTCTGGTATGAGCTGGCTTTATTACACCCCAGCCGCAGGGTGTTAGCCGGCCCCAGGGGTAGGTGAAGTGTGCCTCAGTAGAGGAGAGAGGGTCCTTTGCTGGCATTCTTATCTCAGGGCTTTCCACTGGCATAATCATGAGACTCCCTTCCTGCTCCCAGTTGGGTCTGGAGGATTTCCTGATTTTACAGCATTCAAGTGAGTGCTAGAGATGAATTCTCAGATTTATCATGTGGATCCTTAAGTAGAAGGCATTTATGTAGCATTTAAGGTGGGTTACCCCAAATATTTCCCCATCAGTAAAGAAATACAAAACTACCACAGATCTCTATATCCAGATGGGCCCCGGCTTCCCCCTTGGATCCATTTCAGATCCACCTTGAGCCCCATATAAGTTGGGCTCCCTGCAGGAGAGTTCCTAGTAGCTTCAGCATCCCAACTCCAAGGGAAGGGTCATGGTCTGGGACAGGGAAGTAAATGTTCTTTATGTCTGCAGGCTATCCTAGGCTCTCTGTGGCCAGGACTACTAAAATACAAATGCTGCAGAGACCAAATATTAACAAAGATGTAGGATGTCTCTCATTCTCTGGGCTAAGTTCAGTTCAATGAAAGTTTGCTTTCCTAATGCTGATAATCAGACCTGAGGTAAGTGATACAGAGGTCTATCATGGAGGGTTACTCACTGTTGCTTCCAGTTGGGGACACAGGTATTCAGTTGAGGGGGAAGTATTTGCTAATATTTTATTAGTCTACCATCTACGCCAGGGGGCAGCAAATTTTCTCTGTAAAGGGCCAAATACTAAATATTTTAAGCTTTGCAAACCACTACTCCACTTCAGTCTGCCATTGTAGTACAAACAGCCATAGACGAAGTGTGGCTGTGTTCCCATAAAACTTTATGAAAACAGGTGGCGGGCTAGATTTGACCCAGTGGGCTGTAGTTCGCTTACCCCTGATCTAGACTACATCCCATCCGTATTCATTCAGCATTCTTCCACATCTTTCATGGCTGAGATGCTTTCCATGTAATACTAGTCTCAAATGACAAATGGGCTTGGTAAAGTTTGTATCAAATATTCCAGCCACCCACACGCGCCATTCAGGGCATTCACTGCCTTTGAACAGGAAGGAGAACTGTGCGATTTAAGACATGGTTACAACTTGCTTCATGCAAAGAGGAAACAACATGTTGACTCACAAACAGACGTCCAGGAATTAGCTTGGCAGCATGGCTTCGGTAGGTTTCTCCATCTTTCTGCTTCAGCTCCAACCTCGGGCTGTCTCCACGTGGGCGTAAAATGTCAGCAGCGATAGCTCCAGACCTTACAGCCTCTCAGGGTGAAGTTCAGCAGACGGGCAACTGGCACTGTCCCGGCCTTCCGTCACTGTGTGTCATTGGTTTTGATCAAGCCAAGGACCTTTCTGAGAAGCAGCCCAGTGGCCAGGAGATGAGAGTGCACCAACGGACCTAAGTTTGGATCACATGCTTCTCCCATGAGTGGGCAATGGGGTTCCATCAGAAACACACAGTCTAAGAATTGGGAAGGAATGAAGCCGCAAATGCAAATTAGGGTTGTAGCATAAGGGAGGACATGGATGCTAGCAAGACAAACCACCATTGCTCTCTACAACAGTGGATTACGACTGAGATGGAAACCTGTGGTGGACATTGTTGGCATCCATTCCTCCCCTCCCCAACTGTGGCGGCCAATAGGCTTGTGTGGATTTGATCCCCTTCCTTTTTCCAGGTCTAGGCCCTGACTGGCCTCAGCCAATCACCTTAATCCGTCCATCTTCGCTTTAGTAATTTGTTCAGGTTTGGCAATAACCCAAGCCAAAGCCAGTCAAATGGCTTGGGCCAGCCTCACCGATGGATGGGGGGGCCAAGCACGTGGCCTAAAACAGACCAAAGAGAGAGAAGCCCTGGACATTATATGATGGACATTATATATAAAGCACCTCTCTCCTGTGAGGGATGGTGGAACGTGTGGCCTGGGGCTCCTTACAACCATTCTCCTACCTAGAAGGAAGCCGGTCTTAAAAGCAGTACACACAGACTCCCTGACTTACTGAGAAACATGGCCAGAACCCTGATCACACCGCTCCTGCAGCTTGCCTGGTCTCTGGATTTTTCAGCTATGTGAGCCAACCTGAGTTGGATTTACTATTACTTGCAACCAAAAGCATCCTAATACATACAAAACCCGGTCCTGTATTAGCCCCTTGGCCATCAAAGTCCTTACCTGCTGCCTGAAGGACACTGACCCCCCTCTTGCCACATCCACCCAAAGAATAACCACTAAGAGAGTTCCTCCTGACCTACTGCCTTGTCTCATTTGATCCTTGACTCAGCCTCATGAGGCGGGTGAGGCAGGTGTATTATCTGCATCTTACAGCTGTAGAAACAGGGCAGAGAGCTTCAGTGAATCACCCACGTTTCTGAGCTCTTGAGTGGTGGAGTCTGAACCTGACCCCAGATCCGCTACCTCCAAGCCCATGTGTTCCCATCCCCCCAGGTGTCTAAAGGAAGGTGAGATGGGTGGTCTCAGGAATGGGGGCAGGACCTAAACACGCATGGGTTACCTCCAGGGCTGGACAGCTGAGACCGCAAATGCTTGTCCCCATCTTTTACCAGGACAAGGACGGTGACAGCCAACAGCAGGTGCAGGCTCACCTCACCCCTCTAAGCCACCTCCCACTCTGCCAAGTCCTCAGCGTAGAGCGACGCTCCCCGCCCCAAATGGGTGCCCCCCCCAAGTGCGGAGTGTGACACCGCGTGACTCCCAAGCAAGGTCGTGGTGAGTCAGTCTTTCTGGGAGCAGATCATGGCCCTGAAAACAGCCCGCCCTCCGCAGCCTGGCCCGGCCTGCCTAGCTGGTTCCTGGACACCCTCTTTCACTTCCCGGCAATAACCTCGCCTCTGCTTTCCACCAGCTGGTGCAGGAGGGGCCAGAGAACGGCGCCAGGTGCCGGATGCCTCCCTCCCACTTCTTGGGCACATCCAAGAACCAGGCAGGCGGTGCCAGCCCAGCTTAGTGGAAAACTTGCCCTGCCCCTCCTGCATAAACACGACTCCTGCAAAATAACAACAATAGGAACACATTTTAAAAAACAACCTTTTTATTTTAGGACAGTTTTGGATTGACCAAAAAATTGCCAGGATCGTAGACAGAGTTCCCATAGGCCCCTTAAGCCAGTTTCCCTAATGTAAGCATCTTACATTGGGATGGAACCTTTGTCACAACGAATGAACCGATATCGACACATTACTACTAACTAAAGGCCATAGTTCAGTTAAATAACGTAGTTTTGACCTAATGCCCCTTTTCCGTTCCGGGACCCCATCCAGGATACCTCATTACATTCAGGCGTCAAGTCGCTCCTTAGGCTGCTCTTGGCTGTGACAGTTTCTCTTAGACTTTGCTTGTTTTGAGTGACCTTGACAGTTTTGAGGAGTACCGGTCAGACATTTCGTAGTGTCCCTCAATTGGGATTTGTGTGAAAACCATTAGACTGGGGCTGTGGGTTTTGGAAGGCAGGCCCCAGAGGCCAAGCACCCTCTCTTCACATCCTCTCAAGGGGCCATGTGTCCACATGGCTCAACCCTGGGGCCGTTAACCTTGGTCACCTGGCTGAACAGTGTGTGTTTGGTTACCCCACTGTGAGATTCCTCTTTCCTCCCCTTTCCAGACTGTCTGTCCCCCTTAGTAGGAAGTCCATGTGCATGGTCCACACCGCGGGAATGGAGAGTTATGCCCCACATCCTTAAAGGTGGAGTGTCTACATAAATTATTTGGAATTTTTCTGTGGGAGGTTTGTCTTTTCTCCATTTATTTATTCAGTCGTGTTTATATCGGTATGGACTCATGAGTATTGATTTTATACTTTGGGTTATGTTCCATACTATGTTGCTCAGATTGTTCTGGCTCTGGCCATTAACTCTTCCAGTTGGTTCCTATGTCCCTTTGACATCGCCACACTTCCTTACTTAGAAAATAATAAAAAAATAATGATTATGCATTTTGTCATCCCTTTTCTTTCAAGAAGTATGGCATGTTGATAATCGTTGACACTGGATAATGGGTACATTAGGGTTCAGTACACTACTCTCTCAATCATTCATAACATTCAGTTCTTTCCAGAATAAAAAGTACTGCATGCCAGTGATCTTGGATGTGAGACTTCATGTTGTCCCCTGCGTACCTGTGATGGCCTGGGCAGATGGGACAAAGGTGGTGACAGGAGCTGAGGATGTCGGCTCCCAAGTCAGAGAAGGCTAAATGTCGCAGCCTTGTCGAGGGCAGGGCCAGGGGACCCTGGGACTGCAGGGGGCTCTGTCCCCCAGGCAGGCTGACCAGTGCCTGGCAGGATAGCGGTGAGGGTCTGGCAAGAGGCAACTCTGGAGGGGGATGACAATAGCCAGGAGAGCTATGCTGCACTCCCAGGAGGGCTGATCCAGTCCCTCCCCTCTCTCTTGGGAGCAGTGGCTGCCTCGGCCGGCCGGCCGGGATACCAAGGCAGCCAGTGACTCTGGTGGAATGGGCAGCGGAGGCTCTGGCCCACCTTCCCTTCACCCAAAGCCTCCACTGGGCGCTTGTGGGGAGGGAGGAAGGTGAGCACACCAGAGCTTAGAAAGCGAGGGCCTGGCCCTGTTCCTTGCCCCTCCACATGCCAAGTCCATCTCGTGGAGGGCCGGGCCTCAGAATTCCTTTGACTTCTGGAGTGCAGACGTGCACCTCTGGGCCGTGTGCTCGAGTCTGGGCTCTGCCTCCTCTGCACTTCCTCAGCTGCCCTGAATCTCCCCAGCGCCTGCCATAGTGCTTGGTTCAAGATCCGTGCTGTTCACAGACCTGGGGCCGAACTCCACTAGAGGCAACCCCAGAACTGGCCCGCAAGCGCACAGAAACGCACGTGCGCTGGAGGCCGGAGTCGCTTGGCATGCACACCTGTGTGTGTGGGAGGGCGGGGGCACCCCGCGGTAGGCCAGGCTCTGTGATAGCCAGGAAGCAGAAAGCACGGAGACCAGGCCCTGGCCTCGGGGGAGCTTCCAGCCGGAAATGCCTGCCGGAGCGCTCCCAGCAGCTCTGTGCAGAGTGGCCAGTCCTGGACTCATCTCCTGGGTGGGAAACCTAGCCGAGCTCTTTGAACCAGAGTTCCTCTCCCTGAAGTCTCCCACTGGCCTTGTGGTAGCTGTTTGCTGTGGACGTGACATTCCTTCTCTTGGCTGGCTGGCCTTGCTGTGGCCTTTGGCCCAAAGCCATCGGCCACTGTCCTTTAGCCCCAGACCCGCCCCTGCCACCTGTGTGCTGTCGATGGCACGGGAGATAGGAAACAAGGAAGCTCTCAAGCATGTATGCGGGAGCCCCCACTGCCGGTTCCTCTGGCTGGGGGTGACTGAGGCGGTGGGGGGCAGCTCCGCACGCCCATTGGGTTATTTCTTGGCCCAGACCCTGCGTGGCTCATTGGGCCCTGGCAGGAGCCAGCTTATTGAAGTATGTACCTTTCTCAACTGGCCTGCTATGGTAGCTGTCAGGTTTCTGTTTCTCTTGGCAGGACACTCAGACCCTCATCACGTTCAGCACTGGAGTGGAAGGTTCTGGCACAGATTTCTTAACATTGGATCCTTTATTTTTCTTCCCCGCTGCCCCTCTGGCCTTTAATTTACTGGGAAAAATTAACAGAGACTGTGCTGGACAGTTTTGCCCAGAGAAGGCTATCGGTATACAAGGGCCTCTCTTCTGCCATGGACATTGGAGGAAAACAATCCTAAATGGGGCCTGGCAGTCAGAACAGGCCTGCTGGTGCACTTGGCATCCAGCGCGGGGGACAGGAGGGAGCCTGCCCAGCTGGTTGGGAACTGTCCAGGGCCACCTGTTGGGCTCTCTTCTAGACACGCCCATCCTGCTGGGTGTGTGTGCGTGCACAAGGTACACACACGTCGGTCAGCGTGAGCTAGAGGGTGTGGGCCCTGGGGTCTAGTCCACATGGAGACAAACAGGTTAGTCTGTCCCCACCTCACCTCTCCAGGCAGCTTAGCTCAAGGGGCCCCCGAGAGGGAAGGCTGAACAAGGACTCAGCCACTATCGGAAGCAGGCCCGGACAGGAAAGAGCGAGCAACCACAAGATGGGCTTGCAGGATCTCTGTGCGTGGCCCAGCACGGGCCACCAGGAGATGCAGAAATCCAAAATGAAACCAGGGTGGAGAACAGGGCGAAGGAACCAGTACGGTGATGGTTCATGGCTCCGATCCAGCTAGCAAGGGTGTATTTCGTTTCCATGTCCAGAGTTTTTCAAAAGGTAGTAAGATTTGTGGTCTTGCTTGAGTTCCATCAGAAATCAAGGAAAGCCTATTTGTTACCACCCTCTGGTATTCAACATGCATTTACTTCCTTTCTTTTAATGATTAAAATGAAATGCACTGAAGGATGGGTTTTATTCACTCTGTGTTTCAACAAAACTCAAACAGAAATGGTTGCACAGCCCAGGGCCCACGATGGCAGACAGACCTAGGACTGGCTAACATCTGAGTACTTACCAAGGGCCAGGCACAGATGAAGGACTTTCACACTTACACCCTTACGCCTCACCACGGCACTTGGTGCTATCTCTGCCCTCCTGTTCTGCCTCAGGAGACCAGGGCAGTGTCACCCAGAGCGAATCCAGGAGGCACGGGGAGCCGGGGGCCTGACCCCTCAGGCACTAGCCCGGGAGCTGCCGGGCTCCTGGCCCCGCCCGGACCCTGACGAAGCGATGAGGACACTCACCAGCTGGTGATTGTTTGCCGGGAGAGCCTCCGAAACTCCAGTGGGGGCCTGCCCGATGCCGTCACTCCAGCCCAGCGTACAACTAAGACTGCTTATCCAAACTCGTCCAGGAATGGGGTATTTGGCCACTTTGATTTCCATCTCAGGAATTAAGTAGAAAATATTTTTTGTTTATCCCCTTCCCAAGGAAAGCCTGGCGCTGTATTAATTAAATTAGTCCATGCCTTAATAACCCCACACAGTGAAGGGCATTCTGTCTTTGCCCATTCCTGACCTAGCAGTGCTTCCGAAGGGCCCGTGGTGTTTCCATTGTATGGCTAATGCAGAGGCCGGCAAACTTTCTCCCTACCCTGCGTTTCCTCCTCAGGCTAGAGAAGCTGTTGGGAACAAAGAAAGGCTCTGGTTTCATGTTTCCGGAGGCTGTCCAGGGCGGAGCCTGGCCAACAGGCCTGAGAGACAGCCTTGCTCCGACTGGCCTATAGACCTGCCTGGCAACCAGAGGACAGCCAGTGTGTGGTATAAAAATGGGGGTGGCCCCCTGCCATCACCCTTGCTGGGGGCTTCACAAGCAGGCGCTAGGCAGCCCTCAAGAGTGTGAGAGCGCCACTGGGAAAGGGAAAACACCATCAAGGCAGTCCTATCAGGCGGATGGCTTCCCAAGCCCCCTCTTTTCCCCCACCTTTCTCCCAAGGGCAGCCTTAGAGGGCCTGACCTCAAACCCACTTCGCTAATTCGGCTCAGCTGTGCCTCACACTTCCTCCAACAGCTTCTTTTGTTCTCTGGATTATTTTACTTTTGGGAGTCAAACCTAAGTGCATGAGAACCATGTGGGAGAGCCTGTTGAACAGACGGGCTCTGGCTGTCGGGCCACAGTATGCTTTAGGTCAGAGAGGCGGGAGCCCAGAAATGCTTTTAACAAGCCCCCCTGGGCGTGGCTCAAGGCCCCTACTCTGCGTACCACCACCATGGGCACACCACCAGTGTCCAAAGCCCAGAGGCTCTGAAGAATAGCGGGAGGAGGGAACGGCAGCGCCTCGCCTGGGCTGACAGCAGACCTAAGGAACCCACAGGTGCCTCTTTGGTTTTAGAGTGTGTCAGTCCGCTCCTGGGGTCCCCTTGCTGTCTCTTTGTTCACCTTGCCTTGGAAGGGGTGGGAAGCGTTTGTGGGACACCGGCATGTCCACCCTCACATACTGCAGGGAAGGCTGGTTGCAGGAGTGGGATTTTTCCATCTTTTGGTCAGCCTTGGTCACGTGCTTTGTGTAGCTCATGAGCTGGCACCTGGGTGCTCACCGGGGCCTGAGGTCGAGCACATAAGCATTATTTCACCTGATGAGGCTAGTACTATGATTATCCTCGTTTTATGGATGAGGACACTGAGGCTGGCAGAAGTGGCTCCCTCGAGATGAGCAGCCACTGACAGAGCCAGGATTTTGAACTCAGGCAGTCTGATTTCAGAACCCAAGCATAGAACGCTCTATTATTAGGAACAGAATTCTGCTTTCTTCAGTCCTAGGTCAGGGCTCCATCTCCACTCATCTACTCAGTCTTGTTTCTCAAACCTTTCCGAGCTAAGATGATAGCTCCGTGAGCTAATTCTTTGCTGAACTTGTAGCTACTCTACATATGGGGTCCACATATCAATTTTTAAAAACCGGGCCATTTAAAATACCCTCGTACTTGGAACAATCGTAAAGGTAGGAGAATACCAAGCTTACCATTGCGAAAGAGAAACAGGTGGCTTTCTACAGTACCTTCGGTGCTGCAGTGACCAGGCACATCACCAGGTTCCCCAGCTTTGAGCCGCCTGCCACAGCGCAGTGACTCGCTATGCGAGCACCCCAGGGTCAGCCTTCGATGTGCTGGGAGATGCATACCTTGGCATCCCAGACAGACTGAAGGAACCTAGCCGGGACTCTCATTTGTCCCCTTCAGCGAGCACAACCTCCAGCTTGGGTCTCCTACCTTGTTTTCCTTTCCGGAAAGCTGCTTTCTTCCATCACAGCATGTAGTCAGGTGGTTCAGATCTTCCTAGGAACTAGTAGCCTCCCATCCCAGCCCTTTTCTTCCAACTGGTTTGTTGAAATTTTGAGGAGCCAAAAACTCAAGCCCTTGTCCAGCCAATATCCTGGAGCCGGGGCTGGCTCCCGGGGCCATCGCCCATCCTTGTGTCGGCTCAGCTGCCCTTCTCCCCGCTCCCCACCTCCTGCGGGCCCAGCTGCACACTCCTTCCCCCTCAACAACACAGCTTCACCTCCAGCTTGCTCCTGAGGCCCACCCCTTCCCTTCTGAGCCAATTGTGTAGGAGATTTATAATTAAGGCCAGATATACAAAGAGGTATAATAAACGGCAACAAAAAGAGGAAAGCATGAGACCTTTGAGGGCTCTATTAAATCACCTAACTTCATTCTCATTTTCTTATTCTTGTTTCTATTCCTGTCTTGGAAAGGAGTGCCTTTAATAAATGGGATGCTGTTCTCCCAGCATCCTTGATTTCCTAATTGCAATCATGGTTTTGGGGGTTTGGTCTGATCATGTTCCCAACTGCCTGTTGTAGAAACACGGCCTACCTATCAACTCCCATTAACCAAAGAGATCCTCTGAACTCGACATCCAGTTGACGGGAGCCCGAGCACTACCATTCTAAAGAGAGGGACAAATCAAAGAACTGATTTAACTTCACTCCCTCCCTTGGTCTAGGAACAGCAATGTTTCCTGTCAGCCAGACAGGAAAACCAAAGCTGAGCTGTGCTCTGGCCATAAATTCTCTTCCTTTCAAGGTGAAACAAGTTCAGGCCAGTGTTGATCCCTAGGCCGAGTGGAGCTAACGTGTTGCTGTGAACGAGCCTCCTGTATTTCCAGCCCTTGGCAGCTCTGCTGCCTCCCCTTACCATGGTGGAACTCTCTAGAAACACAAAGGAGCTAGAGACTACCAGTCACCCCTGAACTGGGCATTCATTACCAAAAGAAACCCAAACCCACAGCTCTGGACTACCAATTCCCCAAGGGTCATTTATTTAACAGGAACAGTCTCTAGAGATGTTGCTCTGGATAACCCCATCCCTGCTGGAACTTTAAAAGCTACTCTCCAATGAGCCAAGTCACCACCACTGTTCTACCCAGCCCCTGGCCTGACCAGCTGAGCTGAGCCCTTACAACAAGAAGGGGGTTGCTGTGACTTCCAGGAGCTCCAGATTCTGCAAGCCCACGTAAGTGGCCTCTGCCTTCTCTCAGCTTTCCCCACGGGCCCCATGGCCTCCAGAGGGCTCTTCCCTTAACCATTTTGGTCTCTGCAAGGGCAAGAAGACACCACCACCAAGAAGGATAAAATAAGTTTTTATTTATAGTCTTATAGTAAAGGGGAAAGCCTTAACTTGCAAGACAATTCTTGGGCAGTATGTACAACATACTTTTTATTTCCATGGAATGGAATCAAACACGGACTGAGACTACAGAGTACACACTAGAAATCAGCAAATGCCAGGAACGGAGTAGGAAAAAGACAAAGAAATGAGGCCTAAACACACAAACCCCTTCACTGGGATCTGCTGACCGCAGCCAGGACCAGGGCTGGACCACACGACGGGAACGCGTTCCAGGACACGTGGGACGGGAGCAGGGTGGGGGCGGGGAAGGGTCCGCACGGGGTGGGGGTGGGGGTGGGGGTGGGGGTGGGTTTAGTACCAGGTCAATTGCTCTTGGTATTTACATACAAAATCAGTTGGCTCTATTTCTTAGAAATACACACGGAAAGAAAGGAAGATTTGATCATTACTTTATGAATCTGCCGCTTTGCCATACCGACATCATCAGAAATAGGGACAATTCACTCAGATTCAAATTTCAGTAGCAGGAAATAAATATCAAAACATCATCACTGGCCCTCAATACAAAACCTCTCCCCGACCCGATCCTCCCTCCTCGTCCCACCCCCACCACCCCTCAGCGGCTACCACTTCACCGCTGCCCACTGCCCCCCGCACGTACCGCACGAGTGTCACACGGCCCTCCCTAAGGCTGGCTGAGAGAAGCAGGAGTGAAACAGGCCAAAGACTGTGCTTCAACTCTGTCCCCACTTGTTTTTATACCACAGACTTCTTCAAGGATCTGGTCTTTTAATAGGAGCGATAAATAGCTTTTTAGAAAAAAAAAATCCTTTAAAAGAAGGGGATTAATTCTGATTATTCCAAACCGGTCATCTTCTTAAAGTAGAGCAGTTCACAGATTCACAAAGTCTATCAAACAGAGGTGAGGGTGGCCTGGGAGGAAAGGCCTGGGAGGGGCAGGAGTCCCCCGGGCAAGTGCCCGGCAGGGCTGGAGGAGCTGGTGGCTGGTCAGGACACCATGTGCTCGGAGGGCCGGCCGGCCGTCTGTCCTCCACAGAAAAAGCTGCCAAGTTGGGGTGTTTTGGTTTAAAAATTCCTGGTGGGGACAGGGAATCCCTGAAGGGAAATGTTAAAAAAAACAAAAACAAAAACAAAAACAAAAAACTGTGGAAATGGGGAAGGAGAACGAGAGCTGTTATCCAAGAGCTTCTACGTAAAAATAAAATTAAAAAAAAAAAATTGAAAGAGGAAAAAAAAAGTCTCTTAAATGTTTGTGAGGGTTCTAGGGATGAACTGAAAGGAGGATGGGACGATGGAGGAGACAGACAGTTTGTATTGCTGGCCTGCCCCGCGGAGCTTAGCTGGCCTCCATCCGGAGCTTCTTCCTGCTTTGGGGCTCTTCGGGCTCCGACTCCGAGCTGGAGTCTGAGCCTCCATCGAAGGCAGAGATGGTGCTGCCCTTGGCGTTGGTGTAGAGGCTGTTGTCTGAGGAGGGGTAGTTGGTCTGCAGTTGGGCACTCGACCTCGCCTTCTCCAGTGCACGGACTGAAAGGCAACCAAGCGAGCGGGTTACAGCCTTCTGGAGACTGGGGGAGTAACCAAGTCTCAGCTCAGGGTCCAGCCTGTTCTTCCGAAGGGCTTGCTGGCCCCCGAGGCTCAGAAGTAACACCCTTCTGGTGGCTGTTCCACCCACACGCTTCATTTCCCTCCTCCTTTCCCAGCCAGACCCGGGGGCCCAGTGGACATGGCCAGCCGCTCTGCAATGCCACCCAACCCTCAAGAGAAGGCTTGTGATGTCACCATCCTGCCACAGAAGCCAAGTGTAGAGACAGGAGCCTAAGCTCCCTGTGGGACCCAGCAGTGCAGTGACAGAGGGGAAGCTGGCCTGGCCATGCCAGGCTCCACAAAGGGTGTGAAGGCCACACAACAGTAGGAAAGGATGACATAGGATGTGTCAGCCAAAGAAAAGTTTTGGCTTAGCTCTCTTGTACAAGATCCACTTGGAAAGACAAGCTGGACACTTGGAAGCAAGTCACCAATACACACAGAATACCTGGGCCTTTCTACACACAGCCCCTACATGCAGGCTGCTCGGCCCAGTAACCAACCCGTTGCCACCTCCCGCTGCCCATCCCCTGGGGTTCAGCTCATTGTGAGCCTGGAAGGTCAACCCGTTTATTTTAGCTTATTTTATTTTATTTTATTTTATTTGAGGTGTTCTAACCCAGGTGGTTACTTGCATTTCCTTTTACTTGCATCTTCCATGAGGGAGGAAGAGAAGTGAATTCCCCAGGAACAAAGAACTTGATCAGCTCTCGCTTTCCCCTGTGGTTGTAGGAAAAGGCGGGTGTGAGCATTGGAGAACAGCATGGGCCTGGCCCACAGGCTGCCCTGATTGGACTACCATTGACAACGGGGAGGGCTCACTGTCCCTGAAAACCTGGAGTTTCTGGTACTTACAAAGCACACTCCAATCCAAGGACCTCAAAGCTCTTTTGAGACACCTGATGCCAGGTGTGACCCCTATGCAGGCAGAGCACCTGAGCCCCAAGAAGGGGAGAGATCAGGTCAGAAAAAAGTCTCCAAATGTCCAACCCCTAGACTCCACTGTTCCCTCACTGGCGGCTCAGGTCCTTCCTCAGGCTGGCTCTAACACTCAACTATTCAGGCCCCAGAAGCAGGGCTGCAGCTGCTTATGAGCACACGCTCCGTAACTGGTTCTGACTCTGCAGGCCCAGGTGCGAAGCGCTGACCTGGCCGGAGCACAGCAGGGCCAGCGGCCCCACCAGCTCAGGGGCTCACCTTGCTGCTCCAGAAGGGCGTTCTGCCGCTTGAGGTCATCAATGTCTTGCTGGTGTGTGTGGTTTTTCCTTCGCATATACTGGATATACTCTGTGGCTTTGTCTAGGATTTGGGCCCGGGATGCCTGTTGCAATAGGAGAAAAAGCAAAGGGAACAAAATAAAGACCTAGTCCAAGCAGTGAGGAAACCACGCCTTTCTGCAAGAGCAGCCCGGGGGAATGGAAGCAGGAGGGTGAGGCGGGACAGGGCTGAGGAAACAGTAACTGCTGCTGGGAGCCTTCTGAACGGCACCGGCCCAGGTGCCGAGGGCTCTTCGTGGCTCTCCTCACAACAGCGCACTCCGGGGCAACTCCACCAGGAACCCGAGGCTCAGAGAACCTTACTGGTTTATTCAAAGTCACCAGCTACATATGGCCGAGCCGGGATTCAAACTCGGATCCATAGGACTCCTGAACTTGTACTCCTCCCATTCCCTTTGGTTCTTTAGGCTGCTTTCGAGTCTTCAGCCTGGCTATGTCTGAAAACATTAAAATAGTACTTAACCGAGAGCTTATGCTGCCCACTCGCTGCTAGGGAGTGATACAGGCAGCTGGGCCAGAGAGACAAGAGCAAGATCTAGGGGGAGCCAGCTCGGAACTGCAGTAGGTGTAAAGCTTTTCATCCAGGTCCCTAGATTTCAGACAAACCCTGACTGCATTAACATTTCCAACTGAGACATGCTGCTGTGTCATTATTTCAGCCTTCCTGGCTGCAGAGACCTTAGTGAAAGCTGTCCGAGCTTGATGTCAACACAGGAAGGGCAGGAGATTGGGCCATTTCAGGAAGCAACCACACCTTGACCATGGCCATGGGCAGCCTAAGCACTGCCCTGTTAGAGGAACAAGTTGATAAGCCATTAAAATGCATGTCAGGTTACCACGCCCCTGGAGGTCCAACATGCCTGAAAAGAAGTTCCTCCAGGTTGCAAACATGGCCAGAGTTACTCATAGCCAGGAGGCTAACCGGCCAAACTGGTGGAATGGTACAAAGCTCAGAGGACTGACACCCAGTGCAGGGAAGTCTAGGAGTTGAGTGTAGTGGCAAAGCTTCTTACTCAGGGTAGGGCAGCACCAGACAGTTCGGTGTTACAATCCTAGCGGGTCCTAAACAACCAGAACACAACAGGGGAAAATGGCAAAGAAGACATCTACACTCAGGCTAGCAAAACTAAATCCACTTGTATTAAATCCTGACAATCTCAATTTATATACCTCCGGCTGGGCTGTTGATCAGGGAAATTTACAAGGCCTGGATTTATTCACCACTCCTCACAAGTACCAGAACTTCCAGGCTTTCCTCTTATATAGTATGCTTAAGGCAATTTCCTCAAAAGGAAATTGTTCATATTTAATCCTTTTTATCTGTGGCAAATTATGTGCAAGGTACTGAGCAGACACTGTGGGGAAACAAAATGTATTAGTCATGGCTTCTTTGGCCCAGAAACTTACTTACTATCTAGCTGAGGAGATAAATATATCTGTACCCAGACAAATCACAGGGCAGCCCCGACAAGTGTAACTTGAGCAGTACAGATTAGACAGGCCATGGCAAGGATGGCTTTTGGCTGGAGCGATTACCTACTGCGTGCCAGGCACGGCCCTGGCTCTGTGTGTGCACGCGCGTGCACATGCACACACATATGCACACACGTTAGACTGAGGTGACATCTGTGGGAAAGGGTCACTCTGGGCAAGGAGAGTAGCACAGCAGGGGTATGAGAGTGAAGACTGAGCCAGGTGTGTTTCTGGAGTCAGTCAGCTTCTGTAGCAAGAATGAGAGTACCTAGCAATGGGGGCTTGCGACCCTGGCTGCAAGGCTGCTTCAGATGCTGTTTCCCATTTCTGCTGAAGGGAACTTATTAGGATGTAATTACTAGGGGATAAATTGAAAAAAAGAGGCACATAACTAGAAAGGACTAATTAAAATACTCTGCTTCTCTGGATACTAGAAATGAAATTTAAAATAAGTACTGTAGGATCGGTGGCAGAGTGGCAAGGAAGAGTTTTAGGCACCCAGGAGACAGGTGCGTTCTGGGCTCTGTGACCGCAGACCTAATTTTGCTCTCCATGGCTATTATTTTCTTTCTTTCTTTTTTTTAAGATTTTATTTATTTACTTGACAGAGAGAGAGAGAGAGCGAGAGCAGGAACACAAGCAGGGGGAGTGGGAGAGGGAGAAGCAGGCTTCCCGCGGAGCAGGGAGCCCGATGCGGGGGGCTCAATCCCAGGACCCTGGGATCATGACCCGAGCCAAAGGCAGACGCTTAACGACTGAGCCACCCAGATGCCCCTCTCCATGGCTAATTCTTATCTGACTAGAAATTCTCTCAGACTCCACCTAGCCCTCCAAATTCTATGTACCCCATCAATGATCTAGTTGCTATGCATATTTACATACCAGTCTCTCTTAAAGTTTGCCTATTTTTTTCAACTAACAGTTCCCAGAAAGCAACACTGCAAATGTTCAGTGATGATTCTTCTTAATGAATGACCACAGTGAGTAGCAGCCCATGTGCTACTAGATTCTTCTTCACATAGTCAGACATGAAACCATGAAGTGAAAGTGAGCAGTAAGCACAGCACAACAAACCAAAGAGGGAAAAAGATCCTGCGAGTGATGGAAGTTTCCATTTCAGAGCAGTTTTCAGATGAAGAAAAAATTCACAGATGCTCAGAACACAGAGGTCCCCAAAGAAGGCTGGATTGGTATAAACCCAGCACAAGGCCTCCAGAAGGCTAAGCACAGCCCTTCCTGCATCCCCTGCTGAGAGCACAAGCATCCCAGGCCACCCCTTAGCAAGTCCAAAAGAATGGTTCAATTAACTTTATTTTGCCCTACCCAGAGTACTCACCAAGTAAAATCCAACAAGAAAAAAATTTAAAGCACAAAATACAGAATTCCCCCAAATTTACATGCATGTCTAATCCCGGCGGGTGAGGGGTGGGGCTGGAAGCAAACTGTTGAAACTAGAAAACGCTAGACAGATATCTAAAGTCCCCTCTTCCTGGCTTTCCAAACCATGAGATCATGTGCCTAGCCACAGGATTAAGGTGTGGTTAGGCCCTTCTGTGCCTTTAGGAGTTTCTGCTATGTGAACAGTAAACAAGAAACAGACAAGAACCTTGGGCTTTATGGTTCGGACTGTGGAGTGGCCCCAGGCTTTATGGCATGGACTACGGAATGGCCCTGAGCTTTCGGTTTCTGTTTTCTGAAATGCACTGTTGGCGGAGGTGTGTGTATCTGTGTGTCAGCAGATAGAACTTGGTAAGTCAATGTGTCCACAGATGAACTGTTGCCTTTGGATACCTAGTAAGGACCCAGACAATTTTTCACGAATTCTGAGTCTGCCTTTCTGAGCAGAAACTGACACAGTCCTGAGACAGCACACCCTGTGGCTAAGGGGACAAAGAGGTACCGGGCCTCTTTTGGAGCAGTGTGATTTAATGCAAGTGGCTCTTCAGGCTCCTGCCCCACCTCTGGGAGCCGTGCGAAAATTCCCTGGACAGCCTTGCCCAGGTTCTGTTCCAAAGCCATGGCCGCATTATGGCGCTATAAATGATGGTAAGGATAGTGATGGCAGCAGCTAACACTTACTGGGGACTTATTAAACGCCAGGTATCTTCATACAACCTTCTGATGTATTATTTCCCCTATTTTATAAGTGAGGAAACTGAGGCACAGAGCTCTAACTGGCTTACTTGTAGGTAGTGGAGTCAGGATTTGAACCCAGGCCCTCCAGGACATCTCTACTCTGGGAGCACAGAGGAAGTTATGGAAAAGATCCACAGAACTGCACCGACAGTGTTGTCATAGGAGTCGGAGCAGGAGGGAAAGGACAATGAAAGGGTCACGGGATTCGTCTACAAGACGTCAATAAAGACCCAGGTGAGGATGGTTTCCTTGGGGTAGTCAGAATTTAGGTAAATCATCCTCGCACAGGTAATGAGCGTAGGGATGAGTTGAAGCTGAAGGCTAGTTTTTTAGAATTAGGTTGAAAAAGTGAGAAATGAGAAAAAAGTAGCTTGTAATAATAGCAGCCACTGAAGGAAGACTGTTTCTCTTTTCCTTTATAGACAGGTGAAAACCAAACAGGCTTCCAGCAGAGAAGGAGCAAACAGAAAAAGCCTGAGGATACAAGATAGCGTGGGAGAATGGGGGAGAACGGCCTGACCCTGGCCCCAGGGGAGGGGAGACACCGGCTTCCCACAGTGCTGTTGGCTTCATCACCTAACAAGGGCACGACCAAGATGGCCACAGGAGAAGTCCCGGGGTGGTGTGGCTGAGGTGCCCAGCAGGTTCCCGTCCCGACTCGGGCTCATGCCACTGCTCCTTGCGGGGTGGCATCCCTGCCCACAGTAACAAGGAGACAGAGGCAAGGGCCAACCCAGCCTCCAGAGGCACCCACTTCAATGGAACTGTACTCGGGAACACAGGGCACCCACCTCATGTGCAGCAGCAAGAAATGACGACATAGTTTACAAAAGGACCCAAATCCAAGAGCTGGATTCTAATTAGAACCTTTTTAAGGCCCCAACTGAACCGTGAAGTGGTTAACTGATGTTAGGATGAAATCCAAGGTTACTAAACCCCACTGGAGATAGTAGATCTCAAAATTTTTGATCTAAGGCAAGAGTTCCACACGTTTCTGGAGATGTAAATCTTATTAGAGTAATCTGGATTTGTGTAAAAACCCACGTTGTTTTAGAAAGCAGGTGGAGAGAGGTAAGGAAGAGAAGAATAGTGCTAGAATGTTCATGTTAGGAACACCACTGCTGTTCGCTAGGGTCCTAACCCAGACTCGAGAAGTAATCAACTTGCCCATATTTCACTTTTTCTCCTCACTGTCAAAACCAGATCCGGGGCACCTGGGTGGCTCAGTTGGTTGGGCGACTGCCTTCGGCTCAGGTCAAGATCCTGGAGTCCCGGGATCGAGTCCCACATCGGGCTCCCGGCTTGGCGGGGAGTCTGCTTCTCCCTCTGACCCTCTTCCCTCTCGTGCTCTCTATCTCTCATTCTCTCTCTCTCAAATAAATTAATAAAATCTTTAAAAAAAAAAAAAAAACAGATCCGAACAAGCTGATGTTACCACTGCCTTGTTCCCGCAAGAACCAAAACGCCACATTCTGGGGAATGAAAATAGAACTACCGCCTGCCTCACTAACTGACATCTGTTTTGCACTACATATTTTAAGGAAACATAAAACCATTATTTTCTGAAACCTGCACAAGCTTTTATACATATTAAGGTAAAGAGAAAGCTAGGGCAAAGCCGACATACATTCCCATTTGAGTAAGCCATCTTCTGAAAATAAAAATTCAAGAATTTGCACAATAAATCTGGGTCTACATTAAAGTAGTTCATTCCAAACTGGAACCCCCCATCAATGCCAATAAGGGAGACTATAAGGCTGTGAAGGCCAGAGCCAGCCCAGCCACTTGGCCCCTCAAAGCTTCCTGCTGGCAGGCCCTCTACAGCCTGAAGGACCGTTTTATTGGTTACTACAGGAAGGTAGTCATCATGCCCTTTAAGAGGCTTAAAGCCAGGAGTCACACATTTGTTTAAGGGTCAACACAAATCATGTTTCAAACCTTGTATTCTTTTTTCTGTGTGCCCTAGGTAGTTTGAAATGAAGGTGTGACACTTATTCATGAAGGACAGAGGCATACAGTTCCCCAAAGAGGACATACAGCTGGTAAATAAACATGTGGAAAAGGATTTAATCTCACAATAAAATACAAAATTAATTACTACTTTTTGCCTACTAAATTAGTTCCCTCTCCAAAAAAATTCCAGTAATGGTAAAATTGGAACTCTTAAAATACTGTCAAGACTAGTCTTTACAAATATCATATGATTTCACTCATACGTGGAAATTTAGGAAACAAAACAGAGGATCATAGAGGAAGGGAGGGAAAAATAAAATAAAACGAAATCAGAGAGAGACAAACCATAAGAGACTCGTAACTATAGGAAACAAACTGAGGGTTGCTGGATGGGAGGTGGGTCGGGGGATGGGGTACCTGGGTGATGGGCATTAAGGAGGGCATGTGATGTAATGAGCACTGGGTGTTATTTGCAACTGATGAATCACTGAACTATCTCCGAAACTAGTAATACACTATATGTTAATTAGCTGATTTTTAAAAAAAGACTAGTCTTTAGCATTTGCTTTAAAAAATAAGAAATGAAAGAATGAAGACATGAAAACAATCCTCTTGGAAAGCATTTTGGCAACACACAGCAAAAACCAGATGTTCTTACTGCCAGACCCAGCAATCCAACTTCTAGGAATCTATTCGATGGAAACTGTCATCTACACCAAGATGGTCATCACTACATTTCTTACATAATTAAAGACCAGGGAACAACGTAACTGGCCAACAGAAACATGCCTGATGACTGAATATGAACACTCTTATCAGCTGGGCAAAAAACATCTTCTGTGATAAGCTGTAACATTTCACCCATCTAAAGCATGTATATAAAGAAACCAGAAGGGAATATACAGATTGGTAACACTATCATTTCCTTGCTTCTTAGATTCCATCCATTAGTCCATGAATTTAGCAACAGCAGCTTTTTGGGGGAGGAAAAAAAGGGCAAGTTTCTTTTGAAACCCACTGTAAGACGGCACCCAATTTCAGTCATGTTAACATGAGGTATGGAATGGGGAGCTATGTCTGAATTGCGCTGTTGTCCAAATGGCTAATAAGCACTTGAAATGTGACTAGACTGAGTTAAGCTGTGCTATTAAGTTACGGGGATTTTGTTGAAGTCATACTTATTTTTGCATATTAGGTTAAATAAAATATATTATTAGAATTAACTTCATCTGTTATTTTTTTACTATGTCAACTAGAAAATTTAAAATGCATTTGTGGCTCACATTAAACATGTGCAGGGCAACACTTGTCTCAAAATCTTAGGATAAAGGAAAGGTTATATTTGTGTTAGAGAAAGGGGGTACTGTTTCTTCTTCCCATTTTCCTAAAATTTTTGCAATTTTGCTACAGGGAAAAAAGAAAAAGAAATGCTTCCTAGGAAGGCCTAGGAAACAATCCAGTATCCTTCCAAATCTCAATCTGGAAAAGTGTTAGAACAGCCTCCTGGCTCTCTAGTCCTCTCCACAGGAGTGAGCCCTCCCCTGCTCTGCACTGCAGAGACTTCCAGAAGAATGGGTCAAGGCTTCTGCCCTCAAGGAGTGCACCCCTCAGGTGATAAGACTGTCACAGAGGGAAGGGACACCCAGGAGAGGCCCCATGAAGTCCATGCCCGCAATACCGCGGGGTTCTCTGGGCGGTGAACTGCTTGATATGAGCCTTGAAGGCAGGCAGGGAGAGACAGACTGGCAGGGGAGGCCCAGGCAGGGAGAAACATGGAGGTGCTCCAGCAGGAAAGAGTGCACGGGCTGGGGGGCCCTTGTGTGTGGGTCTCTTCACTGTGAAACACTGATGTCCTCTGGGTGGTTAAGGCTGAAGTTAGACCTTGAGAAGAGGAAGGAGCTCCGATAAATGACATTCTTGGGGAAACAGAGGAGGGGGTACACCCCTCCACAGTAAGGGAAGGAGGAGAAAAAAGCAGGAAGGCAAGGTGGGTATCTTGTTTAGAGAACACAGAATGCCAGTCTTTACCTTGATGGGCACTGAAAAGCCTTGGGAGGGTTTTCAGTAGCACATACATTTATAGTTGCTGAGCCCAGGGCTCAATGGAAACTTGGGCAACTATGGACAACAAATTTAAGGTAGAAAATTAAATTTTTGAAAAAAATTATTTTTTTTAAAGATTTATTTATTTATTTTCAGAGAGACAGCGTGCACACGTGCATGCATGAGTGGGAGGGGCAGAGATGGAGAGGCAATCTCAAGCAGACTCTGCAGTGAGCATGGAGCCCAACACAGGGCTCGATCCCACAACTCTGAGATCATGGCTTGAGCCAAAACCAAGAGTTGAACACTTAACTGACTGCGCCACCCAGGTGCCCAGTTGAAAAATTAATTTTGAAGAAAGTAACTGCCCAGGTTGGAGTTTGGCTAGGAAATACCTTAATGAGTAATGAGGTGAAATGGTTAGGGCAGTGGCTTACATTTTATTTAAAAGATAATCTCTTCAACAGCCCCTATATGACACAAAAACAGTGCTGCTGAATGAACGGCATGCCTTAAAAGGTGCCCACCAGGATGAGCCTCTGTCAGTATAACGTGGCCCAGTGGCTGGGGGCTTCCAGCCTTCAGTTAATAAATATTCATGCACCCTACTGTGTGCCAGGCACTGAGGGAAAAAATAGGACCAAAAGATGTTTTCCCTGCCTTCGTGGTACTTCTTACGGTGCAGTATGGCAGACGGGCAGACAGTTACCAAGTAACCACACAAACATATGTACAATTACAACTGGGATAAGTGCCCCAGTCATAGTGCTGAGTGAGTTTAACAGGAGACTGACCTTGAGCTATAAGAAACGTCAGGTTCCCTGGTATAAGGGAGCTATTTGGTATCAATATCTTAACATGTTAAGAAAAGCAGGCTTTAATGGAAACAAAAGTGATTAGCTCAGTATTTTAACCTCTTATTTAATGCTCAGCATGTCATATTATTGGTAAGTGGTAAGTATAATTCTCTCTCCCAACAAGAGGACAAGACCCTCAAGAGGAGAACTGTCTATTATACCTTTTAAACCTCTACAGCACTCACATGGGTCTTGGGTCTTAATTAAGCAGGTGCACACAACCATGTTGGCTGTTGCTGTTTTGTTCAAGGACTGAGTAAAGCCTCTGGTTTCCTCTGGTGGCTCTCCACAGCCACGTGCCAGAGTCTTTAGTAAGAGCTGACTGGGGCAGTGCACTCATGTTCTCACCCAAAAGGAAGGAATTCTGAACTTAATGCTCACTAGAAGAAACCCTGGTTTTCTTTATTTTCATCTTAGGTTATATGATCTCTTTTTATTATTAAAAAAAATTTTTTTAAACATTTTATTTATTTATTTGAGAGAGAGAGAGACAGAGAGACAGAGAGTGTGCACACAAGCGGGGGGGGGGCGGAGCGGGGGCAGCAGGCAGAGGGAGAGGGAGAAGCAGGCTCCCTGCTGAGCAAGGAGCCCGATGTGGGGCTTGATCCCAGGACCCCGGGATCATGACTTAACTGCTTAACCGACTGAGCCACCCAGGCACCCCTATATTATCTCTTTTTAACACAGCTCTGTCCAGAAAGGAGAACTCCATAGCACAACTGCTTGAGAGCAATTAACTTAAGATAAACGGGCACTTAGGAAGAGACTTAAAAGATGAGAAATTTCTCTAAACCACTGTACAGCTACAAATGGCAATGTTGCAATAGAACCTTTTATCACTAAAGTCAATGATGCTAAGGAGACAGTGAGATTGGACGCTGGGGTTAACTTACGGAGAAAGCAGAATTACATCTCCATGTGAAGGCAAACTGATGGGCTGGTCACCAGGTCTTGAACCCGAATAAACAGGATGAGCTCAGTGCCAGCAAGACATTGGGCAACACTCCCTAGTACCCAACCTAGCACCCTTAACACAAATACGAATTCTGTTAAAAAAAAAAAAAGTAATGTCTTCTTGTAGAACAGTTGTTCTTTTTTTTCTAAAGATGTTATTTATTTATTTGAGAGAAAGAGAGAGAGAACAAGCAGGGGGAGCGGCAGAGGGAGAGGCAGGCTCCCCACTAAGCAGGGAACCCGACATGGGACTCGATCCCAGGAACCCGGGATCATGACCTAAGCTGAAGGCAGATGCTTAACCGACTGAGCTACCCAGGCACCCTTAGAACAGTTGTTCTTGCCCTTACTCTTTCTCTGGTTGACTGGCTGATGGTTCTATTTCCATCACATCTTTCTCCATGGGATGTCCAGTGGAAGAACTATGTTGGAAATAGGAGACTCAAGCAATAGAGTTCAAGGGTTTACTTGCCAACACTGGGACCTATGGCAAAACCCAAATGGACCGCCCAACTATAATGGTCTATTTCTCAGAGAAGCTATGTGGACTCAGAAAAATTTACAGACTTTAAATGATCCTCAACTATCTGTACTTTTAGTGTCACCTACATATGCCACTTCAGGAGAGAGTATTCTAGTAATAATAGCCTCAGTATGACATAGTGCCAAGATTACTGGCTCTACCTAAGGGGAGCTCCCAATATAAAGATATAAGTATTGAAGCAAGATTTCTTCAAATATCTTCAAGTTGTTTACCCCTCCAGTGTGGGAGAAAGCTTGACCTTGGCAATCAGCAGTCCTGAGTTCTAGTCCCCGTCCAGCTACGGATGGGGATCATGATCTCAAGCTTGCTTCCTCATCTATGTTACAGTAATGACAGCAGGAACAGCAGTAATAGCAAATATCCAATTCTATTACTATAAAACCTCACAGAACCGTTGTACTTACTTCTACGTTGCAACAGAGATGTTGGTTATCACGGATTTTTTTTTTTACTTACGCAAAAGGTGACCACTTTTTGTAACATTTATGTTATAATAAAAATAAAGAAAACAGAGGATAGAGTCTGGGTCTTACATTTAAAGCTATTTTTTTTTTTTATAAAAGTATCCCTCACTCTTGGTTAGGATCCAATTCACTCAGTATTGGTTTTGCTTTAAAAATCAAAAAGCTTAGGACATGTATGGTAGGTGATTCAAATATTAAGTGAGAAGTCACCTGGAACTTAAAAGATACCCAAATCAAAAGAGACTGGAGGCCTTCCCTGCAAGAATTGGATCTGAGCTCCCGCAAACTCACAATTATTTACACATAATGTCGCAACCTTAATTACTGCAATACAAATCAAGAATTAGCCAATTTCCTTTGGTTCAAATACCATAATTTTAAAAAATTACAACATTTAGTGAGCACTGGTTAGACTGAGAGATAAAGTATTCTTTCTGTTAGACTCCCTCCAGCATCTGTGAAATGATGCTGGCAGACAAGGAAAATCATGCAGATGGTGGAATTCAGGTGGGAAGGGGCTGACGGTGACTTTACTCATGCTTAGTGTGAAATATCTGGATTATAACACAGAACAGGATTCTGAGATCAGAAAGGCCACCTGGTCAATTCCCACACTAGGGTTTTGTTAATGGGCTCCACATAACCTAGCCCCTCGACCACTCCTCTCCCCTAGTCTTGCTACTTCTCTGACCTCATTTTCGGCCACAGTCCCTTCACTCATTCCACCCCAGCCACCCTGGCCTCTGTTCTTGACAGGCCCAGCAATGCTCCCAGGTTCCCGCCTTTGGGCTATTACACTCGCCTTCCCTCGGCCTGGAATGCTTACCACCAGACAGATACCTGGTTCTTCCTTTCACTTCCTTCAAACCTTTGTTCAAATGTTGCCTCACCAGTGAGTTTTGTCTGCCCTATTGAAAACTGCAACCCTTGGGGCGCCTGGGTGGCTCAGTCAGTAAAGTGTCTGCCTTTGGCTCAGGTCTTGATCCCGGGGTCCTGGGATTGAGCCCCATGTCAGGCTCCTGGCTCAGGGGGAAGCCTGCTTCTCCCTCTCCCTCTGCCTGCCTCTCCCCCTGCTCGTGCTCTGTGTGTCTCAAATAAATAATAAAATCTTAAAAAAAAAAACAAAACAAAAAAACTGCAACCCTTCCCTCCCTGTTCAATTTTCTCCATAGCACTTACCTGACATGCTACAACTTTTTACGTTATTAGGTCACTTTCTATCTTTTCCTCACCAGAATAAGTGCCTCTGCTTGTGTGTTTTGCTCCCTGTTTCCCTAGTATCTAGAACAGTTCCTAGCATGCAGAAGACCCTCAATAAACATCTGATGAATGGAGTGACTGAATAAATGAATGGGCCACAATGAATGACAAACTATTCAGTTTGTAAGGCTACCAAATTTCAAGTGTCAACTTTCTGGAAGAAAGGAGACAAAGGGATTCAGGATACTGTGATTTTAAGGACTTAAAGAAGAATGTTACGGCAATGCAAAATACACTGGACAAAGAAGAAGGTATAGTTGAGTTCCTATGACCAGCTTTAGGTGAGCTCCTATGAACAGCTTCTCCCAAAGTGTTCTCAAACTTAAGAATGCCTAAATCCCCAGGCCTGCCTCCAGAATGGGAGTCAGCAGTGAATCTGAAGGGACTGAGCCACAGGTCACCTCTTGGGAAACACTGCCTTGGTGCCACTCCTGGTTAGCTGTGACACTTAAGGGAGCTCTGTCCATTTAGTTCACCAAAGCCGTTTTAACTGACACCATGGCATATGAATAAGCACTGTCAACAGTTCAGACAAGCACAAGAGATAAATAATCCTTTGCACGTGTATCCTCTGACTAAAAGGATGAGTCTGTCTCTCTATCATAAAGATTTCCTGTGCTGCTGAGAGTGCTGTGCCCAGGAATGTTGTTATTCTAGGTAAGCACCTTAGTTCAAGGCCACAAAACCAAGTCAACACTAAGTAGGCCTAACCCATGGCAAATTCTGATTTTGCAATACTAGGTATTCACATGGCCTGTTTTGCTTTTTTCATGAAGGTCAGACCTACTCCATGCTTCAGCCACATAGAAAGCCACACCTTTGATAAGGTATAAAGCACATGATTGACCAGAGCGACGGTATAAACAAAGTGAAACTATAATGGTTCTCAATTTGACTCTGGATAACCAAACAAACTCAGGACCCCCCACCCACAGAGCTAAATCAAAGCGTACCTGAGAGCAATGGTTTTTCTTAAAAATGCGTACCTGAGAGCAATGGTTTTTCTTAAGATAGCTGCTTTTTAAAACACTGGACCATTGAACAAAAAAGCACAGGTCCTCTTCCCAGTCTGCCATTCATATCACTGAACTGCTGCGGAGAGCAGCTGACTACATTCTGTGTTAAGGATATAACTAACTGTGCAAACAGATGTTTTCTCCAAATTCCAAGTGACCCTAACCCATAGGCTTTTTACTCAAAGTTTCCAACTTTGTTTTTCAAATGTAGAAACAGCTGGTGCCCACCTCTCCAGGGAAAACATTAGTTTCTGGAAGGCCATCAGTGGGGTGGAGGGAAGCAGAAGACCAGTTATTTTTTTCCCTCCATTTCATGAACATGTATCTTTCCTTAAGTCTTTTGTCCCAAAGCTTAAAATGCTCTTTGTATGCCTTGAAATAACAGCTGTTGGAACTGGAAGATCACTGGTGTCCAGGCTGGTTCACATACCTTCCCTGAGAGGTCCCATTTAAAATAAGTACTAACTTTGAACCATACGAAAGAAATTCTCATGGAGGACTAGGGAATCACTGACTTCAGAAATCCTTCGGATTATCCCAAACTTCTATGGGCTATTCTCTACTGTGGAGTTATAATCATTTCGTGAATGAGTGATTTATTATAACTAATTCTAATTTTAAAGGATAACTCCTACTATGTCTTATAATGTCTTATGAGCAGCTCCATCCCATCTGTCATTATTTGTTAAGAATGGAGTAGATGTGTAACGATACCCCAAAGAATCAACAATGAAGGAAATCACATAACTGGAACATCTCTCTCTGCTTCCATTTCTTTCCAGACAGGTGAGTGCCCTGGTAAGCCCCCCAGCAAGTTTCAAGTTAGTGGTGGCCATAAGCTTTCTCAATAAACTCACCTTCTCTCCTTGGAGTGATGGGACAGAGTCCCGCAAACTGTGAAAGCTGTCTTTGATGTGGTCCCTACGTTTTCGTTCCAGTGCATTATGATGAGCCCGTTTGTCAGCCTAGAAGAATGGGAGAAAGAGCACATTAGCAATGTCATTCCTTTTGCTTGGTATAGGTGGGTGGGGAATAGCCTGGAAGTATATGCTGTCAGCGCTGTCCCTGGCGATTGGGCTGGGAAGGATTTGTCGAGGTGGGCAGTTAGGAGTCTCCAGAATTAGGATCTGCTAAAGGGGGAGAAAGGGGTGAGCAAGGCTTGCGACAGGAACATCCAAAGTAGCTCGATGCATCCAGCTCATGCATAAGTAAAATAAAAGTTATTCACGGGGACAAAGTGTAACTCTCCTGCAACATCAGTCTTCCCCACAGCTTACTTATGTGACAGAACAGCCGCCAGTCCATGGTTGGGAAGTGGCCAGGGAAAAGCGCTAGGGGGCCCCTCTATAAAATGTGATCACCTCCACTGTAAGAGATTCCCCATGGTGGGTGCCCAGGAAAGGAGTAAGGTCACTGGTGCAGTGTTTCTTTCCATGTGAAACCCATCACCACGAGTCTGGTCTCCAGCTTGCTAAAAGGGACTAATTTAAGACCTGCTCACCAAATTCTACAATAGAAACTAAAACCTCTAGAAAGCACAGATGCCGTGAATCTGAGATTATAACAGAGCTGATAAGGACACCATTCTGAGTTCCTGTTTTTTTAAAGTGGATCCATGGTGCTATCCTGCCAAGGGCTTCCCCTCACACACACCTATGCCAGAAAGGTTGTTCTTAGACAGCAAATCATTTGACACCCACATGCTCTGAATAAATTTCCTCAGGCACCTGTGGCAGGTCAAGTTTATCTGGCAGTATCTAAACACCCGTGGACCAAAGTCTTTATCCCGTCCTGCTTAGCATCACAAAGAACTATCAGCTGGAGAGGGACGAAGACTGGCAATGGCAAAATACTCTGGCTTCAGGCAAAAGAGAGTGCTGGAGGGCACTGCAAGAGAGCTTCCGCAGTCCCTAAAAAAAGGGCATTCCCTCCAAATGGAACACAGATGCTTAACTTAGTCTAAAGCAAGAACTTTTACACATCCACACTTTGGGAATTATGGAAAATAATATACTCTGAGAATTTACCCCGAATACACAAGGTTGCACTGAGCTAACCCAGAGAGCAAGTCTGTATATGGAAAGCTCGGGTGGTTTAACCTACCCCGAGCACCAGGAATTTTAGATATGAAGCAACAAGAGTAAATAACTTGGCTTAGCACAAGAATGCCTCAAATGAATCCTTGAACAAGATGTACAGACAAAAATTTATAAAGACAAGAGTTGTGGGAATGAAAGGACCTGAAATTCTCTTATCTAATCCCAAGTCTGAGACATTAGAGAGGAAAAGGCGACTGGGAGCAGCTGTGGTACCTGAAGTCACCACCTGGTCTCTCAAGCACAACACCTCACCTACAGCTCTGGTGAACTGGACACCTGGTTCGCATCGAGGCCATGATTCTACATAACATAGCAACTCATTTTGAGGGCAGATGCCTGGGCACTTCTAAAACCCTCCCAATCTTGCTAAGTCTGAATTCATGGTAAAGTGTTTGCTGAACTCAGTGACGCATGGAATTTATGGGAAAACTGAGGGAACGATCAAGTTTGGAAACCAGATATAACCTGAGGCTAGAGGGACATACGCTGTATCACACAGCATTAGAACAAGAATGCTGATGCCTTCTGACAGCAGTATGAAATAACTTGAAAGAATTAAGCATATTTAAGTCCTTTCCTAACTTACTGTCCCCTCTAGTCACCTACACAGGTAAGGTGGGCTGAGCTCTTACCTGGACTATACCTAAAGCACTGAGAAGGTGGAGATGGCATCTGGCATCTACCTCCCTCTCCATCATTTGTTACATACTCCCAGGATGGTTTATTTATATACAAATTAATTGCCCAGCTTTGGTCTCCAGCAACAGCCCAAGATACTCCTGTCTACTAAATCACCCTGATTCCTGGCCCTCCTCCTGGCTTAAAAGCTGTGCACAGAAGCAGGGACAGCAGAGTTACCCACAATTCCTCTTGTTGATACAAATAAAATCCTAATTGTCTGTTTTCTTTCTGGGAGAGTCCTGCAAATCTCAAAAGGTTAGAATCAAGTTGGACTTGGTTTCACTCACGCCTGCACTAGAGGGGTGGAGCTAGGTATAATCTAACACCCAAATCATCCCCACAATGCACTACCCTCTTCCCATTCACTGAGCCCTGAAAGGACTCAAACGGACAAGTCTTTTGGTTAGAGGATTGTTAAGTGAACTTGGCTGTGGACCATTAGCAGAAATCTTGGCTTCTCATCTGGGGAGCCAGCCAAGTTTGAGAAGTTGGCTCAACAAGGAAAGGCAGCAGTCCACTGCCTGGTAGAAAGCCTGGGCTGGGGACTGTTCTTCTCGAAGTAGTGGATGGAATTTCTGTGGTGGTTCCAGGCCCAATTTAACTAGCAGAAGAGTAGAATCTTAGACCAATCCCTGCTGCCATGTCCATCCCCAAGCTGCTACTCTTAACCAGACTCAACTTCAAAGCTCTCAGAGACAATGGCAATGATGTATTTTCTCCTCCCTAGGCCTCATTTGAAAGAGCAAGTTAAAAATATGTAGAACTAACATGCCTAACTCCAGGCAACTCTATACTAAATGATACCTCTAGTGGCTTGAAAGAGCAGATGAAAAACCTTTACACAAAGCTGAGAATTCTGTTCGGGAAACATTTCCAAACCACAGAGATCCATCCAGCCTGATAATAATGCTCCTCTGTCCCCCACTCCAAATCATCCAAATGGAGGGCCAGTTGCCAGGCTTATCACTGCTTTGTTAACGGTCTTCACTTGCTGGCAACCCTTTTCGAAAGGGCCAAGATTTCAGAGTTGAGAATGAAACACAGGGTAGAGACTTCCAGTGTAAAGCATCTGAGATCCTCCCACAAACTCAAAACTAGTTAAAAAAAGGGGGGGGGATGGGGGAAGGGTCAAATAACTGTGTGTCTTAAACAAATAAAGCTCAACTCAGAAATTAGCCAGTTTTCTGTCGCCTGTACTGAGAAAGATGTTTGATAATGAAAACAAGTGGTACCAAACAAAAGCAGGCCCCCAAATACCTCCCTCCTTACATCCTATAGGAGCAGTGGCTGGATGCTGCTACCCTTCAACTTCACTCAATCTGCAGTTTCTGCCAAAAAACCCTTCCTTCAGGGCATCCCAAGCTAACAGAAATCCTAAAGGGCTGTGTGATACTCAAGAGTGGCTCACAGATGCTCAACAGGAACTCCAGCACCAAATCGCTTCCAGCTTTGACGTCTCTGCCAAGGTTTTTACTCAGCCTCTCAATTTTATTTCCACCAAACTTTCCACTGGCAGCCAGAATACAAATCTTCACCCACAATTTGTCCACCTCTGACACTAACAAGCAATGTATATCTTAAGTGTTGTTATATGTTGAAAGCAAACATTATTTTGTTAGCCAAGAAGTTGCTAAACCGGCAGGAGGTCATTCAAGCTGTTCAAAATTGAGGGGAATCTCTTTAAGTTATTTCCTTCCAACTTACTGCATAGAGAATGCATCTTCATTCAAGGCATTACATCAGTTAGCAGCTCGTTTCCTGCAAGTTCTAGGTAAGCAACTAGCATGGGGAAATAAATGCTCCATTATTCAAGGATGCACAAGGTTCTCCAGAACAGTGTTATTTCTTTCAGACTACTTGACATCTAACCCCATCTATAAGGAGCAATCTTCTTGATTTCCATATAAAAAATGCTCAGCCTATACTGAATTGGAGTTGCCCACTAAACACTGCCTTAAAGAATTTCAAAGATTGCATTTTAGAGGAGAGTGTTGCTTATTATTAATAAGCTGTTCTTATTAAACACAAACATGGAAAATACACAAGTTCAAAGTTCTCATCAGAAAAGACCTATTTATTTCTTCTGATGGCAAGCAGATAGGATAAATGAAGCTGGATTTCTAAGCAACTTAAGCAACATGAAAATTACAACACGAAAAAACAGGCAGCTAGGATGAGAAACTCACGAAGGTCCTTAAAAGATGTAAATTTCAACTTTCCAACACCTGTCCTGCTGGAAGCTGACTGCCTGCTAGGTATTTCTAACATCTACTAAATATACGTGTTTTTGAGGCTTATTTATTTTTTTAGTATCATCTGGTGCCTGAAAGAACTTGGAAATGCTATGATCCAAATATGCTGTCAAACTATAGCCATTTAAGAGAGTAAAAATGCCTTGGTCATGAAATTTTAATTGAAAACCACGCTGGATTCCATGATCAACTATTTCCCCATTATGGGCATCTTGAAAAAGAACTTTAAAACGTAAGATCACCTTTTCCTCTAACAAACAGGCATATTTAGGAAGCAACACTGGCATTTCTGCATCACTGTCGACATTCTGAAGCACACACAAAGTACATGCAGCGTGCAGCACTTCTGAGACGCAACGAATTCCAGGTAAAACAGACAGTCGTTTCCTGAGTAAATTCCAATCTCAAAGGCGACCAAGCTCATTCCCTTCTAAATAGATTACAATCCCCCCCTTTTTTAAAAAATATTTTATTTATTTATTTGACAGAGAGATAGAGCCAGAGAGCACAAGTGGAGGGAATGGCAGAGGGAGAGGGAGAAGCAGGCTCTGCGCTGAGCAGGGAGCCCGATGCGGGGCTTGATCCCAGGGCTCTGGGATCATGACCTGAGCTGAAGGCAGATGCTTAACCATCTGAGCCACCCAGGCGCCCCTAAACAGATTACAATTCCTAAAGAAGCAAAGAGTGCTGAGAAGTTAAAAGTATTTCATATGAGGAAGGTCAAGTGAAACTGCACAAATCTGTTTTTACACCCCCTAACATACACTGTAACTGCAACACGTTCAGCTGATAATGGAGGATAAGATGCTGAAAAAGGCTTTGGGTTTCCCTCCTAACACAGTGACCCTACATTTCTCATATACTTTCATTTTTCCCAAAAGGAATTTCCCAAACAGAAACAAAACCAAAGGATCACTTTGTGTGAAACACAGCTGTCCCAGAAAATGATCTTTAAAACGTAACCTCTTCCCTCCAAAAATAGTAAGATAGCATCGATGGAATTGCGAGGTGTATAAAATTTAGTAATAAAAATATTGTTTGGGATTATTTCCTTCAACAAAGCTTATTGGTCACTAGAGAAGATGTTTTCCGTTTGCACTGAGGCAACAGAAAACAATATTCGTCAATCAGTTTCACTTTCTGTTATAGTTAGCCTCACTTCCTAACTGCCCTTGCTGAGAATCTTACGTTTCCCACACAGCAAGGCTGTGCCTACTGTAGTGACATTATAAAACATAAATGAGGGCCTCTTTTTCCATCAGGACCCACAGAACCTTTTCCAAGTAACTTTTTACAAGGTTTTCTATAGCCCTAAATCTTTGGTTGTTCACAGTCCACAGCCTTTTCTGAACTAATACAAGCTTAAGAATAGTTTCCAACAAATTTTAAAAAATATATTTATTATATCTATACTAAATAGCAGGAAATAAACTGGTGTATTCATGGAGGAAAAAGCCCGAAATCCTTTTTACCCTAAGTAGGGTTCACGGTAACTGTTTGATATGCTATAAAATTTATCTACTGCTTCTTCTCTCCATGCTATTGTGATTATTTTGTGCCAGATAATATTTAAAAGTTTCAGCAAGTAGATGTGTCAAATTAAAAACAGAGGGTCAAATCCACTCCCACTGCCCACCTCCCAAAATCAAAGAGAAAAATCCTAGGCACCTTCACACCGAACTAAAAATATCTAGAAAAAAACAATGACATTAGCATTCTAGGAGAGTAGAAACATTTTAATAATAAAGCAATTTACATCAATACCCATGTGGATGGATATTTTGAAAAGCATAAGGCTTTCAAGAACTGTAAGCCAAACTTCCACAAAGAAAACTTTCTCTCACTGGAAAGCCAATGTAATTCCAAGTCAAATAGTAATTCTGCAAAGGAGGCCTGACCAATCCCTATCCTCCAACCCTGATCAAGCCCTGGGGCACATTTTATAACTGGAGACTTGGTGGGGGGTGGGGGGGGGGGGGGGGGGGGGGGGGGGGGGGTGTTTTAAATAGACTGGATCCCAAACATGAAACTCCACGTTCACATTATTAAGGGTCTCAGTGACTAGAAAAAAGAACTGAATTTCCATATACATGCGTAAAGGTAAGTGTCTGACAATATTTCAAGGAAAAATAAGACACAACAAACTCTTTTTAGTGACTATTACCCAGGGATAATTTTTAAAACCCTCTGTCACTGCATACTCTAGATTTTACAGAAAATATCAGCAGTCAATAAACAACATTTTTTCTTAATGCCTATCTGCTTGGACAACCTGCAGAAACTTTGCTTGCTCTAATGAAGAGCAGGTACAAGGACGAAGACTTGCTTTTATCAAAGGTATCACAGTGGCATCCTTCATATTCTAACAAGTTCCCAAACAACTTGGTTGTCCCACACATGATTTCAAAAATCAGAAAAATAACATAAAAATCTGATTTCTAAACTTTCTTTAAAAATAGGAAGATCTGGCAACAGTGAGCCCTTACTCCCACATAACAACAACCCACTGGAGTTTGGTGGCTGCCTTTTCAGAAGAGACATGTGCAATCCAGAACCCAGTCCTCACCTCTGCTCTTTACTTTATTCCTGACGATTTTACTGCCTGGGGCCCCCAGAGGCATCTGAATTTTTGACCCTCATTCTATAAACTTCGTACTGTTCCCATCTGTCAAATGTTAGACACTCTGATGTACTTCTCTTCCTCTCTCTGACTCTGATTTATTTTGTGTCTATCCTTTTTTTCTTTCTCTAATCTATTCATGGAACACTCACAGTACTGTCTCAGACTGGAAAGGAATGAGATTAGTGTCTATCTAAATCCACAGAACCATCTACTGAGAACATTAATATCAAAACCCTGAGAAATTACCAATAACACTGAATGGTCTCAACCACCACCTTTTAGCAAATCTATCTCTGTGATGCCACTTCTCCTCAACAATTTTTCTATTTTCTTTATACCTCTCCTTCAACTCAAATAGGCAGAACAGAATAAGCCGTTTGTGACACTTTTCATATTCAACCTTTGGTTCCCCTACATTTCTAATTTCTGCATTAGAATAATACCAGGCTGTGCTAGATTCTATAGGTCTACAGCAGTCACATGACCACCTAACTTTTGGTTAAAGATGATTTTTTGCATGTGGCTTCAGCTTCACACAACTACGCATATATGGTTTAGAGCCTGCTTGTTCCAAAGTAAATCTGACTACTTTGGCCCGAAGTAACAGTTTACTTCAGAATGATACTTCTCATTTTACACTTACATAGTGACAGCTAGATCCCCCACCTGGAAACTACGGAACGATTCATTTCTTTGCAAACAACACCTTTCACTCACCTACAGTCACTGAAACTTATCACCTGAGAGTCTAGAATGAGGAGATTTGCAAACCCGCCCCCCACCTAGAACCCCCAAACAAGGCCCCGCCTCACCTTAGCGGTTAACAGGAGAGTTTACTACAGTATTAAAAATAACAGAACAATCTCTTTTTCTCTCTGACCCCAAAAAGAACTAGAACTGAACGGAAATGAAAATGAAATGGAGAGTAGGAGACGTACCGCAGATTGAAACCTCGGTTGCTCTTCCTGGAATAAGAGAGAAAAAAATAGAAAATATAGAAGTTATTTTTACACTTCACATTCAATAATAAGAAAGAAAATGCCGGCGGCGGAGGAAGCGGCGGGTGGGGAGTCAGCCCGACCCCCCTCCCTCCCTCCCCGCCCCACGCCCCCTTCCCCCCAGCGGGATCCGGTAGCCGGGCAGGGGGGTCCCGAGCGCCGCCCCTCCTTCCGGGATCCGACTCTGGCCGGAGGGGGTTCAGAGCACTGTCTCCTCCCCTCGCATCCAGCTCGGGGCATCTGGGCACTCCCGTCCCCTCTCCGCCCTCCCTCAACCCCCCAGGATCCGCCGGTCACGGGAAGAGGGTGATAGCAAACCAAGGGGGCAGGTCCTGAGCGTCGTCCCCTTCCCCGGGATCCGGACAATGGGAACCCGGGCGCACCCCGTCCCAGTCCCCTGGATCCTGAGCGGGACAGGGTGGGAGCCGGAGGCCGCAGCACCTTCCTCCACCGGGGGAGGTGGGGGTCCCAAAGGCCGCGTGTCTCCACCCCACCTCCAGTCCCAGAAGGCCGCTCCGGCTAGGAGCCCGGAGGGGAGCGAGCCCGGAGCGCGACGGAGGCGGTCCCAGCCGGGGGGGGGGGGGAGGAAGGGGAAGGAGGAGGCGGCTGCCCGGCCCCCTGCCGCCGTCGCCCCGCTGAGAGCCCCGGCCGCTGTCCCCGCCTGACAACCCGCACGGGAAGGAAGAAGCCCCGGGACTCACGTCGCTCTCCACCTCGATGTCATCGTTATCGCTCATTTCCTACGGCCCAGGGAGCGGCCACTGCAGCGGCGGCGGGGAGGGGGGGAGGGGTGGAGGGGAGGGGGAAGTCACCGACAACAACAAGCCGAGTCCCCCCACACACACACTCACTCACTCACTCACTCACTCGCTCTCTCACTCACACACACACACAACACGGGCGAGAACCACCTCCTCACTGCAGCACCGGATCAACGGCGGCACGCACGCCCGGTCAGCCCCCTGCCACGTGACCGGGTCCGTCACGCTGGGGCCGCTGAGACTTGTAGTTGTCGTCCCTTTGACTGACGGCCCAGCTGGCTCCAGAAAAACTACAAATCCCATAAAGAACTGCACACGGTCGTCGCCAGTCAGGTCTGTTGACGGAGCCCAGAGCGTCTGCGTGTCCTGTGGAGGGGGTGGAGAGCGAAGCGGCGCGGTGCCTGCTGGGAGTCGTAGTCCGCAGACCGCGAGTTGTCAGGAGGTTTTCTTCCCGAGGCTGCAGAGGAGGCTGCTGGGAAGACAGGACACGTGGAGGGAGCTGGGGCGCTTGGAGCCCGGCACCGTCTGAGCGCCCGGCGCGGGGCCCAGGGGACAGGGTGGAGGCTCTGGGGGAGTAGCCGGCTGCCTAAATAACGCTGCCTCTCCTTGGTGCGACTGGTTTTACTTTGTTTTTTTGATGCCTCAGTCGTTCTGCATCGCGCCCTGGGGCGTGACCCGCTTGGGGAGGGGGGAATCCTGCTGCGGCGGACTAGGGGGCGCGGTTCCGAATGCCCACGCGAACCTTTGGGATCTGGCAGTGGGGAGGAGTCGATGGCAGGTGTTAAGTGGTGTTACAGGACTGGCAGGATGACCGGCCTCGCTGACGGACCGCTCCCAGCCATGAGAATTTTGTATTCATTCATCCGGGGGTGACCATCCTTGCTGCTCACCGTGAGGCTCATACGTTCTTGGACCCCCGATCCTCAACTACCATTTACGTGGAAGTAAAACCCCTTTTGGGTTTGTGGTAGCCCAGGTAGATGAGGGAGTGCCCAGTTCAGAGTGCTGCAATTAAGAATTGCAAAAAGTATCAAAACGGGAAACTTGTGCAGCTCTCTATCCAGTTAAAACATATTTATTACATCAATATTTATTGAACACTTATCATGTGCCAGCACGGGGATACCATAATGTATGAGATGAGACTGGTCCCTGACTTCATGCAGCTCACAGCTGTGGAAACAAAAATGATGCTGCACGGCCATCATTTTAAGAGTGTACAAGTCCCACAGGAAGAAAAAACAAGGTAAGACACTTTGAACCCGAGATAAAGTAACTGACTTTTACATCAGGTGTCCAAAGTGAATGAAATTTCGGGCTTTTCCCATAAATTACCAATTCCCTAATGAAAACCATTTTATCACTAACTTTTGAATACAGAAATTTGGGGATATGTGACATATCTTCCCATGTGAGCATAACATCTGTGCTTAAGACACAAATGTAAACTATGGTAATCTTCCCTTTACATTTTTTCCTTTAAATATCTGTTGTAATTTTTACTCAGTGATCCCATCCTAGTGAAGCTGGCACATCTTTGCAAGTGAACTTATCTTTTCTAAATACTTTTGTCTCCTAGTCTTCCTTTCACATCCAGTGGGGCAGATCATTATAAGAGCTGAGACAGGGAAGTAGTTCTGAGTGAGTTAATTAGCTGGATATTAGAAACTAGGGCTAACTCATATTAGAAACTAGGACAAACAATTATTTGGCGCCAGTTATGTGCAAAGCATTATAGGGCAACACTGGCTACAAGTTAAAATCACTTTAGGGGGGCACCTGGGTGGCTCAATCGTTAAGCGTCTGCCTTCGGCTCGGGTTAAGATCCCAGGGTCCTGGAATCGAGCCCCGCATTGGGCTCCCTGCTCCACAGGAAGCCTGCTTCTCCCTCTCCCACTCCCCCTGCTTGTGTTCCCTCTCTTGCTGTGTCTCTCTCTGTCAAACACATAAATAAAATCTTTAAAAAAAAAAATCACTTTGGGGCTTTTAAAAATTCTGATGTCCAGGCTGCACCCCAAACCAATTAAGTCAGAACCTCTGAGGGCAAGAAGCAGGTAGCAGTATTTTTTTTTTTTAAAGCTCTCTGGGTGATTCCAATGTGCAGCCAAAGTGGAGAACCACTGCTACGGAGGATGCCAAGTTAAATAAGGTAGTCTCTCACTAAATGATGCATTTTACAAGAGTGAATTTTATAGTTTGTCAAATATTATATTTCAATAGAGCAGTTATATAAAAAAATAGGATAATCTTTGCCCACCTGGAATCTAAGAGCTGACAGGGGAATAAATTATGAACACAAATAATTGCAATGAAAACAGACTAGGTACATGTTAAATTAGTTACCCGGGCAGTGAAGGCCTTAAGAGCTCAGAGGAGGGAGAAATATTTCCAGATCTGAGGGGGGTGGGGAGATGCTGGTGATTAGGTAAATCTTAGGCTATCAGCTCCATCAGGGCAGAAACTGAGTCTGCAGAGACTACATCAGATTTTGGTCACCATGAATCCCTAGTTGTTGGATGGAGGCCTGGGCACATAGGAGAGATGGGGAAGAAAGGCTTTCCAGTCAGATTTTAACACATTTCTTTTTAGTAATCGATAGAATATGAAGCCCATCAACCCAGTTAATAAATTTTTTTTTAGTAAGAGCACATGCCTGCACGCATGTGCACGGGGGGCTGGGGGGGCAGCAGAGGGAGAGGGAGAGAGAGAATCTTAAGCAGGCTACAAGCCCAGCATGAAGCCCAACTCGGGGCTCAGTCTCACCACCCTGAGATCATGACCTGAGCTGAAATCAAGAGTCGGACACTTAACTGACTGAGCCACCCAGGCGCCCCCCAGTTATTAAATTTGACCTAAGAGACATAAATACTGCACCCAACATTAATAGAATATGTTGTTTTCAAGCACTCATGGAACATTTACAAAAATTGAGCATGTTCTCAGTCATAAAACAAATATCAACAATTTTCAGAGGACTGTAATCTTGGGGAGCATGTTCTTGAACCTAATGCAATTAAAGTAGAAATAGTAACTAAAAGATAACTAAAAAATCCTTATAAGTTTGGAACTTAAGAAACACTTTTAAGTGACCCAAATGGAGGGACTTTCACGAGCAAGGTGTATACACAGGAAAGGACCAGACATACAAGAACAAAAATTTCCTCTAGTTTTCCTTTTTAGTACTTTTCTGATGTGAATAATAATCTTGGACCCTTAAGAACTCATTCTCATCTCTGCATGCTTAAGTGTCTTTGGTAAAGTCCTGTGTGAATGTATCAAGACTGGGCATTGTCACTGGGCAACCTAATCTAGCCCCTTGCTACTTCAAGTTTGGTTCAGTGGTATCCACATTACCTTGGTGCTTGTTAGAAATACAGGCCCCACCCCAGACCCACAGAATCAGATCGGCAATACGACAATATGCCCAGGTGATTCATCCACACAGCAGAGTTTGAGAAGCCCTGATGAGGGATGAGGGGCCAGCAAGTGGGGAGGGCAAGCAGATTACCTCCATTTTCTCCTCAGCTCTTCCTCAGTGTGGCTTCCACTCCACTACTTGGCTAAAATCACTCTTATCCAGGCCACCAGCTACCCTGTATTGCTAAATCCAAAGCCCTTATCTTATTTGACCCGGAGGTAGCCTTCTTCACTGTTGACCCCTCCTCTTTCTCGAAGGCCAAGAAGTCCTCCGCTCCTTCTACCTCCTTATCTGTTTCCTCCGGTTTCTCTTGCCTGTCAGTGTTTGAGTTCCAGTGGCTCTGTGCTGGCCCTTGCTTCTTCCCCCTCCTACCCTCTACCTCGTGGGATCCTCTGCCTCCCCAGGCTTTCATGGCCGCCTCTCCGATGGTGGCCCCAAGACCAAGTCTCTTAAACTCTAGGTTGTTATATTCAATTTATTTCTGGACACATCTACTTGGATTCTTCCACAGGCAGCTCAAAACTTGAGGCTTATGGATGAATAAGAAAAAGTAGGTTTGACACAGCATTTGGAGTATGAGTCACTCAAAACTGAACATATCTGTATGAGTATATATGTGTCGAGAAATACGGAGGATAGTCAGCAAACATTTAATAGCATTTGTTTCTGGGAGGTGGGACTTCCGGTGATTTTTCTTTTCTTTTTAAGTGAGCAACATCATTCCCGAGCAAACAGTAGGGCTATTAAAAGACAACCACTATCTCAGTAAGTCTGTTATCTTTCCTAAACAGCAAACTTCTCAAGCCATAATCCTTAGGAAGATGGTCCCATCCCTTTCCCGTGACACTTGTGCTTGCTTTCTCCTTATTTAGGGGGTGGGGCTGGAACCATGAGGGGCTCAGCAGGAACCAGCTGGCACACTCAAATGAGGATCATTCACGGAGTTTTTAACAATGGGGTTGTTTACAAATATGTGGGCAGGGTGTAAAGAAACTACAAGGAATTGCACAGAACCCCTGGGACTCTGTGCCCACCCACACCTGTAGGGGAGAGAGAATGAGTGGTTAACAGAACTGGGATGGAGGCTGTATGAAGAGGGCCCTCTGAAAGGAGCTCAGATCCGGGGTCCAGGACAATTGGATCTGGAAGGCCAAGACAAAGGTTTCCGGCACTGCAAAGGACCCTTGTTTCCTCTTCTCACAATTTCAGAGAGAGCTGGAACTTCCAGCCCTCTTCCTGACTATTATCCACCCTGCAGAAAGATGGATCTATCAGAAATGAAGTATCCTCACTCTTCTAGTTAAACCTTTCTATCCCTCTCAGTGCCCTCAGGATAAAACCTAGGCTCCATAGTTTGGCACATAAGGCCCTTCATGATCTGGTTCCTTTGCCAGCCTCATATTTTAGCTCCTGTTCACTCACCCTCTACAAATCCAGCCATGCAGAACTTCTTGTCGTTCTCCCAAAGGACCATGTTTTCTTCTGTGTCCAGGGATTTCCACATGCTGTTCCTTCTACCCTGAGTGTTACCTCCCCCAAATACTCCCAATCACCCATCCCCTCTTTTCTTCTCATCCTTTGGGGCTTAGCCATCACCTCCATCAGGAAGTTCCTCCTGGATTCTCCAAAGCTGGATTAAGGAGACTGGGCTGAACCGCAGGGAGACAGTTTCTCCTCTCAGTCTGCAAGCCCATGAGTCACTCTTCCCAGGGGGAATAAAAGATGGAGTAGGAATGCCAGAGTATTCCTCCCATAGTTTTTCTTCCTTGCAAAGAGCACTATTCAGTCCCTTGAACCCTCAGCCTCCAGTTCTGGGAACAATAAATTTCTGTTGTTATAAATTATCCAGTCTGTTGTTCTCTGTGATAGCATGAGTGGACTAAGACAACCCCCAGCTGTTTTGATTTGGTGTTTGTTGATTTATTTATGAACTATCACCTCAGACCATAAGCTCTAGGAAGTGAGGGACCGAGCCCATTTTGCTCCTACTCATATCCATGGCACCAGCACTGTAGCTGGCAAATGGGGGTGGTGGTGTACAATAAATAGGGTGGGACTGAACCTTGCAATTATTTATTTCAACCCCATCATAGTTTATAGGCTGCATGGACAAATGTTAAAACACGCTTAGAAGTATCTGGGGGAAAAAAAATCATGAAGATTGCTTTATCTTTGCCCTGGGGGCTGACTAGAGCTTCCCTCCCTGACCTAAACATCCCTGGGTGGATGGAAAACCAGGAGACTATTTGGGTCCTGCTTGGCACACTGTGCTTGGCAGGGCGGTCCCTGCTAACAGTGCCTGGCTCGGAATTCTTCTCAAAATGGCTTTCAACAATTCTGAGGACTTAGGGGTCAGGCTGGAGAGGAGGAGATTATGTCAAGGGCCAATCTGTGTTTAGCCTATACTTTACTTGTAGTCCTTGAACTAATGTGATTCCTTTGTCAGGAAACCAAAGGCATTGGTTCATAGCTTGTATAAGAAAGAGCCAGCGGGGGCTGTTTTGTTCATTTGAGCCAGGGTTAGCTTCCTTGCAGACATTGGAAGTTTGTTGATGGAATTTGTTCCATTGATCACTTTGGCTACTGTCAGTGATATACAATAGAGTTTATATTATGTATGAGGAATTTTAATACGATGGAACAATTTTGCATATATTATTTGTTCCATCATAGCATCAAAGCCTAAGTTACAAAGAGCAAATAAATAAAAATCACAGATCTTTAACGGAGATGTGTGAGGTTGAATGGGACGATCACTTTTACTTTAAATAATAATTTAATCAGTCTCCATTGTGACGCTCTCCAAAAGGCAAAAATGTATTCCAAGGGTCAGTGTGGAAGTCAGTGCTTAGTGTGACAGATTCCGCAGCTTTGATCCGGCTTCCTGCTTTCTGTAGCAAGAATATTTGCCTACAAATATTACAGTAGGGGAACATGGATGCCCCAGGGCATGTGGTTCCTTAATAGGGTGTCCTTTGTCTCCTCCCCAGGACAAAGTAGAGACCCTGGACAGAGAATGTTTCTCAGAAACTTTGTGGAATTCAGATACCCATTGTCAAACTTTAAACAAATCAATTGGTTAATTAATGGTGTTATTTAATCTGATGGCTTAAAACATTAGACATTCATAGGAAAGGGAAGATGGGAGAGAGAAGTGGCTGCTGGGGTCCAACACTGAGGTGTCTGAGCGAGTCAGAGTGGAAGTAGCTCCAAGCAGGGGCCCCGGGGTACTGGTTCCGCTGGAGTTCTACTTCCCTCTACATGCCTCTTCTTCCCAGAGCAAACATGAGAGAACTTGCACTAGATGATGAGGATTTCGGAATAAAATGAGATTATGTGTACACCAACATTTTTCTTTTGGTTTTCTTTTAACTGAGGTGTAATTTACATAAAGTAAAATAACCCTTTTTAGTGTATATTTCTTTTTTCTTTAAATTTTTATTGTTATGTTAATCACCATACATTACATCATTAGTTTTTGATGTAGTGTTCCATGATTCATCGTTGGTGCATAACACCCAGTGCTCCACGCAGAACGTGCCCTCTTTAATACCCATCACCAGGCTAACCCATCCCCCACCCCCCTCCCCTCTAGAACCCTCAGTTTGTTTTTCAGAGTCCATTGTCTCTCATGGTTTGTCTCCCCCTCCGATTTACTCCCCTTCATTCTTCCCCTCCTGCTATCTTCTTCTTCTTTTTTTTTTCTTAACATATATTGCATTATTTGTTTCAGAGCTACAGATCTGTGATTCAACAGTCTTGCACAATTCACAGCGCTCACCATAGCACATACCCTCCCCAATGTCTATCACCCAGCCACCCCATCCCTCCCACCCCCCCACCACTCCAGCAACCCTCAGTTTGTTTCCTGAGATTAAGAATTCCTCATATTAGTGAGGTCATAAGATAACATGTCTTTCTCTGATTGACTTATTTCACTCAGCATAACACCCTCCAGTTCCATCCACGTCGTTGCAAATGGCAAGATCTCATTCCTTTTGATGGCTGCATTATATTTCTTTTTTTAAAAAAATATTTTATTATTTGAGAGAGTGAGTGGGGGGAGGAGCAGAGGGAGAGGAACTAGCAGACTCTGCACTGAGCGTGGAGCCTGATGTGGGGCTCGATCCCATGACCCTGAGATCACCACCCAAGCCGAAACCAAGAGTCAGCTGCCCAACTGACTGAGTCACCCAGGGGCCCTGTTTTAGTGGATATTTCTGTCAGTTTTGACAAATGCATATAGTCATGCAATCTACCACCACAATCAATATATAGAATAGTTCCCTCACCCCCTAAAATTCTCCTGTGCCCCTTTCTAGTCAACCCTTCCTGCCATCCTTGGCCCTTGAAAACCACAACTGACCTATTTTCTATAGCTATAATTTTGCCCATTCTGGAGTGTCACGGAAGTGGCATCAGACAGTGTGCAGCCTATTGGGTCCAGCTTCTTTTGCTTTGCATTTCGGACTCATTCATGCATATGTCACTAGTCCACTCTTTTGATTGCTAGGTAGTATTCCATTGATGGATGTATTAGTTTGTTTATCCACTTACCAACTGCAGGACATTTGGGTTGTTTCCTATTTTGACCAGTTTCGATTATGACTAGAGCTGCTATAAGCATTTGCAGACAGGTTTTTGTGTGAACATAAGTTGTCATTTCTCTTGGATATGTACTTACACGTAGGATTGCTGAGTCTTATGGTAAGTGTATGTTTAACTTTATTAAAAACTGCCAAACTGTTTTGCAAAGTGGCTGTACTCTTTTGCATCCCCACCAGCATTGTATGAGTGTTGTGATAATATTTTGAAAAGTAAAAATTTCTACATATCACTTATAAAAGCAGGTAGAAAGCAATTTTCCCAGGATTGAGAGGGGCAACTTAGAGACAACTCTAAATTGTTTGCCAAACATACAGATTGCCAGCAGAATGCACAGAAATCAGCTGAGAATGTTTACTGAGTCTTTGGAGCAATGCTGCAAAGAATATTGTTTATTTAGGATCACAGTTAATACTAACAGACATTTATCGAGCACTTACCATGCCCTAGGTCTTGAGTTTCCTGCTCTACACAGACCTTCACAATGGCCTTATTATTAGCCCACCTAACAGGTAGGGACACAAGGCCCAAAAAGGGTAAACAACACACCAAACAAGGGCAACCCAGCCTGTAAGAGAACTAACAGGGAATAAAATCCAGGTGTGTTGGATTCCAGACACTGTATCCTTAAAACTGCTCTCCTATGCTGGTCTTTTAGCTCCTTATAATTACTAGTTATTAGCATTCATCAGATTCTACCTTCTGCTTTTCCTTGCACACAAAAACCGGTCCCAGGAACACGGGGCAGAACTCCAGCTTTGTGCCCAGCAGCTCTGGGACTTTCCGTTGCTGTTCTTTGAATCCAAACTGGGCTCAGTCCTCCGCTCTCAGCCTTCCTGGCTTCCTCCGAATCATGCTGTAAGTCACACATCATTTCTTTGGAGAATAATTTGGGAAGACAGCCCCTCGCCACTGAATGTAGGAAAGTCCAGGAGAATGACCTTTCCCTTCCAGTTTGAGAAGGTTGGGCTGAGTCTGCTGCCAAGACCTGGAGCCGGTTCTTCCTCTACAGCTTTTGCTTGGATGTTGGTCCACTCCTGCCACCACGCAGAAGCGCAAGGAGGAAGAGTTGTAGGGGGATCACCTTGTATTCCAAAGCTTTTGCGTGCCTTGGAATCATCAGATCCAGATAGCTGTGATTTAGAGTTGACAGGGACCCTGAAGATCACATATTCTGACCCCTCAGACCCACAGAATTAATTCACTGTGGACTTCTGATTCTATTGCTTACTGGCTGTGTGACCAGGTGATTGACCTCTCTGTGCCTAAGTTTCTCTGCCCATAAAATAGGGAAGTGATACACACAGGGTGTTTTAAGGACTGAATAAGCAATGATGAGAGCCCAGGGCCAGGCAAATCGTAAGTGCTTAATAAATGATAGCTTACTATTGATACAACACAGAAACTGTAAGTGACACTTCTAACATCAACGTTTCTCAGAGCAGAGTTAGAGTTAGGCTGTGTGGTGCCTCAAACCGGATGCTTGGCTGGGACACGGGAGAAATTTGAGGCTAAGAATGGATTGTCAAATTAGTTAGTTTTGTGATCTGAAGCAGTCCCTGAACTTCTCCTCTCACTTAACTTCAGTGATTACCTCTGAGAACTGCTCCTTCTGGCCATCATTCAGATCTCTTAGAGTAATAAAATAAAAAGAACTATCTGGCCAGTCTTTTCCTTCAGATTATCACATCCTCCTTTGTTCTACTCAGTAATAGTTTTAGAAGAAAGGATCCTTGGAGCTAGAAAAACTTTCTGTGTGTATTACCAGAAAGATAAAGCTCTTAATATGTAATAGAAACGATGGTAGCACGGTACTGAGCATTTTTGCTGTGCAGGTGCGGTGCCAAGCCCTGCATCGCATCACAGAAACCTCCCAGAAGCTGGAGTTGAGCAAGGTCAAGTAACTTGCCCAACGTCACTTAGCTGGTAGGTGGCAGAACCAGGATCTGAAACTCAGTCTCTTGGATGCTGAAATGTGTGCTCTTCACTGCTGCCTTGATTAGGAACATAAGAGAGAGCTTTAGAATGGAAAGGAAGTTTGGAAATGTCCTGGTCAGATGACCCCAAACCCCTCCTTTTGATCAAAAACAGCATAGTTGCTGTTCTATCTCTGTGAAGTTACTCCCTGCCTGCCCCATTTGGTAGAATAGTGAGTTGGAGAAGCCCGGCTTGCAAATTCCTTGTGTGGATTGAGACCTCCGTGTGGTCAGCATAGTCTGAAGTTGTCATGCACTTGACCGAGGTGGGCATTCAAGGGGTGTTAGGGTAAGGTAAGGCAGCAGTTAGAGATGCCGGTTCCCTGGGGTTGCAAAGTAGACCTTGAGGTGTCTAGAACACTCAGAGGCTCTTTCTGAGGGTAGGTGGGGAAAAGGCTGTGGCAGCTGTCATATCACTTTGCAAAATCCAACAGTCTCTTCCAACTGCCAGAGCTGAACCCCACGCTCTGGGCGTTCTGCGCCGGGCATTTGAGGGACGGCAGCTCCCGGCCCAGCCTGCCCGCTGACTGAAGACAACACAGCTGTCTCCCGCTCTTCCTTCCCGCCACGGCCAGGACCTGTGTGACGTGGAACGAGTCTCTCGGGGATCAGTTGAACAGTTCAAGCTGTAAGCATTTTGATTAAAATAAACAGATACATAGGAATGATAATGTGTGAACAATTGTTCTGTATTTATAGAAAGATCTTCTAGGCCACACTTCCCCCACCTCTGTAGCACAATTACAGGCCAAATGCTGTGGCAATTCAAGGAGAATGAGAGGAAATTTGCTTTGAAATAGGAGGAGAAACTGACCTGGCTGGTTTGGCAACAAGTCCAAAGAACACAGTGTCCTCTGGATGCTGACAGCTGCTGGGATAAGTCTGTTCTTCTTGATGGTCAGGCCGACCCTCTTTGGCCAGATGACTACTGGCAAGTGGAGAAGGTCAACGACATTTATGGAAAGCCCACTCCATCCTTGACAGTGAAATGTACCGAGGCAGGAGAGGATAGAGATTTTTATGCAGTGATAAGCAACAGAAAAGATGTCCACAGTGGAGAGGGACACCAGTGAAGCAGGTTACAAAACAATACATAACATGATATCACATTTAGGTATTTTTACAAACAAACGAGTATGTAAATTATCTGAAGGAATACATACAAGTGGGATTGAACAAGACAGAGGGAATTTTCACTTTTCACTAAGTATACTTTGGTTATTTGAATTTTTCCTGAAGAGAATGCATTGTTTTTTTTCCCCCCAGTATTCTTTGGTAATTATTACAATATCATTTTTTTTAAAGTCAGGTTTTACTAAAGTCAAATTTACATATAATTACATAGTAATTACACATCTATATTGGTAAAAGCACTCTTTTAAATGTGTATGGTTAGATGAGTTTTGGTAAATCTATACAGTCATGTAACCACAACCGCAATCAAGATATAGAACATTTCCATCACCTGGAAAGTTTCTTCTGCTTCTTTGCAGTCTCCTGCTCTTCCCTGCCCCAAGTGACCGTTGATCTTTAAAAAAATGTCAATAAATGAAATCTTATGGTATGCAAGTAGCTTTTTATTCTGGCTTCTTTTGGTAGCACAATGCTTTTGAGATTCGACCATGTTGTTGCTTGTAGGACTTTGTTCCTTTTCATTGGTGACTACTACTACACTGTACCATAGTTTCTCCATTCACCAGTGTGGCTTGTTTTCCGCTGTTGGCAATTATAAAGAAAGCTGCTATAAACATTTCCGTACAAGTCACTGTGTAGCTGTAAGTCTTCTTTTGGGTAAACACCTAGGATTGAGATTGTTGGGTTATATATTAAACGTATGATTAATTTTATAAGAAACTGGCAAACTATTTTTCGAAGTGACTGTACCATTTTGCATTCCCACCATGAATATCCCAGTTGCCCCACATCTTCATCAGCTTTATTTGTTCGCAGTTGTGTGGATTTGAGTCATTCTAGTAGATATGTAGTGTTACTTCATTATGGTTTTAATTTGCATTTTCCTAATGACTAATAATATTGAACACCTTTTCATGTGCTTGTTGGCCATGTGTATGTTATTTTCAGTGAGGTCTCTTCAAATCTTTTGTTTATTAAAAAATTGTTATCTTTCTAATATAGAACTGTAAGCGTTCTTAATATATTCTGGATATAAGTTCTTTATTAGAGAGTTGTTTTGGCAAATATTTTCTCCCAGTCTGTGACTTGTTTTTCCATTTTTCTGAATGGTCTCTTTTGAAGAGCAAAAGTTTTTCATTTTGATGAAATGTAATTTATTCTCTTTTTTTCTATGTAGTTTTTCCTTCTTGTGTCCTATTTAAGAATTATTTGCCTCACCCAATGTGACAAAGACTTTTTCTCTATATTTTCTCTTAGAACTTTATAGATTTCCTCTTACGTTTAGGTCTATGATTCATTTTGAGTTGATTTTTAACAGCTTTTTATTTTTATTATTTTTTAATTTTATTTTATTATGTTAGTCACCATACATTACATCATTAGTTTTTGAGGTGGTGTTCCATGATTCATTGTTTGTGTATAACACCCAGTGCTCCATGCAGTACGTGCCCTCCTTAATACCCATCCCCCACCCCCTCCGCTCTAGAACCCTCAGTTTGTTTCTCAGAGTCCATATAGTCTCTCATATTTAACAGCTTTTTCAATAGGTATAATTCACATATCATACATTTAATCCATTCAAAGTGTACAATTCAATGGTTTTTAGCATATTTAGAGTTGCAATCATCACTAATCTGATTTTAAACTTTTCATCAAACCAAAAAGAAACCTCATTACCAATTAGTAGTGATTCCATACTTTTCTTCCCACGCCCTCAGGTCTCGGCACCCACTGATCTACTTTCTGCCTCTATAGATTCACCTACTGAGTTAATTTTTATATATGGTAAAAAGATAAGCATCAAAGTTCACTTTTGTACATGTCTGTCCAATTGTTGCAGCAGCATCATTTGTGGAAAAGATTATCTTTTCTCTAGTGAACTACTCTGTCATCCTTGTCCATAATCAATTGCCTTATATGTGTGAGTCACGTTGAACTCTCTATTTTGTTTCATTGATCTACATGTTTATCCGTATGCCCAAACCACACTGTCTTGATTAATATAGCCTCAAAAGAGATTTAAAAAGTGATCATGTGAGGCCTCCAACTTTGTTCTTCTTTTTCAAAATAGTTTTGACTACATTCTTTGCATTTCCATATAAATCTTAGAATCAGTTTGTTAATTTCTAAAAAAAAACAAGCCAGCTAGGATTTTGATTGGGGTTGCTTTGAATCTTTAGGTTAATTTAGGAAGAACTGACATTTTAATGATATTGAGTCTTCTTTATTCATGAACTTAGTATATTTCTCCTTTCTTTTTTAGGTCTTCTATAATTGTTCTCAGCAGTATTTTATAGTTTTCAGCATTAGATGCTGCAATTTTTGTTAGAATTATTCCTAAGAATTTCTTGGTTTTTTGGTGCTAATGCAAATGTTATTTTTAAAATTTCAATTTCCAATTGTTTACTGTTAGTATCTTGAAATATGATTTTTGTATACTGACCTTATATTCTGACTTTACTTAATTCACTTATTCTATTCTATTCATTGTTTTGTAGATTCTTTTCCTTTTTGTTTTTTAAGGTCTTTTTTTAGAGAGGGAGGGGGAGGGTCAGAGGGAGAGGAAGAGAGAATCTTTAAAAATTTTTTATTGTTATGTTAATCACCATACATTACATCATTAGTTTTTGATGTAGTGTTCCATGATTTGTTGTTTGTGTACAACACCCAGTGCTCCATGCAGAACGTGCCCTCCCTAATACCCATCACCAGGCTAACCCATCCCCCCACCCCCCTCCCCTCTAGAACCCTCTGTTTTTCAGAGTCCATCGTCTCTCATGGTTTGTCTCCCCCTCCAATTTCCCCCCTTCATTCTTCCCCTCCTGGTATCTTCTTCTTTTTTGTTTTTTCTTAACATATATTGCATTATTTGTTTCAGAGGTACAGATCTGTGATTCAACAGTCTTGCACAATTCACAGCTCTCACCATAGCACATACCCTCCCCAATGTCTATCACCCAGCCACCCCATCCCTCCCACCCCCCACCACTCCAGCAACCCTCAGTTTGTTTTCTGAGATTAAGAATTCCTCCTATCAGTGAGGTCATATGATACATGTCTTTCTCTGACTGACTTATTTCAGTCAGCTCAGCATAACACCCTCCAATTCCATCCACGTCATTGCAAATGGCGAGATCTCATTCCTTTTGATGGCTGCATAAGTATTCCATTGTGTATATATACCACATCTTCTTTATCCATTCATCTGTCGATGGACATCTTGGGAAGAGAGGGAATCTTAAGCAGGGTCCACACCCAGCTTGGAGCCTGATGTAGAGCTCAGTCTCACACCCTGGGATCATGACCTGAGTTGAAATCAAGAGTCAGACACTTAATTGACTGAGCCACCCAGGCACCCTAATTCTTTGGGATTTTCTATGTGGATGATAATATTTTTATTTTTTTCTAAAGTGTATGCCTTTTATATCTTTATTTTGTCTATTGTACTGTCAAAGAGCACTGATTCAGTGAGAACAGACATCTTGTTGTATTCCCAATTTTAAAGGAAAAATATTCAGTTTTTCACCATTAAGTATGATGTCCTCTATCAGTTTGAGAAAGCTTCTATTCCTCGTTACCTGAGTGTTTTTATTATGAAAAAATGTTGGCTTTTGGCCAGTGCTTTTTAAAAAAACTATTGAGATAACCATATGGTTTTTCTTTTTCAGGTTGCTGATATGGTGAATTACACTGTTGATTTCTTTGGAAGTTAAACCAACTTTGCATTCCAGGGATAAACTCTACTTGGCTATCTATATGGCTTTATATATATATTTTTAAGTATATATATTTTAATATATATTATTATATATTTGATTTCAAAATATTATATATATTTTGATATATATATTTCTGGATTTGATTTGCTAATATTTTGTTAAGAATTGTCATGTTTAGATTCATAAGGATATTGGCTCACAATTTTCTTGTAATTTCTTTTTCTGATTTTGATAACAGGATAATGAAGGGAGAAGTGTTCTTTCCTCTTCCGTTTCCTGAGAGAGAGTTTATATAAACTTGGTACTATTTCTTCCTTATTTTTTAATTTGAATATTTCTGTGTTATTTGATTTTTTTCCTAAAGGGAATGCAATGCTTAAAAAATTTTTCTATTTTGAAATAATTTTATACTTACAGAAAAATTGCAAAAATAGTACTGAGAGCTCCTATATACCTTTCACCCAGATTTCCCTAATGTTAACATTTTACATAATCATAGTATAATTATCAAAACCAGGAAATTAAATTGATATATTATTATTAATTTATTTATATATCTTATTCAAATTTTACCACTTTTCCAGTAATGGCCTATTCTTGTCCAGGATTCCACAGTGCATTTAGTTGTCATGTCCTTTGAGTATCCTTTATTTTTAAAAAGATTTCCTCAATCTTTCTTTATTTTTAATGATATTTGTATTAATTCTTAAATTAAAAAATAAGGAAATTTTTTTTCCTCTCTATCTCTTTTCAGTACTTCTGAATAATTTAGTGTAAAACCATTTGTTTGTGCCAAAGTATGCATCAGTGGGGAGTGAGAGTTTCAGTGACCTGTTAGATATAGGAGGCCAAATGGGGTGAGGCAGCATCAGTGAATTGGAGTGGTGATGGCCCAACAGGATTTTCAGGGTCTGAGTTGAGAGAGGAAGGCCTCTATGCCAGTGTAGGGGGTAAGGTTTGGCCCAGAGTAGGTGAGATGATGAGGGCATCTGTGCAAGGGTAATAATAGCAACAGAAGATTGGTTGTACATGGAGCCTTGATAAAATAAAGAAACATATTGAGAATAATGAAAGACAGGTGTCTCCTGATCAGAGAAAGAAGTTATGGTATGGAGAGGAAGGTAACTAGAGTGAATGACTCTTGTGATGTTGGAATAGAAAGGAGGGTAACTGTGTAAACTTACAGTTTTCACATATTTCAATAGATATAGAAAAATAGATCTCTTTAGCTTCTATCCTCTGACAGGTTCTGGGAGAAATAACATCCCAATAGCAATGAGCACACCTAGTACCCAGATCTTGGCTTCTAAATAACATTCTCCACTAAAGGAAACCTAGGCTCTTCAGAGAAATGACTGATTTAGGGCTTATGGCAGGGAAAGTACAAGATGAGTCTGGAATATATTTTTGTGTCAGAAATTAAGGAGTGCTGGAAGAATAATGGAGACATGTAAAAAGAATATAGAAGCCAGTTTGATGGGGCTCCTACTTGCCAAATCTGGGATAATTTGAGCATCAAGATAAGTAATAATAATTACAGATGATAACCCATTTAATAAAATGGAAATCAATGAGTCTATATGCTGACATAAATAAATGAATAATAAATGGGGAGAGGAGAAAGCTCTTCTTTATCATGGAATGTCAACAAATGAATGTAAAATAATGATGGAATTAGAAAATCACTTTGGCAACCAAAATAATAAAAATAATTCAGTCAAGAACCATCAAGAGATGCATGGTGGGTGAAAGTTGAATGAGGAATGGAAATTTACATCACTTCAAAATACCTCCCAACAAATATTTGATGATTAAGAAGGAAAACAGAGTAACTTTACAGTGGAGAAGTCTGGCACACACCACCTAATCAAGTGATCAAGATTAACATCAGAAGTAATGGGACAAATGGGCATTAAGCACCTCTTGATAGAATGCAAGCAAGAGCACACGGCATCTCTTTTGTGATACCCCTGACAAAAATGCATAATCTAAATCTAATCATGAGGACATATCAGGCACACCCAAAATAAGTAACTTTCTAGAAAACAACTAGCCTATAATCTTTAAAAAAGTCTCCAGTCTGTGAAAGACCAGGAACACCGGGGAACAATTTCAGATTGAAGCAAGTTGAAGAGACATGGTAACTAAATGCAAGGCATTAAAGGATGCTATTGGGACAATTAGTGAAACTTGAGTGGAATATGAGAATTAGATCATGGTAATGTATTGATGTTGGTTTATGATTTTAATGGTTATAATATTGTAAAGAGAAAATAATCAGCAAAAAAGAAGCAATTTATCTACCCAAGACCTGCTGCTTCTCTGGTATTCTCTATCTTAAGTGGCATTACCACCATCTATCCAGAAACAAGCTTGGAACAAGGGAATCATTCTTGACAGCTTTCTTACAACCTAAAAGTCCGTTTAGACCAATTGAAATATCTATTGATAGACCAATAATATTATGAAACATCTGTGCCTTGGAACATTATATGGCTATTCTGAAGATTGAAATAGGTCTATGTAGCAGCATAAAAATAAGAGAAGAAAGTCATAAAATAGAATATGAAGCAAGACCCCTTTTCTATCAATTTTTGTACATGCAAACACCAAGGGGATGTATTCTGGAAGGTTAAAGGTTAATATCTCTTTGGTATGGAATTATGAATTTTCTTCTTTTCTGTACTGTTTGGGTTTTTCTTAGGGTGAAAAGCACAGTAAGAGATTTCACTTTTGAAGAACATTTTAATATAAATGACGTGGCAGAGGCTTACAAAGGAGATAGAAGCTATTCCCCCCTTCACAGAACTTCAAATCTAATAGGACAGTGTAAAAATTATTATGTGGCACAGAATACTTATAAAAACAACAGAGAGAAAACACAAATTTAGAAGCAAACTGCAGCTTTAAAAAAATGTTTGAGGATATAGGAGGGAAGAAAGATGTACGGGGGCGCCTGGGTGGCTCAGTCCGTTGAGTGTCTGTTCCACTCAAGTCATGATCTTACAGTTGTGGGATGGAGCCCCGCGTCAGGCTCTGCACACAGCATAGAGTCTGCTTCAGATTCTTTCTCCCTTTCCCTCCCACTCTCTCTCTCTCTCAAATAAATAAAAAATAAAAAAATCTTTAAAAAAAGGAATGGAAGATGTGTGGGAGGATTGAGAGAAACTGAGCTAATGGGGCACAACTGGAAAGGTCTTGGTTATGAGATGGATTTTGAGGATTTTGAATAGCAGAAGGTCATAAGAGGCAGAGATACGGCTGTTTTCTTAGTGCTGAGGAGTAGGCCCCTGGTTCAGAGATTTGAACTAGGTGGGTGGCTAGAGGGCGATGCTTGGGTGACATGATAAGCAGATTCCTTCCCGAGTTTTGTCCTTTAACTTCTCTCGTTTTTTATTCCTCCCTCCCCACTGTTCAGGGCTCCAAGGATAAAACACATTCCTATTCACTCCAAGGAAAGCATGGACAAAACTCCTTTAATAGAGCTGAAAGAGTTAACATGAGTGAAAATTTTTATAAAAAAACAAGGGAATAAAGAAAATAATGTCTGATAATACAACACAAAAATAAGCCACCATGTTTGGTTTCTTATTCGTAAAAAAATTCTGTGAAAATATCTAAGATCTGTACATAGCCCTAAGTTTCCCTGCTCTTGAAATAATTTCATGCTAACTCTTAAAGGCCCTAGCACAGTTTGCAGACATCTGGTCTGGCTTCCTATCCTCCCAGTTCCTCTTCCTGCACTTAGCCGTGTGATCTTTGGGTGCCATCTTGTTTCCTAATCCAGGGAAGCTGGTCCAACAAATACATCTGGTTCCATGTAAGGACAAACCCAGCTCCATTAAAACCCAGTCTTCTGGAACCTCTAGAAGTTTCTCATTCTCTTCTAATACAAGTTGGTATAAGGACACACTTAGTTCACAACTGAGCTATCAGGCAATACTGATGGGCATCTTTAAGCCCTTCCTACTTAGGTCTCTGGCTCCACTCTAGAAACATTTTGTGATGATTCATTCAAAGGAGTCCTGATACACAAGGAAGGGTCTTGTAAAAATCTGCCTGTTACAGTTTCACAACATAGTAATAATCACATAGTAAACATACAATTCCTACAGTATGAATTAGTATATTTATAGTATGAGGACAGTCATTCTCATTTACCCAGTGAGGTGGTGAAATCTTGCCTGGAGGGCTCATGTTGGGTAGGCTGGGAGTAGCTTTGCAAGCAAGTGAAACCTCGAGATACACTTTCCAGCAATTTTCTCAACTAGGTGGTTTAAAGATTAAAGAACAATTGTGTGAATTTCACCTCAATAAGTTATTTTAAAAAAACCGGTTGTGTCCATGTCCAAATCGGTATAGGGAAAACTGTAAAACCCACCTCTAAATATAAGTAATTTAAATTCCTTCTATTAAAATAATTACTGTTTATAGTAGTTTCAGGGAGTAATTCAGTTTTCACTGGGCTTATCTGAGGGTAATTTTTATGTAGCTTTTTCTAAGATGAGGGTCTATATCAGGTGTTGTTTTAGTTCTGTGGCTTTGTTCAGCTCTGTGATGCTGACAAGTCTTTGAGCTTCTTTTATGGGAGACCCTTAGGAAATCCTCTATGGGGCCTGAGACCTCTTAACACTACCAGGAAATGGTTTTAGTCTTCCTGTGGGAGGCATATAAGATGAATAGACTTGTAATTATATATTAATTTTACAAACTCTTTTATAGTACTAACTATAAGCTTAGTATTGTGTGAATGGTAGCTCATGCAAGCCTCCAACAGCCCTCTGAGGTAAGACTGTCATTAGTTCCATAGAGCTAGGGCACAGGGAGGTTGCGAGGTACCTAAAAGATCATAGCCAGTAAATGGCAGAGCCGGGATCTGAATCCAGTCAGTCCAGTCAGACTTCAGAGTGTGTTGTTATGGTGCCTGTCTATTGTAATTCTGCATGGAGCTCCAAGAGCTCAACGCCCACCCCAGAAGATAGGCTGATGGTTGCAATAAAAAAAAAAGAACAAACAACATCTCACAAATTTCCTGTTAAAGTAGCTCTTTGTTTAGAAATCATACATGCTTTATAATATTTTATTTATTTATTTGACAGAGGGAGAGAGAGCGCGCGCACAAGCAGGGGGAGCAGCAGAGGGAGAGGGAGAAGCAGACTCACTGCTGAGCAGGGAGCCCGATGTGGGGCTTGATCCCAGGACCCTGAGATCACGACTTGAGCCAAAGGCAGATGCTGAGCCACCCAGGTGTCCCTGTTAGAGAGTTTTTAGAGCAGGTCAGTTGGGTTTTATTTGAGAGGTCAAAGAAGAATTTTAAATGGCGTTTGGTGAAGACGAAAGTAGAAGAAAAGAATGAGCTCTGAGAAGTCTGACTACCACACAAAAATAGGGGAAGGTGCATGATTAGGGGTATCCTGTTAATTTTATTTCTGCTATGTTGTCAACCACGCAAATTGTCCCATAAGCAACAGAAGTCCCATGTTCTCCTGGCAACAGCAAAGATGGCTGACCCAGCAGCTCCCGGACGCTTGTGACCCACACCCTGAGTTTCCTGGGAAGGAATATGCTCAGAAGTGGCTTCTTTCTAGGAGCGGAGAGTGATACTGGCGCCTTTTGAGGACCACCAGAACAAAGGAAAGATTTTCTCAGTAAACATGGCTGAGAAGGTGGTGATGGAGGTGAAACTCTCCACATTGTAGAACGACACTTGGCCTCCCCTGTAGCCCGAAGACCCTCAAGTCTTACCAGGTCTATCTTCTGGGAAGATGTTAGCGCCGAGGTCTGTGAGAGCCCGATAACAATTCCGTGGAGCCCTATAGATCAGGCTTCTTCAGGTTTTGGTGGAAACTACTCTTTCTTACACACAGATTCTCTGACCATGCCAAGCCCCCAGGAGATGCCAAAGGCCACCTACACATCCCAGCAGTGTCTGTCTGCTGAGGCCCCACAGTGCCCAGCACACCGAAGTCAGAGGAGCACTTTGGGTTGGAAGGGACAGATAGTCCGCCTCTGTGTTTATGCTGCTCAGGTCACCTACTACTTGAGGTACGTGCTGACAGTTTCTGGGGCCAGGAGCATGGCGTCGAGGGGCCGCGGGGAGAGAAGACCAGTGGGAGTGCTGGACAGGCAGCTGAGGGCAGGGACGAGGTCGGTTTGGGAAAGCAGGCTTGAGCCCGCAGAAGGCTGGGGCTGGATGCGCCCCCGCCCCCCACCCCCACCTCTGCCAGGGAAAGGGAGCCAGGCCTGCTCCAGGCTTGGAGAGCCACTGGCTGTCAGAGGACCCTTTCTCTGTGACAGGCTTCCCTTTTCCTCTCGCAGGACAAGGCACACTTGGGAAACCCAGGAGTGTGTGGTCAGCATAGGGCCCCAGAGACCCCTGCTGGGTGTGGCAAGGGCGGGCAAGCAGGGTGCTTGGGGCATGGAGCATAAGGAGCTGCTCACTGTGGGAGTCGGGCAAGTGCCCCGTTCCCTGGGTTCTGGCACCTCTCCCAGCACTGGGCTGAATCGTAGGGACAGAGCCAGCCTTTCTTAGGCTTGGTCTTTACTGCCATCCTGAGGCCGCTGGCCAAGCTCGGCCTGACAGGCCCGACAACTGGGCTCACACCCACTGTCCACTGCTCCTTCCTCCTGGGCCTGATTCCCTTCCATCATCCCTCTACACCCTCTACCCTGACCTAGGTGCTCTTCTTAAGTGCTTTGAGACACTTTAGGACTGTGAGAAATGTGCGCAGGAGGCCTGCCTGGTGCCCTCTCAGCACACCCAGGCGTTAGCGGATTGCCGTCAAACCTGTCTTAATCTCCAGGGTTTGCCAGACATGTTATCCCCCTCCCTTTCATAAGTAGCATGGGCTAGTGCCCATTTAGATAGCCTCACCAGGCTTGTTATTCTGAGCAATTTACCTCTCGCTTCCTCCAGGCCTGGTTATCTACGGAAAGAAAAAGGGAAATGCTTTGAGCTCCCAGCCAACAGGTGCCTTCCACATGTATCTTCCTTTAAAGTTAAAAAAAAAAAAAGTCAGGGCTGCTTCCCAGCTGCAGGGAGAAGTCTGACCTCCCTTCTCTGTTTCTAGATCAATAGTGGCCACCCCAATAACAAGCAGGAATTTTCATTACTTTTGAATCCATGCAGGACACTGAGTTGTTTACTCCTCCCGAAGAAAGTGTTGGTCCTCTTGCCCGGTTCAGTTAGCTTGAGGACTGATGGTTTAGCTTAAATAGTTTCACCCCTGGGAATACATTTTACCAATCAAGGATGAGCTGATTTACTTCCTAGCTGTAAGAGGGAGAAGGGCAAATGGAAGAGTCTGCTCCCCAGAAATGGCATGTGGAAGGGAGGGGTACAGTCGAGGATCAAGCCCCGCCCTCACATTTGCAGGGCCTGGAGCAAGAGAAGAACTGAAGGCCCACACACCATATGTCTACCTCTTTAAAAGTTATACATCAAGCCAGTGAACTGCTTAATAAAAGAATACGTATACATGACACATATACTTTCACAACAACCTAGAAGGTCAGGTTTGAATGGAAAATTCTTGGACTTCTCAGGATTCTGCACAGGGGCATGGCAGCCCAGGGAGTGCCTGTCCAGGCCCTACACCACCCAGCCCCTTTTCCTCCCACCCTGGCCCTGCTCTGCATTGTGAAGGGGCCTGTGCACATGTGTGCAGACACCCCAGCCTACATGTCCAGGCTCCTTAGCCACCCCTTGGGTTTGGGGAGTATTTGCCTGTGTGCGGATCTGTCCTTAGAAGAGCAGACCCAGAGAAGGCGTTGATACAGGTCCTGGAAGTAGGCTCAGGGCTCTTTGGGCATGAAATTCTGGGTGTGTTGTCTAGAAGAGAGGGCTGGGTCTTGGGTGTATGGTGAGCATATCTCTGACTCTGAGGGAGGGCAGCTGCCCATGGAGGGCTGGAGAGGGGACCCCTAATGCCTGGGGCCTAGCGCACAGGTGCCTCTTGCCCAGGCATATTCCTTGCCAAGAATAAACAACTCCCCTTCCAGGACCTTCTTCTTCTATAGAGATGCTGTCTTCTCCATGTTCTTGCCCTCACATTTGCTCTGGACCACTAAAGAAGAAGCCAGTAGGGAGGCGCTGGGCCAGGGTTCAATGCCACGTGGACACCAGTCTAAAAGGTATTCAGTGAACCACCTTCTTATCAGCTCCAGGTCTCCAGCAACTGCTAATGACCACTGCATTGGATTGAGGCCACTACTACAATAGAAAAATGGCCATTCCCAGGTTCTATAGAATCCAGTCAAATGCCTTGAATGGAAAGGAGACAAGGAGGATGTTGTTAATCATGTCAGAGCCTGCCAGGCTAATTGTTCATTTTCAGACTGCTTCACTCTCTGGATAGGGAAGTAAAAGCCATCACAATGACATCTCAATGACACCACAGTCCTTCCCCCTTGCCCCCCACCCCCCACATCTGTTTAAGATGCTCCTGCTCTTCTATAAAGCAAACTGGTGGTTACCAGAGGGGAAGGGGGTGAGGGATGGGGGAAATAGGTGATGGGGATTAAGCAGTGCACTTGTCATGATGAGCACTGAGTGATGTATAGAAATGTTGAATCACTATATTGTACACCTGAAAGTAATATATCACTGTATATTAACTACCTGGAATTAAAATAAAAAGTTAAAAAACAAATAATTAAAAATAAAGAAAAAAAACATAGAGGGCTCAGGTACCTTCCAAATGCCAACCCCAGTCTTGTCCTGCATGAGACTTCCTGACTTTTCCTAGATAATTCACAGCCTCCTTAACAAAGTGAACCAGCATTCATCCTGTGCCTTTGTTTCATAGGTTCTTTTATGACTGGAAATAACCTGCTTATTGTAAATCTCTCTTGTGGGATTTACAGAGGTGTCATCTGTTCTATTTTCCTGCTCTTTCACACATTTATTTAACTTCACTCATTATTTGGCAAGAACATTTTTTATTCTAAGTCTTAATTATATAAGAAAGGAATATTGTCCAACAGACACGGTTCTTACTGTATTGATTAAGGTTTTCTTAATTTAAAATTCTCTCTCCTTGGTAGTTCCTCAGCTTTTTCAATAAGTTTTCTCTATGAAGCCCTAGGAATGGTTCCTAAGTGTGGTGTGTTTGAACCTGTGGGCTTCCAAAGGTGCAAAATGCTTTCTTCAAGGAATAAACTCAAGTTTATTATTGCTCCAGAGTTTTACAAACTATATTCTTTGCAGGGGAAAGACAAAAGTACATTCTAGTTTTTGTTTTTCTCAATTGCTAACTCAAGCTTGGTTCCTGACTTCCACATCTGTCTTTGACCGCAGGTTGTTGAGAAACCCTTTCAACCTCTCTCCTGGCATTCTTTTGTGTATGTGTGTGTAAAATACATGTGATGTGTAATTTACCATTTTCAGCATTTTTAAATAACAATTCAGTATTCTTAAGCAGGTTCACAATGTTGTATAACCATCACCACTATTTCCAGAACTTTTTCATCACCCCAAACAAAAACTATACCCATTAAACAATAACTTCCTAACCCTGGCATTGTGGTTCCTAGCTTGTAAATGCACTTTAGAGCCAGGGAACACGAGCTGGAATTTTTTTTTTGGGGGGGTGAGTGGAGTCTTTTTAATTTATTTTTAATTTATTTTTATTTTTTTTATTATTATGTTATGTTAATCACCATACATTACATCATTAGTTTTTGATGTAGTGTTCCATGACTCATTGTTTGCATATAACACCCAGTCCGAGCTGGAATATTGATTGGTTCTTGCCCCTTACCAGCTCTGGCACATTGAATAATTTGCCCAATCTCTTCAAGTCTTGGTTTACTCAGCAGCAAAATGGAACTGGTAAGAATCAGAGTAACAGCCCTCGCAGAGTTGTTCTGTGCACATTATACCACCCTCAAAGGAATATCATCAACTCTCAGTAAGCATGCTGTCCCCTCCTTGTTGTCAGTGTCTCATTGCATCCAATGACAGTTTTCTGCTTGTATCCCCTAAATTCCCAGCCTCTCATGGCCACCTGGGCTAGACCTGGCTCCCTCTTCACCCCTTGAGGTAGGGGCTAGGAGGGGATTGGGGCATTTCCTTTTCTTTCTTTCTTTCTTTCTTTCTTTCTTTCTTTCTTTCTTTCTTTTCTTTCTTTCTCTCTCTCTCTCTCTCTCTCTCTCTCTCTTTCTTTCTCTTTCTTTCTTTCTTCTTTCTTTCGAGAGAGTGTGTGTGTGAGTGGGGTGGTGGGGGGTAGGGGCAGAGGGAGGGGGGAACACCAAGTGTGGAGCCAGACATGGGACTCCATCTCACAACCCTGAGATCATGACCTGAGCCGAAATCAAGAGTTGGGCACTTAACCGACTGAGCCATTCAGGTACCCCAATTTCTTAACCTTCACAATAATAACTAACATTTATAACATGCTTATGGAAGAGGAAACCAAACCCAGAGACAGATGATAAATAATATGAAGAAGGCTCCCCAGCTTGTAGGTGAAAGACAGGATTTGGAAGCAGTCTGGCTTCAGGGCTCATGTTCTCAACAACTGCGCTACAAGGTCTTGATGTGCTAATAAGCATCTTGGAGAGGGGAATTCAGGCTTAGCCAGCAAGTCAGTGGCAGGGCTGAGACGACAGTCTAGCTCTTCTGACTCACCACACAATGCCCCCAGCCACTCACCACAGCAATGGCTGGGCTGAGGTGTAATTATTCTAAAAGCGTTATGTCAAAAGTGACCAGACTCAGGTGTTCAACTTCCCCTTCCTTAGAGTGAGGCCTGAATGTCTTCGGGGAGCTTTAAACATGGACAATACCAATGGCTTTTCTCCCGCAGTATTGCTTTGGTGGCTGCCCTCATCTGTCTTTCCACAGCTCAGCCAAACCACATGCTTGGAATTGCCTCAACACAGCAAGTGTCCCCAGCGAGCCACCCACCCGCTGCCGCCAGCCTGATTCTCAGCCCTCCAGTGCACCCTCCTTTAACACTTTATTGATTGAGCGTGGGCCATTAAGGAGACACCTCTCATTTAAGTCTTTGTTCACATTTTCATGTTGGTTTCTTCAAATGTCTTTGTGAATGCCTCTCAGGACACAAGATTTGTTCTGTGTCCTCCAGGAATTGATGGGATTTCTCAAACTCACAAGTGACTTTCTGTCATGCAATTTCTGTTTGTTTCTAAAATAGGTAGAGATAAGATGCCGCACGAACACGAAAGCAGTCACATGCATCTTTCCTTTTCATCCTGCCCAAAGATGTTGCCCCATAATTTCCTCTTTGTTTGATTCTATTCCCATCACATACGCACTGTAAGGAAATTAAAAAAAGAGAGACAAAACGTAAACGTACTTAAGAACTTTAGAGTGTATGTCACGCAATGTGATTTCAAATTGAGTTTTTGCAACTCCAAGGCTATCTCCAGCTATCTTAGGGGATAATCTTAGTGATGAACTTCTCAGAAAATTAATTTTAATTCATTTTGGTTCAAAAAATAGATGCGCCCATGTATTACTAAGAGGAGAACGGAATGTGTCATGAAGTCAAGAACACGTGTCTTTGGGCATAATTATGAAAAGACTGGAAATGGGTGAGTTCTCTGCAAACCATGTGGCTGTCTGCCTTGTGGTTTGGTTGTTGGCCCTGGTTTTGGGCTCTAGGGGAGTTAATCTATCTTCAGATGAGCAAATGGGGAGAGATCAAGGAACATGACTGGTTCTGCTGCATCCAGACTCTATCCTGACAAGTAACAGAGCGACTCCGGGATGGAGAATGAAGAGGAAACATGAAAGGCAGAGGCAGACGCTCCATGAGGCTATCCTGTTCAGACCAGGAGGGTGCGTGCTGAGTGACGGCAGCAGACGTGAGATAATTAAAGATTAACCACTATGAGCTGAAGTAGTGGGAACTGAAGCCATCTGAACCAGAAATGGTAATAATGCTTAAAAAAAACAAAACAAAAACCAAGTGTAAAATGATTAACTAGAAAAAACTCAGAATCGGTAACAGTTAAGATAGAGAGACCATATCCAACTTGTGTTTCCAAGTACATTTTTTTCTTGGTCTTCTTCTAAGTTGGGGATTGGCAAACTATTACTTGCCGGCCAAGAACCACCCACTGCCTGTTTTTGTTTGGTTCTTGAGCTAAGAACGGTTTAACATTTTTAAATGGTTGAAACAAAATCAAAAGAAGAATATTTTGTAACATGTGAATATAATAGAAAATTCAAATTCCAGTGTCCGTAAATAAAGTTTTATTGGAACCCAGCCAAGCGTATTCATTATGTATTGTCTGTGGTTGCTTTGAGCTACAGGAGCACAGGTAGGCAATTGCAGAGACCTAAAAGCCTAAGATATTTACTAGCGACCCTTTTCAGAAAAAGTTTGCTCTATGGCAAGACTTGCAAAGTGGGCAGTTAGTAGCTGGTCCCTGAAAAAAGGGCTCCAAAAAAGTTGGGAAATACTATTTTAAATTAAATTAAAAAGGAAAACAGTTTCTTTAATAAGCTAATGAGACTTGGAAATCTACAAAAAAGTGTCAGGGAGGAGGAAAGCAGAGTATTTGGTGTTTCCCAAACTTATTGGCTACGGAATCTTTTTCTTTTTCTCTCTTTTTTTCTCTCTTTCACTTTATTTGAATGGGCTTTTTTTGTGGGACTAATGCCTCAGGGAACATAACTTATTGATAAATACCACTGAAAAGTATAGTGATTTATATCTAGACAATGGGGGAAAATCTTGCTACTTAAAAAACTTGTAGCTATCACCTTATACTTGTTAGAATGACTAGAATCAAAAAGACGAGAAATTACAAATGGTGCTGAGGATGTGGGGGAAAGGAACACTTGTGCACCGCTGGTGGGAATGCAAACTGGTGCAGTCACTGTGGAAAACGGTATGGAAGTTCCTCAAAAAATTAAATATAGAATTATCATATGATCCAGCAATTCCACTACTGGGTATTTACCTAAAGGAAATGAAAACACTAATTTGAAAAGATATGCACCCTTATGTTTATTTCAGCATTACATTTAATAGCCAAGATAAGGAAGCAACTCAAGTGTCCATCAATAGATGAACGGATAAAGAACAGGTGTATATGAATATATGTAATGTAATATTACTCAATCATAAAGAGAATGAGATCTTGCCATTTGCAACAATGTGGATGGACCTAGAGGGTGTAATGCTAAATGAAATAAGTCAGAGAAAGACAAATACCATATGATTTCACTCATAAGTGGAATTAAAAAAAAAACCAAAACAAGTGAATAAACAAAGAAAAAAAAAGAAGAGAGACAAACAAAAAATCCAGACTCTTAAATGCAGAGAACAAACTGATGGTTGCTAGACAGGAGGTGGGTAGGGGGATGGCTGAAATAGGTGATGGGGATTAAGAGTACACTTATCATGATGAGCACTGAGAAATGTATAGAATGTTGAATCGCTACATTGTACACCTGAAATTACTGTAACACTGTATGTTAACGATACTTAAATTAAAAAAAAAAAACTTGTAGTAGAATTTCTCTCAGAGGGAAACCTGGATTTTGTTTCACAAAGCACTTTAGCAGGTCATTTGGTCATGAAAAGTTAAGTTCCAGGAACTGATCTGGAAGATGGAAAATGGAAACAAAGAGAGCATTAAGTAATTCTGCATAGTGCTGTGAGGGTGATTTGGAGTTTGGGGCTAGCCTAGGAAGAGGGATTGAGAGGTGAGCAGGACAGAAAAAGACAGAGATGAGAAGGGTCTGTGGGACTTTGAGAAGAATCAAAGAAACCTGGCAGGGAAGGTTGGCCGGTGAGAAACTCCCTTCGGTAGAGAGGGTTACAGAACATCAGAACAATGATGGCCAGGACCGGCTAGATAATTTGTGGAGCCCATTGCAAAACGACACCGTTCAAAATGTAACAAAAGGGGCTGTTAGAGCTACTAAAATGTAAAGCTTTTTCCTTTCAACTGCAATCTCTTTGTGCATTTGTCATGCTGTTTTTGATTTGCTATTTAATATCAAGTCGGGCATAGGGAATCCACAGTGCAATACTTGTAGGCATCCAGGGGTCCAGCTCTGTGACTTTGGGGCCTATGTGGGCAACCCACTGGCTGAAGGCTCCCCCTCATGCCAGCCTCGGGACCCAGGTGCCATGCTAAGCTAGGAGTGGGAAGTCGGACCCTTCCCCATGGCCCCAGCTCATGGTGGACTGGTGAGAGGCAGGAGGTGGAGGACAGGTCAGTGGGCATGGGTGGGAGGAGGCCTGGGACACCAGGCAGAGGTGAAAGATAGCTGGAAGTCAGCCGAGAACCTGGCCTAGGAAGGCAGGGGGTTGGTGGGACGCAGGACTGAGCATGAGTCCCTGGTACGTGCTCCATTGAGCTATCAGACTTCACTTACAAACATAAACTCAAACATAAAATTATTAAGACTTTAAGACAGGGGCTACAGAGCTTGAGACCCCAACCAAGGGACCCCTCTGAGCAGAGGGCCCTATGAGACCTCATTAGTTGCATACCCACGAGCCCAGCTCTCATGATGTTTAATCACTTTTACTTTTTTTTTTTTTTTTACTGAAAAGAAATTGTCCCCACACCTTTATTTCCATACCCTTGCCAAAAAGCTGCTGCATAAACAGCCTGGTGTTGGGCGTGCTGGCAAATTAAAGGCAAAGGGGACTGCTCTCCTTGTTTGGGTTTACGCATGCTGAGGGAACAAAACAGTAGTAAGGAGGCAAAGTTAAAAGGAGACTCAGATGAAATAAGTCAATCAGAGAAAGACATGTATCACATGACCTCACTGATTTGAGGAATTCTTAATCTCAGGAAACAAACTGAGTGTTACTGGAGT